>NW_005841978.1:3071299-3095115 GCF_000455745.1 Alligator sinensis | reverse complement strand
CTTCCTGACCGCATCCCCACACTGTCGGCCCATGTTCATCTTGGAGTCTATAATGACTCCAAGATCCTTTTCTGCCTCTCTGCTGATGAGAAGGGAGTTCCCCAGCCTATAGGTCTGCTGCTGGTTCCTCCTTCCTAGGTGCAGTACCTTGCACTTGTCAGCAGTGAAACCCATCCTGTTCTCATCCACCCACTTCTGCAACCTGTCTAGGTCCAATTGCAGCCTATTCCTCCCTTCTAGCATGCCCACTTCTCCCCACAACTTAGTGTCGTCTGAAAATCTGAACAGGGTACTTTTTACCCCCTCGTCCAAATTGCTGATGAAGATGTTGAACAGTGAGGGCCCGAGGACCGAGCCCTGCGGAACCCCACTGCCCACATCCGTCCAGGTAAAATAAGACCCATCCACCACCACTCTCTGGGTATGGCTCTCCAGCTAGTTAGTGACCCATTTGACTGTGTAGGTGTCAAAACCAAAGTCCCCTAGTTTTTTAATGGGAATGGGGTGAGAGACAGTGTTGAAGGCCTTCCTAAAGTCCAGAAAGACTACGTCCACTTCTACCCCTGCATCTAAGGTTTTTGTAACCTGGTCATAGAAGGCCACTAGGTTGGTCTGACAGGACTTGCCTCTAATGTACCCATGTTGATTGCCACTAAGCATAATCTCCCCTGCTAGCCCCTCACGGACATGAGCCAGGATAATTCTCTCAAAAAGCTTACCCAGGATCAAAGTAAGGCTAACTGGCCTATAGTTTCCTGGGTCCTCCTTCCTCCCTTTTTTGAAAATGTGAACCACATTGGCCCTTTTCCAGTCCTCTGGCACCACACCAGAGCACCACAAGTGCTCATAAAGCCATGCCAGGGGTCCCGCAATGACCTCTGCTAATTCCCTCAGCACTCTGGGGTGGAGATCATCAGGACCAGCTGATTTAATACATCCATTCTCTCCAGAAGTTCCCTGACTAGATCCTCACTGACCCTAAGCCTGAATGCACCTCCCCAGGGACCTATGGCGGCCCTGGTGGGGGGGGGGGGGTGACCTGATCCCTGCTTAGGAAAATGGAGGCAAAGAAATTGTTAAATAGGTTAGCTTTGTCATCTGGTACAACAACCAGATTTCCTAACATGTCGTGCAGTGGCCCCACATTACCCAGTACCTTCTTTTTACCCCCTATGCATTTAAAAAAGGACTTATTGTTGTCCTTGATGTGGGTAGCTAGTACCAGTTCCATCTCTGCCTTGGCCTTCCTGACTGCCACCTTACAGCCCCAAGCAATCAAGGTATAGTCCTTCCCGGTGGTGGCCCCTCCCTTCCATTGAGTGTACACCTCCTTTTTAGCTAGAAGACGTTCCCATATGCTTATGGGACAATATGGACAAGTGCAAGGTATTACACCTGGGGAGGAAGAACCAGCAGCATAGCTGCAGGCTGGGGAACTCCCTTCTTGTCAGCACAGAGGCAGAAAAGGATTTTGGAGTCACTATTGATTCCAAGATGAACATGGGCTGCCAATGTGGGGACACGGTCAGAAAGGCTAACCGCACCTTGTCATGCATCCATAGATGCATCATGAGTAGGTCCAAGGATTTGATCCTTCCCCCTCTATGTGACATTGATCAGGCCACAGTTGGAGTACTGTGTCCAGTTCTGGGCACCGCACTTCAGGAGGGATGTGGATAGCATCGAGAGAGTCCAGAGGAAGGTCACTCACATGATCCCTGACTAGATCATGTCAGCGGGGTAGGCCTTACGAGGAGAGGCTACAGGACCTGAACCTGTTCAGCCTCCACAAATGAAGGCTGAGAGAGGATCTGGTGGCCATCTACAAACTTGCCAAGGGGGACCAGCAGGCAACGGGATTATCCTGTTCTCCTGAGCACTACTGGGAGTAACAAGGAACAACAGTCATAAAGTTGACTGAGGGTAGATTCAGGCTAGACATCAGGAGGCAGTACTTCACAGTCAGGGTGGCTAGGATCTGGAACCAACTTCCAAGGGAAGTGGTGCTCGCCCCTACTCTGGGGGTCTTCAAAAGGAGGCTAGACAATCACCTAGCCTGGATCGTTTTGTCAGGTTTGACCTAGAAACCACTACACATAGCCCAAGCAAAAGTCTCTGTTCTGTAACTGATGCCCAACTGCAATGATAAGGAGAAGACAGTCTTAGATAAAGGAGGCTTGAAAACAAAAACAGAATTAGTGGACTAGGACAAAGAGCTGATTTAAATATTAAGATTCACACCCCTAGGTGGGGAGAAAGTATGCTAATGAAACATACATGTATGGAAATGAGATACATAGCTAAAACACAGGTATAGAGACATGCTCAGTAAAGAACTCCTTGCGTCACTCCCTTATAACCAATTAGCAAACAAGAATGCTTATGAAGGTCCAATACTCCTGTATAAAAGATGCTCATAATTAAGAATCTGTGTGCTTGTTACATGAAATTATTCCGCTTGCACCTTTTATTGCTAGCAATAAATCTTCTTTATACTTTCACCCCTGGTATCTTTATTGGCTTTTGCATACCGGGCACGATCCCAGACTTGAGCTGGGGCACAACAGTTTGCCCTCACCATTCTTCCCTGCCAATGGCAGGGGGTTGGACTTGATGATCTGCTTAGGTCCCTTCTGACCCTACCAACTATGAAACTATGAATTCATTGGGACATGAAGGTGGAAGCTAACTTGGGTGACAGTGACCAAGGAGTGATACAGCTCAAGACACTAAGAGGAGGAAGAAAGGAGAGCAACAAAATAAAGACACTAGACTCAAGGCCAGACACAGACATGGGCATGCTGGGTGGCTGCCCGGGGCCCAGACAGAAAGGAGGCCTGCAAATGGTAATTTTAAAATTATTATTTTTATTATCTCCAGCAAAGGGGGCCCAATACTAAAAGTTTGCCCACAGCCACCAGGATTCTAGGTACGGTGGTGGCTGGACTTCAGAACAGCAGACTTTGGCAAACTCAGGCATCTGGGAGGCAAATCTGAGGGGAAAAGAAGTCCAGGAGATCTGGTTTAAGAGCAGAAGCAAGGTATCCTGATGTGATAGAAAATGGGAAGTGCAACAGGAGATCAACCTGGCTAGACAGAAATATTTTCAATCAGTTTAAAATAAAAAAGGAATCGTATGGAAAAATGAAAATGTGGCCATAGTACTAGGGAAGAATATAAGATTATTGCATGGGCAGGCAGGAGAAAATTAGGAAGGCCAAGACATGATTTGAATCTGGCAAGGGACATAAAAGGCAATAAAAAGGTATTCTACAGGTATGTCAAAAGTAAGGGAAAGACCAAAGCAACCACACCCATAGATTCCTTATGGAATATAGAACACAATCAATTTATGGAAGATTCAAAAAAAGGCTGAAGTATTTAACATATTTTTTACTTCCGTATCCACAAAATACTTGTGGAGGTCAGGTGAGTTCCTGGATGTCAAGGCTTTTCACATTGACTCCCACAACATCCTCATGAACAATTTAAGGGAATACAGATTAGGTGTAGGGACTGTAAGGTTAATACAAAACTAGTTTGATCACTGTGCTCAACAACTACTTGTCAATGCCTTAATGTCTAGTTGGGAGGAGGTATCAGATGGGATTCCCTGGGGGTTAGTAGTGGGTCCTGTACTGTTCAACAAGTTCATTAGTGATTTGGATGAAAGCACTTTGGATTAGTGATTTGGATGATTAGTGATGAGATTGAAAGCACGCTTAAAAAATTTGCCGGTAACACCAAGAGGGGAGGAGTTGCTTTGAGACAATCTGGAGCCAGGGGGTAGGGCTAGAATCCAGAATGACCTGGATAGGCTGGCAATGACTTCCTACATGTTAACAAGGCAGATGAACTAGTTTACAAACATATTCTGGATGATTCCACTCACCTTCCAGACTGCTACGTCGGCTGTGGACTTGCCCTGGGTCTGTGGGGTAAGATTGGAATTAACAAGAGGGGACTCTTGTTCTGGGTCTCTTCTGGAAGCCTCTGGGCAGGGAAGAAGGCACCCAGCATTATGATGGAGAGCTCCTCAGGGGAGCATGGTCTCCTATGGTGGCCAGCTACTCAGGACTCCGCTGCATGCTTGACAGAATTCAGTAATCTCCAGCAGCTAGGGGAGCCTGTAGGGCACACTGAGGTGTGTGTGTGTAGGGGCCCCCTGTTTTCAGGCCCCCATCTGTCCCTCCCCCCCCGGCTACAACCTGCTCCTTCTGCAGGAGATGATCCTGCAACAAGTGTTCAGGTCCTGGAAGAGTATCATCTGCTCTGATGACTACAAAGCCAGGGATACTGCCCAATGTGAGATATGATGACTTGAAACCCTAAGACATCTCATCTATTATGCCAACTACTGATGCAGCGCTCACCTTCTGAAGAGTCAGTCTAGTGAGTTTTCTGCTCATCTAGCATCACCTGAGCACAGCCCTCCTGCCTGTTGCCCCCAGTAGCAATGTTTGGTTCCTATGCTTACAGATGAGAGGGAGAAGGAACTGTCCAGTCTTAGGCTTTCCCCACCCTTTCTGCTCCAGAGCTGCCACAAGTTCCCTGTGGTCCACACTCCCACCACTGTGCCCAGACATGGTAGCAAGGGTGCCAGACCAGCATGGGGCATGTTGGTATGTTTTATCTCAGGTAATGGATGGAGGATGGGGGATGCTCTTTCTGGGAAACAACCATTGCTGCATGGGGCCTTAAGCATTCAGTACAGTGACTACTTCTGCTGTGAGACTCCTACAGACTTTGCAGTTGGATCAGGGACTTTACTAGTCAGGTGCCTGCTGCAGACCTCTCTGAGACCTTGACCTCGGAATGACCCTCATTCCAGCAGTGGCTGGCTGCACTTGCTTTCTCTTGCAGGGTGCCTGCCTTCCCAACAGTGCGTGTCTTGGTGAGGGAGGGAGAAAGGAGGAAAATCCTTCTGGTTTCTGATATAATATGATGTCAGTGGCTCCTGGTCCCTACTGTAGTGTAGCACCAGCAGTTCCTATCACTGTGTTTTCACATGTTCCTGATCTGAGCTTCCTTTCTGCCACTGTCCCTCTCATGTAGCACAGTGCACTTGTGGAACCCCAACTCCTGTCACTACTTCTTAGTCTTTTTCTGCTGATTAAATAAACCTTCTTGGTAGTAATTTTTTTGCAGGCTACAGTTGGCAATTTGGCTGTTGCCTACCTGCAGCAAGGATGCTTGAACCAGCTTTGTAATTAAAGTTCATACACGAAACAACTTGCAGCAGGTTGCACCAGAGGTCAGGGGGCTAAGCCATATTTATTTTAACACTTGTTGACTGATGAAGTGCAAAATACGAACCCTTACTCAAAATCATAAGAAGAAGAAAGATGCAATGGTTTGGACATGCAACAAGGAGGTCCAGCACCCTTGGCAACACCATCCTGCAGGGTGCTGTGGATGGATGAAGAAGAGGAGGAAGCCCTAGGTCAAGCTCCAACATCAAAGACTGGATGTGATTAAAACTGACTGATTATACAAGTAGTGCAAAAGACTGGGAAGAATGAAGGAAAGTTGCTACATCAAAGGTGCCCAAATGTTTGGTAAGGCCTCAGGACTGACTGACTGAAGTACAAAATGCCAAAGGGAATGGGCTGGGAACCTTGAATCCTTGTTGAAGAAAAACAGAAGCACCTTCAGGTGACAGTCTTGGACAGTAGGCACTGGATTGTAGGGCTCCAACACCCTGCTACCACCATGCCCTGCTATCCATGGGTGGACCACACTTGGTCACTGCTCCAAGGACATGAAGGATACCCTCTGCCCCTGGGTAGCTATCTTGTCCTTGTGGTACAGTGTTTTTATCCCTACCCTCTCACAATCACCAGCTCCCACACACTGGTGCTGGGCCCATACCAGGCTGTGAGTGCTTGCTTTTGCATCTTCAGTTGTGGGATTTTGGGTCTGTGCCTGAGTCTTGGGGCTTTTTGATATGTGTGGGTCTTGACAGACTTCAGGAGGGGATCTTGGGGTCTCAGGTATATTACAGCCAAGGGTCTTGGTTGTCCAGGGACCTAGATTGTGTGCAGGGGAAACCGCTGCCTTGCCCCTTCTCCCCGCCCTCCTCCTCTGGCATCTCCCTGCAGCCTGGAAGGCAAGGCAGGGCTGGGTTTACAGTGATATCATGGGACAGTTCACCTGGGGAAATCTGAATTGATTCAAATTTGAATCATCTGCGGGAACTGTTCTGGTGTCTGTTAAACCAGTCTAACTCCTATCATTTTACAGTTAGACCTCATTGCCATATTTGGACCAGATTAAGCACTATAAATGTGTGCACAACTAGTGTTTCTATCATATAAAACTTGATTCTATTGATCTAAATGTAACACTTGTACACACCCTGTATTTTCCTGCCAGTAATGTAGCCGCACAGGCTGGGATGTGTTCAGATTTCATTTTCTCTTAGTCTTTGTGTCTTTTAAAACATATATTACAACTATTTCGCTACTGTGGCAACATACTGCATAAAGTTATATAGGGAAAAGATGGAACCTTTTTCAGTGACTCATATGCTTAATAGATTAGTGCCCCATCCCTCTCATTTCAGAATTTCACTTTCACTTTCATTCTGGAGATACATATTACCAATTACTATGTGAATATGAGAATCATTAACACTCTGGCATGAGCTGCATTACTTAAATTCGCTTGTTATTGATAGTTCCAATTATAAATACTGCAAAATAGTGCAATAAACCTATGCAAAACATTATGGTGCAGGAAGTTTCTATTTCTACCTATTCTAACTCATTGTATAATTTATATTTAAAGCAATAAGATTTGTCATGGATTTCATTTAATTTATACCCATCTGAAACATGGAAACCTTAATTAGCCCCAGCATCTAGGCTAAATGCCAACTCAGATAATTATATTCTACTCTACCTAAATTTCTCCAGGAATTAAATTAGGTATTCAATTCTTTTTAGAAGCATCATTTCGTTGATTTTCTCTGAGGAATGGCTGCTCCATTTTCCCCTTCAGGGTGCAGTTTACCAACAAATTCAAAGTTAACCAGAAAACACAAAACAAAAGAAATTTCTGTAGAATACCCAAACTACCAAGGCCCACAGGCATTTCCCTTTGCCTCTCCATCCCCTCTTTGGAAAATAGCTCTTCCTGGTACAATCATGAAAGAGATGTATTTCATTGTTACATATTGATTTTTTCAATATGTAATATCAACCTTTCTTTAGGTTGATGTTAAAACCTTTTAGATTTAAGATGTCTAATTTGCAAAACAGTGTAGTCCATTGAACGGGACACTGGACTAGGCCAGATCTTAGGACTTATGCGCCTAACCTATGACTTGGGTGCTTGCATTATTTCTTTATGTGGTTATTAAATGCAATGGCTGATTAAACAGTGATAGAAGCAAGGACTGAAACTCATGTCTTTCTTCTCCTCGATGAGTGCCCTAACATGACAGACACATGGCTTCCTCTTGTACTTTCTCATTCTGGCCCCATGAATCTTGTACTCCTTTCCACACAAGGGAACAGCTTAAGCAAGAAAGAAGATGGGAGCCCCATCCAACCCAGCCCATAGTTGTTACAGCACTCATCTGGCAGGTGGGAACTTTATGTTTCAGTACCTTCACACTGAGGAAGGTATTGAATCCTCCTGCTTCCTATGCAAGTCACTAGGCTACTAGGTTATTTTACCAGGAGGTGAGTACTGGGACAGAGCTAGGAGCAACAGCCTCAAGCTGCTGCAGGGGAAATTTAGGTTAACAATTAGAAGGAACTTTCTGACTACGAGGGTGGTCAGGCATTAGAACAGACTATTTAGAGAAGTTGTATAATCTCCCTCCTTAGAAACTTTCAAAAACAAATTAGACAGATACTTGGCTGGGATAGTTTAATCAGCAATGATCCTGCCTTTATCAGGCACCTGGACTAAATGTGTCCCTTCCAGCTCTACTTTCTTATGATACTACAATCATGATGCAGGAGCATCTAAATGATGGCCATATTTTTGGATGAGCCCTGCTCAGTTTAGTGGAAACAAATTTGCTGCCAATCTGCTCCCATTTCCCAGGGTCCTGCAATAGCTCCCCCCTGCCACCAGGGTGAGCTCCAGGCTGTGGCTGCAGCTGCCAGCAGCTAGAAGCCCTCTTCAAAAGGAAGCCCTGTTTGCTACTCTCTGGCCAGCCACCTCCTCATCGCCTCTGCCTCCCCACATCATAGCTGCCCCTGCCCCTGCCTCTGGCAGCAATGACCAGCACCCTGTGTTCCTGCTGGCCACCGCACCAGCCCTGCTGGCCTTCTGTGCCAAATGCTGCCTGGCCCATGGTTGTCTGGGCCCTCCCAGCTCAATGACCACCTGCCAGATCACCATGTGCTGTCCCAGGCCACCATCATGCACCTCCTGCCTAGACCCCATCCACCTGGCTAGACCCTGGCAGTGATGCCAATGACAGGCTGCTAGACAGGCCTCCAGCCCCACCACCTCTGGGCCAGCCAGGACTGATGGCAGCACATTGTCCAGCACACCTGGGACAATGAGCAGTATTTGGAGGTCTTCTGCATGACCTGGACCACTTGTCAGAATCTCCTGGAGCAGCTCCAGCCCCACCTAGAGCCGCAGGACACTGGCATGCGCCTGCCTCTCCCCATGGACATATGGTTGGCCCTCAACCTGCTTAAGCTATCCATGCCTACCAGCCTGCAGTATGTCAACCATCTGTTTGGCCCAGGCAAGCCCACCAGCAGGGAGGCCATCCTGGAGGTGTGCAGCACCCTCCAGGATATGCTGGCAGACACCATGCACATGTCCATGTTCATGACCCCCTGGCAGTGACTGCAGGTTTCCATGCCCTGGGATTCCATCAGGGCCCTGGACAGAACCTACATCCCTGCCACCCCATGGAGACTGCCTCTCCTATAGTTGGAGGGATTTTCACTCTGTGGTACTCCAGGCCATTGTGGACCACTGCAGGAACTTCATGCATGTGAGTGCCAGCTGGGCAGGCAGAGACAACAACTCCCATATCTTCAAAAACTCCAGCCTGCTGGGCCTGGTGGCCAATGGGTGTTTTACAGTGGGGGTGTTGGATCTGCAGCTGGGCACCATGGTGGTACCATCCCTCCTCATCAGGGACCCAACCTACCCACTCCTTCCCTGGCTCATGCAGCCCTACACCGGCCAGCTGGACCCCCGCCAGGACCAGTTCAACTGTTGGGTCATATCAGCACCCTAGGCTGGATCTGTGCCCTAGTGGAGCGCACCTTTGGCTGCCTCAAGGGCTGCTGGTGCACCCTCACTGCCTGCCTCGAGTTCACTGACAACAACCTCCCCTTGGCCATTGTAACAGCCTGCATGTTACATAACATTTGTGAGGCCTGTGAGAAGCTCCTTCATAAGGCCAGGGCAGAGGAGGAGCAGCATGTGGAGGACACCTGGCAGTGGGAGCACCACATGTGGTAGGATGACAGCAGCACCCCTCCCACCTTTCATCCTGCTGAGGCCTCAGGAGAGCCACACACCTGCCAGCGGGGGCCAAGGCACTGGATATGGGAGGCGCTGGCTGGCTGAGACTACTCCCAGTTGCAGTCTGCCTGCATCACTGACCATGGACCCTACACCCTCCGTGCCCACTCCTAGCACCATGCTCACTACAGATGTCTCAGAAGAACAAATGTTTATTCTCCTCGCATCAACCAGAGATGCCTTCCCCTCTCCTTCTCCAACAGTTCTCCCTCCCTTCTCCACTCCTCCCTGCCCAAAAACAGAGCCCCTCCACCACCCACCCCACCCATCAATAGTTGAAAACCTTCTTCAGTGTGAAAACTATGTACAAAGTGCATTGTATGCCATTCCAGGGTGATGCCATACCTAGGGGGCAGAACCTAGGGACCGTGATCTAGCAAACTGCTCTCTGGCTGCTCCCTCATGGGTTCACACAACATGGTGAGTGCAGTGAGTGGGGGGCTTTCCCAGGGGCAATGGTGAATGGTGGTCCTCTGGTGTGGGTTGCTCCCCCTCCAGCAGCCAGTATCCAGGGCCAGCAGGGCCAACGTGTGGGTCCTGGTCCTACTGCAGGCAGTTCCAGCTCCATGCCCACATGAAACCAGGAAAAGCAGAAGGGCTGGTTGGCACTGGACCCAGGGCAGGGACTCCTGGTGGCATTGTAGGACCTCCTCCAAGGCCCAAGTAGGGGCATGCTACTGGGTGGTGGGTGGCTGCCAGGGGATAGCATGAAGGTGAATGCCAGGGCCAAATTGGTGTCCAGGACCCAGCAGTTGTCATCCATGCCCTGCACTGCCTCGGCCAGGATGGCATTCTGCTCCCACAGCACCTCCACCAGCTCATGCTTCAGGATCAGGAGCTATGCCCAGAACTCTGTCCACCCAGTCCCATGCCTCCTTGTGCTGATCCCATGTCTCCTCACGCTGGTCCCATGCCTCCTCACAGGTGACTTCCTCCATTCACCACCTGTCCTGGAAAGTCACATCTCTACCTGCTGGGCCCAAGTGTCTGCCAGATGGTCCTCTGATGCCATAAACATGAAGTCCAGGAGGAGGGTCCTGTCCAGGGTCTTCCTTTGCTGGAGCTAGAGCATCTTTGGGGCCCTGGCTGTGGGCAGCAGTGACTCCAAGGCTGCATCCCAGCTGCCAAGAGTGGCCTCTCTACCATGTGCAGCTACAGGCTCTGTAGAGCCATGAGAGAGAAGATTTTTATGAGATTTGCAACATTTCAGAGATCAGATGCTGTGCCCAGCCTCAGATTGGGGGCTCAGGCATGCACAGGTGGCCAGGGACCATGTTAAGTTATCTGGGCAGGCCTGGGCCCAGGATACCACTGGATGAGCCCCCTGTCCCCACTCACTCCCAAGGGGCTGGTGGGCCAGGGGTGTTTAGGCAGGCCAGGTGGGAAGGGGGGAAAGAGGCCAGGGGCAGGCGCAAAGAAGGCCCTCTCCACAGTGTGGACCTTACCACATGGATGGGGCTGGCATGACTGGTGGCTCCACACAGTCACAGTGGTTGGCGATGATGTGCAGCTGTAGGTGGTGTCACCAGGTGGTGGGGCATGGCAGGTGGGCATCCAGTCTGGGAATGAGCTGGTGCTGCTGGCAGTCAGTGGTGTCATGGCTGGCTGCATCTAATGATGATGGCTGGGGCTGTGGTGCTGACACAGCAGGCACTGTCCAGGGCGCTCTCAGATGCTGATGAAGGGTGCAGCTGGGGAGGACAGTGGCAAGGGTTGCTGGACAAATGAGGGACCGTTCCCCGGTGAATTGTCACCAGGGATGCCAGCCCGAGGTAAGGGCTCAGGGATGTCTGTCAGTTGTCATATAAAGGGCATATACTTACGGGTACTCAACTCATTGGTGATGGAAACCCACTGTGCCCACAACAGCCTTGACCTTTATGTGGCATTGCCATGCTGGCCAGTCAAGCCTGCGTTCCTGCATAAAGGCTGACAGCCCCTCATAGATATGGGTATTGAAGCACCTGCCCTGCTCAAACTGGTGCTGCACCTCTGCCTCACCCCACAGTGCCATGATGTCATCAGTATCCTCCTATGACCAGTTGGTGCCCTGCATGGTGGGCATGGGTGCAGGCATAGCTGTGGACAAGAAGGATGCTATTGTGGGTCCCACACCATCCCTCTGGGCCCCCATGCAGCTGTCCTTGTGATGCCAGGCCTGGGTAGCTGCCTGCAGTGCCCAGTGAAGAGACCCAGCACAGAGTCCTGTGGCAGCTGTGTGGCAAAGGCAATGCTCTGCAGCACCTGCAAAGTTAGGACAGGCTCCTGGGGGTGGGCTGCGGGTAGGTGGAACTGGCCCCAGCAACCAGAAGCTGACAGGACTGACTGGGTCCTCCAGCAGAATGAAGCACCCTGCAGGTCTGGACAGTATGGGTGTGAAAGCTGCACGGCACAGTGGTGCCAGGTAGCACTACCAGAGTGCAGGCAGGCTGGGGCAGCTGATTTGTGGCCTGCCCCAGGGGACAAAGGGGCCTAGAGTGCCCCGAGGCTCCCTGCTGGTGTGCCCCAGGGCTCTGAGTACCTGCAGGATTTTAAAAGACTGAGGCAGGGCCTGCCCCCTAGAGGCAGGGATGACCCAGAAGCAAACTTGCTCCCAGGGCGCATCTACACATGCATTACTGTGCAGTAACTAATCTCAAGTAAATTTGGTACTTGCATTTGCAGGTAGCAAATGTACTCACAATTCAGCATTTTTACTGGGCAGTAAGTGTGCACACATGTAGATGCATGTGCTTACTGCACAGTAAACTATGCTACTATGCAGTTAAGCATCTCATGTAGACATGTCCCCTGGGTGCATCTACACATGCAATTAATGCCACTGAATTTACTCTGGCGCAATTTGCACTGGAGTAAACTAATCCAGGCAGTGTGTCTGCATGTGTATTTAATTACACTAGTTTACTTTGCCATCAGATAGTACCTGTATCTGACAGGACTATCCTATGCCAGAGTAAATTTATCAACTGTAGCCTAATTGCTACACACTTGTAGACAGTGACACTTTACCTTACAATTAAGACATGCCCATTCTTATGCATTTTTTTAGTATTTCCTATTGGCAAATTCTGGGGGGGGGGGGGAGAAAGAGAGAGAGACAGAGGAGGCTCCTTGCTCTGTGTACACATTTTTTGGATTGCCTTTCTTAGACACCAAATATTCTTTATGTAATATATAGGGAACTTAGACACTCAACTTTAAGTACTAGAGTCTGCCAGTAATACCTTTTGTTGTCTCTGAAATAGTGTCTTTGATGATTACAACCTCAGGACCCAAACCAAACGTCTCATCTACCAGGCTGTTGTCATCCCTACCCTGCTGTATGGGTGTGACACCTTGAAACACCTGAAGTCAGAGATGTCTTCAGAAAATCCTCCATATCAATTGGAAAGATGGCAGAACGAATGCCAGGATTGTGGCTCAAGCAAACAAACAGTGCCAGCATTGAAGCCATGTTTATATGGCCCACTCCAGTAGACTGGATATGTTATAAGGACACTTGATGACAGGGTCCCAAAACAGGTCCTACACTCCCAACTCACCAGTGGTCACTGCATTAGAGGTGGGCAAAAGAGATTCAAGAATACCTTGAAGGTAAATTTAAAGAAATGTGAAATTAACAACAACACCTGGGAGACTGGAACACTGAATTGTTCCCAGTGGCGATGTGAACCATGACAAGGCATTGACCATTTCAAGCAACCTCACCTCACTATGGAAGCAAAAAGACGGGAGAGACAAAAGGAAGGAGCTGTTACCTGACATTACCAGGATCTATTTCATGCTCCTGGAACAATCTGCCATGTCTGCAGTCAAATGTGCAGATCTCAGATCAGCCTCTTTGGTCATCTCTGGACTCACCAATGACTTCTCTATCTACAAGAATATTGTCATCCTCTTATTCAAGGACTGCTGCCACCATCAACTAGATTCCAGTATCTTGTTGTAGTGGAATACAAATTAGATACACAATATGGATAAAAGATACGTGTCATTTAATTTTTTTGTTGTGTATCTTTAAGTTTTAAAAGAACATTACTTATTATTTGTAAAATATTAGACATGCAAAAATGAATATTTATAACCACCAGTTTGGTGTTCATCAACCAACATTTTATGCATCTTCTACATAAATATTTAGAAACTCTCCCTAAAAGTATTCATTAACATTTTAAAATGAAAAATAACTGCTATTGTTCCTTTAATGCAATTGGCCATCATTCAAAGTTATTAAGTCATAATTAAGAGAGCCAGTGCAGCTTCTCAAATTGGGAAATGATAACTGCAATTATCATTAATTCAATAAATCGTGACTGATAGAAGTAAGATGTATTTTAAACCTGAGTTTTTAGCTAACATCCCAAAAGACATGGGTATTGAAATAACAAAATCAAATGGCGGTCATCATTTGTACATGAAACTCACTATATTTTTCATTTGCTAATGCACTGAATCTAACTGAGTTCTCACACCACTGTAACAAAGGCTGCAAAACTGTGCAGACAGGGGAAAAAGTGTGTTTTTATTTTGTGTGTGCTATTTCAGTGTGAACCAATGAGCTCTGGTGACACCATGCTGGCATTAGTGGAATGTTTTGGGTGGTACTACTAGGACTCATCATTCAACCCCTTCAATGGGAAGTCAGAGAAGCAAATATTCCATGCATTTGTATTTATCAAAATGCAAACAGTACCCCAATACTCTTCCAGCTTCTACTGGTTTCAGTCACTGATGTAACCTGCTTGGAAAATTAAAACAAAAGAGGCTTGATTACCCTGTTTCTACAACTGGCTGTTTTGGGTTTTAGAGATGCTAATGAGGGTCAGAAGCTAATGTTTCTGAAAGATGCAGACTCAAGGAGAAATTTATGTGCTGTGTACTCCATTACTATTACCTTATCCAAACTTAAAACATCTTGTTTAAAGCAGGAAAATAGCAGTAAAGTTCAAGAATTCTCTGTGGAGATACATGAGCCCAGATGTTAATTGATAAAGGTCAGTGTTAAAACCTCTTCTAAACACAAATGTAACATTAAGCAGGAGCAGCTAAAGCAAAAACAAGTTGGCTTACAAATCTTCATAGGAAGCCTCTTTCTTGAGCTAACAAAAAGAGAAAACCAATCTTCAGATCATCGTTACTGATGGTATTAAAATTGTTAGTGATCTTCTGGGCTAGACTCTTTTATTTTTCTATTATGTTAATCTGCAAAATATTATCAATACAAACAAACAAGTTATAATACTGAAACAGTTCTAAATTTAAAGATTAAAAGATTTTACCAAAATCTTGTTCATAATTGAAAGCTGTGAAAGAGGGAATAAATCTTTGGGCTGGATTCAGATTTGCTTAACATGAATAAAATTGGACATGATACAGAAAAAAAAGTCACTTTTTTCCTGTGAGACTGACAGGATACACAGAAAATATGATTTTCTTTTCAGAAGGCATATAGTCTGCTTGCCTAAAAATGGCAAGCCAAAATAATTAATTTCTTCACTAAAATTCCTTGCTGAACACAAGTTTCTGTTTAAACAATGTGCTGCTTCTACCAGCAAAGTACCTTTTTTATTTATTTATTTTTGTGGGGGGGAGCTTTTTGGTGCTTTTATCTACTGCCGATTCAATCAGCTTTTAGACAGAAGGGCTAAATAAAACCCACTAAAGTGCCCAATCTATACAAATGTTGGGCAAGCCTGGTCCAACTAACATGACACCTCTTCGGAGCATGTGCTACCTTGGGCATGGGAGCGTGCCGAGTTTAAGTTATAGAACCATTTGGGGTTTATTTTATTTTAGTTTTTTTTTTACATCTGCAAGCAGCCATATTGTTTAAATAGAAAGTTTTGTTGAGCAAGCTATATGTAGTGAATACAGTATTTTGGCCTGCCATTTTTATGTAGATATGTCCTTTTATGAAAAAGTTTGTTCAACACATTATGAGTTACAGGAACATATTTCAGTTTATTGAATATTTATATGCTATTTTTTCAGTTGTTTGCTTTTTGTTACTTATGATGTATCATTGGTCATTTAAATAATTTATTTTTTTTGCTATCCTGTTGGATGTCATATTTTAATGAAATTGAGAAGGAAATGTAAGAGTTCAAGACACCCAAGTAAAACTAGCATACATACATTCTTGAGAATTTTACTCCTGTGAATGTTCTTGCAAACAAGAAAACAAAGCAAAAAGATCTCAAATGCCATAAAAAAAATTGACCTTGCATTTATAATATAAACTGATATTCACAGGTTATTTTGTATTCATCATACCCAAATAAAAAAAAAGCAGGAGGTTGGCAAGAATCCAAAATCCTACCAACCTGAAAAAAAGATAGCAACAAAGGTTAATCTTATATTGATTGCTGAGTTTTGAGCAAATATTTTATTTTTTTAAAAGACTTTACTGCCTTGGCAACCTACAAAAAATGTAGGTTGTATAATATCCAGGGATCTAGTGATGAAAGCAAAGCTTTTTACACTTACTGATAAGATGTCTAACTTTTGAACAATCAGTATTACATTACTGAAGTCATATTTCTGGGGATTTACCCGGGGCTAGCATTGGTAAGTGGGTTTGCTTCTGATCCTCTTTTCTTTTAAATCTGGCATCTTTTATTCTATCCCATTTGAGTATAAACTGAATAAAAATAGTTTTCCACTGACACTAAAAAGGAAGGGGAAAAGGAGGTCAGGAAAAATGCACTTTGCTTCCACCCAAAGGAGGGCAGCTGTTACAGCGCTATTTAAGACCCTGTACAAATCCCTCCACAGAATGAAGTAAGTCCAGAACTAAAAAAAATAAAAATAAAAAAATAAAAATAAATGCCACACAGGGAGCAAAGATCAAGTGTAGCACCAGTTAATTTTCTATTGTGTCCTTTACTGGGCTAAGGTAGACTGCTCTGCCCAGAGAATAGAACTTGATGATCTGGTAATAAGTCTTTCTTCCATCTCTAATTATCACTACACAGGGGCATTGTAAAGGTTTAGTTACTTAATGTTTGCACAGTGCTTTGACCATGTAAAGTGCTAAGTATTATTATTATCATCCAATTATGTACTCAGTCCAACTCCGAGTAGCACTGAAGTAAGTTCCATCTCCAATTATGTTTATGACACTGCAGAGGGCCTGTGCATCTGGAAGTTTCTTTGGCTGGCACAACCCCTTAGAGAATCCTAACTACCACAGTAGTTTTTCTTAGCATTTTTATGACACGCTTGTTTACTTAGGACCAGATTGTGCCTATTAGGCATGAGTTTATATGGGGGAAGGGGGCAGGGAGGACACAGAACTATATAGACCCCAAAAGCATAAAGGAGTGTTGTGAGACTTGACAGAATGCCATCCCAACCTCCATAGGACAAAGTGTGAGCGTGCCTCCTCCATCACCCATGTTCAGGGGACAGATTATGACCCCCTCCCCCCCCACGAAGGCTTTCACAAATTTTCGCCCCCCCCCCCCCCCCAAGGGCTCTTTCCAACATGACTATGACAAAGGATGAAGGGCATCACCTCCATAGCAGACTGAAAGGGAGCAACGGGCATAACAATTTCCTCACCAGAACAGCAGCAGCAGAGATGAGTCTTTCCAACTTACCGGAAACATTCATTCAGCTCTGACACTTGGCCTCTGGATGTTTCATCTGATTGGCGCTGGCATTTAGTTCTTGCACCTGTCTGTTATCCCCCAGTTTTTCAATTTTATTCTAATTGTACATTATGCTCCTGTCCTCTCTCTACTTTTCTCTTTTACTTCTCCCCACACTTCATGAACTCCTCTTGGTACTCAAACAATCTCTTCCTTTTTCCCCACTTCATCACAACACATTTCCCAATAGAGCACAAAATTCACCCTAAACAAAAAACTGTATATAAAAAAGGCTTGCAACAATTGCAGTTATTTACAACATTTCAAAACACTATATAAATCTATCCTTCATATATGGGTCCTGAAGAATCTGAAATTAGTAAATTTACAGAACAGCTGTCATATCTGCTGGACCTGATGATGAATTCACTGCATTCAAAAGCTTGTAAGTTTATCTCTACCTTACAGCTGGTCCAATAAAAGATATCAGCCTCAACAACCATGGTCTCTCACATCTCTATTGGACCAAATGCTGCCTTTGTTATGTCCAGAATTGTTGTAGTCGTTGAGGAGGGGATTGGTCCAATATAACTAGGAATCACTTTCTTATCACTGAGACAGATTCTCCATGTTAAAACAGTAATTATTTAAAAGAGCAAAATGCTACAACTCATCATGCAGGAGTTTAAAGGTGCAAGCCAGTAAGAATAGCATATCTAACTAACATTTCAGGCAGAAGGAAATTAAAGCTAGCATCATTACCAAATTCTAATCTAGTAAATAGTCCTATCCTATCCTGAATAGCATGGTGTTTAAGGCCACATGTGAACAGCCTCTTAGTCTTAAACATAAAAGTTGGAGGGGAGGAGGAGAATAATTCCAGCTGACCATGGTCCAGTTTCATGTCTTCAATTCCAAACAACTGCAAATTTTCAACATTTCCAGAATGACGTATTCTGATTTCGTAATTGAAAAATGTTTTATTTTGAAATTCACTTCCATTTCTTTTAAAACAAACGTGTATTAAAATGCCCAATACCCCAGTTTCACACTGTCATTGCATTCTGAGATGACATCATAGACATGTCATAGGCCCCCAGTCTGGGGGTTACCTTAGGATCAGAAGAAGCAGCCAACGTTCCTCCCATCAGTTCCCTGAGGGAGTCGAAATCTGCTTTCTGAAGTCCAGAGACCTTACTCTGCTGCTCTCCATCCTTCCTTCCTTTCCTCAGGATCCTGAACTCAATTATATCCTCACCACTGTTGCCCAAGTTACTGACCACTTCTACATTTCCCACCAATTCTTCCCTGTTTGTGAGCAGCAGATCAAGAAGTGTATGGCCCCTAGATGGCCTCTCCAACACTTGCACCAAGGATTTGTTCCCAACACTCTCCAGAAACTTCCTGCCCTCTTGCCCTTTCAGCATCTGGCAGGATGACTGAAGTACCCCCTGTTGCCCCCTCCTTTTTGTGCTTCCTCCAGGTCACCCGCTTCCCCATTTACATAAGATACCTGGAAAAATTTGGTTTTGGTCAAAATATTCCTTTGTTTTGATTCTTAATATTTTTCTGGCATCAATTAACCAACATTTCAAGCAAGAAAGCAATTTCAAACCAAAACATGTCATTCTTAAAATTTCTTAATGCAACATTTTTCATCATATGAAACTTTTTTTCAATTTAGAAATTAAAACAAATTATTTTCTTTCAATACTTTCCATATGGATAAATCCACATTTTTAATAAATATTATTGTGTCAAACAGTTCTTAACCAATGCAGAAAAGGAACAGCATTGACTGCCAATTGACTATGAGGTAGTCTGCAACACTACCTGGGCAATTTAGTGTGAAGCCAAGCATGCTGACTCTCAAAAAATCCATTTAACTCACCTTGATGTTTTTCTTTTTAATTATCCTAACTAATATATATGGACAACATTTCCTTGCCTATTTCATTAATAAGATCATTCAAATAAGGAGGTACTAATGTTCTACTAACTTCATTAACACTTACTGAAATATGTTGTTATAGATTAACCTAATTTTAAATTATAAAAATCTAATTAGACTACCAAGAATAATTTCAATTATGCTTTCCCTGGGATTTCCAAATAGCACTCCAGCTCAGTGTCGCTTCCCTGGAAAAATGTAGAAGTTACTGAAATTCCTACTTTATTGTATGCACTACAAAGACATTTAAATGCTTCGATGTAAAACTGCACTTGTTTATTTCACTTGTCTTTTAAAAAAAAAAATTTCTCTCTCTTTCCTCTTGGAGTGAGATGAGACAAACACAAGGCCTCAGCCAGCTTCTATCTGGTGTTTTAGGAAATGTGATTCTGGTCATCTGAGTTTAGTGAGGAGTCAAGACTACAAGACTTCATGCCAGTTTGATAAATGGACTTATACATCTTTGATGGAAGGTACAAATAATGTTAGCTCCAAAAAAAATCCCTTTTCTGACCAAACTCATTTTAGTCATGCCTTCTGCCAATTTAAACTAGCTGATCATCATCCAAGAGCTATATTTTCTAAGGCATTCTGACATTTTAGAAGGAGCAGTAATTGAATCAGTTGAAAACAAAATATATAGTTGAGTGCCGTTGGCATATTGTTTGTAAGTAGACTGATGTTGCGACAAATTCTCTGCACCTTTGCAAAATTGAAAACTATCTTCCTAGGAGTTAGTTTACCATGACTAAAAAGGCTTCTCTCCCCCCCACCCCCCATGCATTCTTTTCTCCTGCACTCTCAAATGTGCTCTTCATTTCCCAATAAAATAATGATCTCTGTCTGTACATGTATTTGTGTGTAGAATCCCCTCTTCCAGAGTTTGAGTCAGAAAAATGTCTGACAGAATATCTACAGAAAGATCATCCCCTGTAGTCCTGCTTCAGGTAAGGGAACCCCTTTTGCAGAAGAGTTCACACAAACCAGAACCTGGTAGAGCTTCACAACCTGTGAGGTTTTTTTTTTCCCCATTTTGCTGGTTGTGCCATTGAAGAATTACTACCAGAGGTTCTGCTTTGCTGCGTCAGCCTTGTGACTACCATAAGAGGCTTCATAGACAAATGGAGCTGTATTATGCATTATACACATTTCTGCACAGGTAGGAAGGAAATTATGTGCATCTCTTAACACAACTTCAGACCTATGCTTAACCCAATCTCATTTTCCCCATCTGTGCAGACCACAAAGTCCAAAGGCACATCCATAGGCATGGATGATAGCATGAAGAGGTCCTCTAATCTCCCTCTTCCGGGCAGGTTGTGATATCAGTAGATAGAGGAGTGCCTCCATTTATAGATCTTCTTTGTATGGGGTGAGTTAGGTAGGGTCCAGGAGAATTTATCCTCCCTATCCATAGATAAATTTCTTTCTATGTCTTCTCTCCTATCCCACTTCTAGACATACCTAATTGGTGGGACTGATATGCACAGTAACAGACATGGGCAAGGAGTGGTATTAGCTAGGGAAGTGTTTGAATGATTGCTTCTCCAGTTAGTACTGTTCCAAAACTTCTAACCGAGAACAACAGGGACAAAACATGTGAGAGCTCAGGAGCAGGAGGGAGACTGGACTAGGCATAGGAAAAAGGAACTTAGAGAAATATTATACATTTTCTGGTTAGACAGCTGAAGATCTAGAGCTGGAGTCATCAGAAGGCCTGAAGATGCCCAATTCTCATCTTCCACAGCCTATTCTTGTATGAGTTTACACTTCACTGCTACATTTTGATGATATGTACATACTTAAAATGTATTTTAATGATTTCCATGTCAGCTGCCTCTTTCTTTCTGGATTTTACCAGGGATTTTCCTTGTGATTAAGAAAATCCTGCAGGACAATTTATTTCTAGTAGCCAGGTTATGGAAAAAATGTTTCTGATCACTTGTTCACAGGTTAAGACTGAAAATCCTTGTCCAGAAAGAAAATAAATTAGGTTAAAATTATCAGGATTCGGAGTCTTTTAAAGAAAGTGAAAAGTTGCTGCTTCTGTGATTGTCTCAAGGTGTTCCTTCACATTCTTCTTGGTCACATTTGGACTATTGTATTAAAGCTTCTATTTCATGTTTAATACATGTTATTAGTCTCTCTCATAAATTAAGAATCATCATGGTCATTGCCATACTGACATGAATTCAGAATGTTTTAATCTCCTTAAATTATACTTCATGATTTGATTTGTCAAGACATTACTTTTTGGGGCTAAAATGCTTTTATGCACTTTACAAGTTCCCAAGCTGTTATGAGCAAGGCTGAAATCAGTTATACAGCAATATATTGATTTACAAGGCACCCTAGCAGAAAGCTTTTAATGCGTTCAAGTTATATAAAACATCTAACCTTTATGAATGAATATTAAACTTTCACTGAATTTAGGAGAGTTCACTTAGATCTGTGTTTCTTTTTCTTAGCATACTTTTTTTGTATTTTGCCTTAATTCATGGTGGCATTTAAGCTTGTGGTTAAATCCACATTGAAATCAAAGTACTTTAACTATGTTCTTAAATGCTTTTCTGAATCAGGGTCTAATTGCTTTATGCAGAGTTGATTTGAGATGTTCAATTTTACAGTATTGAGTGTGTGTGACCCTATCTGTGTGTGCGCGCGCACATGTGTGGGGTGGGGGTTGTATTTCGTTGTGCTCTAAACTTAGAGTTTGATTTAAAAAAAAAATGTATATATATAGTTATTATATAAGCATGTTAAAATGTTTGTGAATAAGTCAGCAGATTGATGGTAGCAGCTAAGTTTACAAATATTGGGCTTCAATAGAGTATTAGCAAGAAATCCTCTCTCCCCTTAAATTGGTGAAACTGCAATTTGCAGAAATAACTAGCAATTAAATTATGGTTTATTCACTCCAAAGTCTACATCATGCTATCTGGAAAATTAAGCTGTTGCTCACCTTCCTGGAAAGCATAGCCAACTATGCTGGCAGTTGCTGAAAACTGCAGACGCTCTCTCTCAGCTTCCCCAGTCATAACAGTGGTCATTGTCAGACAGAGAACACCAAATTCAAACTGAAATTAATTCCTAAGTATATTACACTTTTCAATCAATATCTTCACAATATACACTGGTATCCTTGACATAAACTATTCCCATTCATCTTTAATTGACAACTCAGCAAAACTGCATGCATCCTCCCCAGTGAAAAATGTTGATACCTTGTTTTCTATAAAAATGTTCTGCAGTGTTTTAAAGTTTTCATCAAAAAAAAAAAAAAAAAAAAAAAAAACCAAAACAAAAAACCAAAACAGTAAGTGGCAGGGGAGTTGGGGAGGGAAGTAAAGAGGTATTTTTTAACCATTAAAGATTTGCCAAAAATTTAAGGGGGGTGGGCAGAGGAGCAACAGGGGCAAGAAAGAGGAATGGGGAGGATATGATTGGTTTTCAATATAAAACTAGAAATATTATGGCAACAATTCATATACCCCAATAAAACATTGATTTTGATGAAAGAGACTTTTTGTTGAAAAAGTATTTAATATGAAAGATGTCAACCATCTGTACATCTCAATTCTTTTACTCTGATCAGGCCATTATTCTCCCAGTATCCTATGACATTTCTACAAAGTAGAAATGTATTGAGAAACATCCCCAACAGGGAGACATGATAGTATAAAACTAGTTTTTGTTAGAGCCACAGGCTGATAAAAAGTGATGGACATAATGGAAAATGGGTCTATGTTCCTCACTTGAATTATTGAGGCTGAAACTAGGTGTATTCATATATGAGGAAGAAGTTCATTTCAGAGAGTATAACTTATTTTATTGCTTTTTTGGGTGGGGGGGGGGGAAGGGAAGAAAAAAAGATTTTCTCTCCTTGAAAAACATAATCCTTAATTATAACAGTTAATAATAATTAATAAAGAATTAAACCAAAAAGTAAAACTTTTGAAAATATTTTATAGAACAAGAGTTATAGGCAAGTTATTAGAAAATATTAATAGATTCTTTTTAAAATTGTCTGGAGTATTTGTTGTGTTCAACATTGCATTTGTTTTTTTGTTGGCTCCATGGTTGTAATTTTGAGGTGCAGATGGTGAAATTGACTATAACAGTACTTTACCGCTTGTGCTTTCTCTAGAGCTTTAAGTTCAAATTACACCTATAAAAAGGGGTAATTAGTCCTTTCTGTTTTATGGCTGTTAGGGGAAAGGAGGCAGTTTCAGTTAACTACCAACTAGACACCACTCCAGATTAAATATCCGAGATTCAGTACCTTATACTGGTTTTCAAATAGCAAACTGAGAGTTCAAAGAAAGTAGGAAATGTCACCTTTGGAAACATTACAGACTATTAATTACGTCTTTGCAGTGAACTTTCTCAGTGCAATTAGTCTACTGATATGGAGATTGTTCTTTATAAGTGACTATGTGGCAGAAAGAAGGTTAATTTCAATTTAATTTGTGTTAATAGAAGTGAAAGCATGATGACAATGGAACAGTTATTTCACAAGGAATACAGTGTCCAAGGGAATGGACAAAATTGACTGAGCCTTATTATTTTTTTTGTTTTTCACTGGTGTACATTGTTATACAAGTTTTTGAACTTTCTAAACAGTGTTCTTTTAATGCATTACTATTTTCATGAGTCACTATGTAGACTCCCTATGTAACACTTGAGACTAAAAAAATATTGAGTGTTCCTAGATAGTCAGGCAAAAAATCTGATTTTTAAGCTCAGTGTCCATTTTTTTTTTT
>NW_005841978.1:3063301-3071214 GCF_000455745.1 Alligator sinensis | reverse complement strand
AAAGAAGCAAACAAAGCATATACACCACACGCATGCTGTATTTGATATATGAACCTTCCCCCACCCACACACACCCCTGAAAATGTTTTTAAAGGAAATGGTGGGATTAATTAAAACAAAATATACACAACTATATAGGAAAAATAATGTTTCAGGACCTGTAACATGCAGTTATCTTGGTATATGTGTACCTGGGCAGTCATTTTATTCAGGATCTTGCTAAGCACAGACAAATATTTCAAATTCATAATGCACAATTTCCATTAATATTAGTGGGTTCTGATTAATTATGAGCCATCACCAAACTTTATACTTATTTCAAAGGTGAAAAAAAGAATCACTACAAAAATAATGTTAGTTTCTGCAGTCCTCTCTGCCTGTCTGCTCTCAACCCTTATATTTCTTTTTTCACTTAGCCAGGCCAGTTTTGTCAAATCCTCCCAAAATGCACCTATTTTCTTTCTCCTTCCACAGAGACTAGCTTTCTGACCCAATTTTGAAAACCATTCTACCACATCCCCCTTCAAGTCTCTCCTCAGAGTTCATTTCTTCCAAGATACCTAAAAAAAATTCAATTATTTTGATGCTGACAAAATAACCATGACCTGAAGAAGAATGCCTTACATTTGAAAGGTCATCTAACTCTGTCTGTACTATGCAGTTGGTCCAATAAAATATATTACCAAAGAAATCCTTGCCCCTCACATCATTCCTGGACCATCATCATTACATCACTTTAACTTTAACTGTTGGGCAGCTGGTGTGCTATTGAGTTAAAAAGGCTACATACGGGGTGCATTTACATGTAAGCATTTGTTGTGCAGTAACTGAAACTACTGTGCAGTATGGACATACGTCTACATGTGCATGCAAGTACTACACGGTAAACATGGTGACTTATGTTGACTTGAGTGTAAATTTGATACCTGCATCAAATTAATGCACGATTCGTTTCTGCACAGTAACCCACATGTAGATGCCTTACTGTGCAGTAACACTGTGAGTGTAGACTGACTCGGGACTAACTTTAGTCCCAAATCAGTCCACATGCAGCATTAATGCACTTTAATTTCTGCATGTGTAGACGCTGGCCTAGTCCTGCTTGCTGCTCAGTAAATTACTATGCAGTAAAATTTAAGCCATCATAAATGCACGTGTAGGCATGCCCACAGGTAAGCTTTCCCCTTTCACATCTCATTTATCTTTGGGACAAAAAGAAGATAACTGACAATGTGTTACCCATCATTACTCAGTCCACAGTTGTTTGTCATGTGTTACCTCTTCTCTTTCCCGTTTGGGTTTCTCTCTCAAGCTATAAGATGGTAAGGATAGAAGGAATCAGATCTCTATATTTGTACATCAGAAAAAAAACAAGCAACCTTGATCCTGACAGGGGCATTGAGTATTAGGGCAATACAAACTGCAACAAATTAATGTAGTCCTGGCCCCTAGCTTCTTGTTTCAAAGTTATATGGTATTGATAACATACTAGCAACTTGCCTGTTCTCTTTGTTTAGTTTGTGAGGTTGAATGTATTTTCCAATGCAGATATAAATCAGAGACAGCGCAAATTAAAAGAAATAATGTCCACCCTTCATACAAAAAAAAAAAAAAAACCAAAAACCAAAAACAAAAAACAAAAAAAAAAATCCCATCTTGTATCACCGGTAAGACTCAGTCGCATGTGTCTGTCAAGTAGGTACCATGAAAGTTTACACTGCTCACAAGGTATTTTTTTAGCCTTTAATAATGGTAATATTGAAAGTTTCTGGGTTAGGGTTAGAGGGGACAGTAACAAGGGTGGTGTCGTGGTAGGGGTCTGCTATAGACCACCAGACCAGGAGGATATGGTAAATTAGACTTTCTTCAAACATCTAGCAGAAGTTTCCTGATCACAGGCCCCAATTCTCGCTAGGGACTTCAGTCACCCTGACATCTGCTGGGAGGGCAATACAGCAGTGCACAGGCAATCCAGGAAGTTTTTGGAGAGTGTTGCGGACAACTTACTGCTGCAAGTGCTGGAGTGGACAACTAGGGGCCATGCTTTCTTGACCTGCTGCTCACAGTGAAGAATTGGTGGGGAATGTAGCAGTAGATAGCCACTTGGTCAGCAGTGACCACAAGATGATTGTGTTCAGGATCCTGAGGAAAGGAAGGAAGGAGAGCAGTAGAGTAAGGACCCTGAACTTCAGAACAGTAGACTCTCTCACTCTGGAAACTCATGGACAGAATCCCCTGGGAATCCAGTCTGCAGGGAAGATCAGTTCATGAGAGCTGGTTGTACTTTAAAGAAACCTTATTGAGAGTGTCAGAACAAATCATCCTGATGTGCAGAAAGACTAGCAAGTATGGCAGAAGACCAGCTTGGCTTAGCAGGGAATAAAAAGGAAGCTTCTAACAAGTGGAAATTTGGACAAACAACTAGCGAGGAGTACAAGAGTATTACTTGGTCATGTAAGGATGAAGTCAGAAAGGCCAAAGTGCAATTGGAGTTGCAGCTAGCAAGGAATGTGAAGGGTAACAAGGGTTGCTACAAGCATGTCAGTAACAAAAGGAGGATCAGGGAAAGTGTGCATCCCCTACTGAATGGGGTACTAGATAACCTAGTGACAGAGGATGCAGAAAAGCCTGAACTACTCCATGCCTTTCTCATCTCAGTCTTCACAGGCAAGGTCAGCTCCCAGACTACTACACTGGGCAGCACAATTTGGGGAGGGAGCGAGCAGCAAACTGTGGCAAAAGAACAGGTTTGGGACTATTTAGAAAAGCTGGACATATACAATTCCATAGGGCTGGACCAGATGCACCCAAGAGTGCTGGAGGCAGTTGGTCAATGTAATTGCAAAGCCACTGGCCAATATCTTTGAAAATTTGTGGTGACTGAAGGATGATAGGAAAAGGGCAAATATAGTGCCCATCTTTAAGAATGGGAAAAAGGAGGATCCAGGGGACTATAGACTGGTCAGCCTCACCTCAGTCCCTGGGAAAATCATGGAGTAGATCCTTAAGGAATTAATGTCTAAGGACATGGAGGAGAAGAAGGTGATTAGGATTAGTCAGCATGGATTCACTAAGGGCAAGTCATGTTTGATCAACCTGATTGCCTTCTATGATGAGAAGACTGGCTTGGTGGATTCAGGGAGGCCAGTTGATGCGGCATACCCTAACTTTCTCAAGTGTTTCCCACAACATTCTCACAGGCTTAAGCTAAGGAAGGGGTGGATGAATGGACTGTATGGTGGATAGAAAAGCTGGCTGGATTGTCAGGCTCAGAGGGGAGTAGTCAATGGCTCAATGTCTAGCTGGAAGCTGGTATCAAGTGGATTACCTCAGAGGTTAGTCCTGGTGCTGGTTTTGTTCAATACCTTCATCAATGACTTGGATCATAAAGTGCATCCTCAGCAAGTTTGCAGATGACACCCAGGGGGGATTAGTAGATACACTAGGGCTAGGATTTGGAGAGACCTTGACAAATTGGAGGGCAATAGCAGCCTTCAACAACCTGAAGGCTGGTTCCAAAGGGGGTGAACCGTATTCAAGTGGTGCCAGATAACAGAACAAAAAGCAATGGTCTCAAGTTGCAGCAAGGGAAGTTTAGGTTAGATATTAGGAAAAACTCTCTCACTTGGAGGGTAGTAAAGCACTGGAACAGGTTACTCAGAGAGGTTGTAGAATCTCCATCCTTGGAGGCTTTTAAAACCCAGCTAGACAAAGCCTTGGTTGGGATGATCTTGATTGGGGATAGTCCTGCTCTGAGCAAGAGCTTGGACTAGATGACCTCCTGAGGTCCCTTCCAAACCTAATTTTCTAATAATTCTAATAGCTTCTGGCTATTGCTCGCAATAATGCACAATTATTCTCCATTTCATTTATGTAAATTTGACTTATTTGGGGAGCCGCATCCAAATTCTGTGGCCTTACTTTATGTCAACGATGTCCAGCTGGCAGCTTGCAAGCAGTTAACTGATGGATTTCTGCCGATTACTTCTACTGCTGCTGTGGTTGGGATCTCTGAATTCCCTCTCCCTCCTTTAGCCTCTGCTTCTTGCTCATGATCCAGGGGGTGAGGTAACAGTCCACAAGGTCCAGGGGACCCAGGTTGCTGAGGGGCCAGGTGGGCCTACACAGTATGCAACCACCAAGGGAGGGGTGGAATTGGGGATGAGGAGAAACCTGGGCCACTCAGAAGTTGCACAGCTTTGCTCTACATTGTAACCGAATTTTCTGACACTAAGAAACATCCCAAGATACATCTTGTGAAAATCAGAGATGCTTTGTGCCTTATGAAAAACATTATAGAACACAAGTGGAAGTGCTAACCCTTCAATAATAGTTTGTAAAGTCCAACTAATTTTACTGCCCCCCTCTCCCAGAATTTTATAGGACAATTAAAACAAGCTATACAAAGGAGATAATTATCTATTAAATTTTACAGGTGTCAAGAGTATTTGTGGGAAGCTCTATCTATTTTGCATAGAATCCTCCTGGTTTAATGGCTTCATTAGGTTCACAAGGAAATGACCAAATTGGTGAGCACTGTCTTGCGTATTATGGAATTTCTTCTTATAATTCCTGGGCATGCCAGGTGACTGGAGCCAGGTAACAAATCTCAGTCTTACCAATACAAGTGTCACATTGGATTCAGGTGTGACCTAAATGCTTGGTAAATTTGGAACTATAATGACTGTCCGAATCTATCAGGGAACTGGAGAAGAATTGTTTGAAGTAACAGGGAAGGGAAATCTAAGAGGATGAAATAGTCCACTCTGATTCTGTGTGCAGAATAATTTCAAGAGGATTGAAAAGCCATAAATCCAGAAGGTGCATGAGAAGACTTCAAAACAGCTAGGCAAAATCATTCAAAGATGTAATAACATGTTGCAAAATAAAGGACATTGAGTAACAGGAGGTGGCATATTCAAACCTGAATGGAAATGCTATTTTACATAATGTGTTATGAAAATAATTTCTGTATGATTCTATTAGATCCAAAACTTTAATGAGGTGTTTACATGGATATAAAATATTAACATGAATTTCAGGATTTCAGCCAAACTCAAACTATGAGATGTCATCATGACAGCAGATTACCCCACAGTGGCCACCTATGGGGTTTTTACACATTCCTCTGAATCATCTGGTATGGTCTCAGTTGGATAGAGGAGACTAGACTTACTGGACCTTGAATCAGATGTAACAGAGCAATTTCACCATTTGTTTACTGCCAAGTTTGATCTAGAGAAAAGAACTAGGTGTGCTCAGTTCAGTCCTGTTATTAACAAATTGCAACAGACACTTTTCGTAATCCTGTTTGCATATCCATCAGACAAGCCAAGGACAGAATGGACATAGGGACCTTTGCAGATATTCTTGTCCAGGGGAGAGTAAAAGGCACCATGGTAGGAGATTATGGAAAAGCTACTACCCTCTCAATGGAAAAATAACATCAGCCTTCACAGTGCTCAGCATAGCACCTTTCACCATCAAAAAAAGTCACTAGAAAAAGGAAAAAGAAACACTGTTCCTTTACTATGACTAACTAAAGCATGCTACATCTGGAAGAACTGTACAAAGCATTGGAAGGAGGAACAGCTAATCAACAGCTTTCTTTTTGTTAGAATCACAGTTAGTCTCCCATATATACCATGTACATTTGAAAGCTTGCAAATCCATACAACTCTTTTTTTTTTTTCTCTCTCTTTCTTTTATAATTGGAAGAAAGAGAAAAGAAGTTAGAACAGGTGCAGCATTATGATCTTTAGAAAGCTATTATGGAAACATGAATAATGCCATTTAGAAGGTTAGCCATCTGCTTTCAGAGTATCTGTCAGATATGCAGCAGCAGTAGTGTAAAAGTGATACATGTGTATGTCACTGGAATGGCTCTAGCAAAAAGTTTTGCCTTTTATGAAGAGGTATGCTTTTTTGAATACCTATTTAACTGATAGCTATGTAGAGTACCTATTTTGTAAACATCAAATAATTAACTATAGCGCAATAAGGACAACAATGATATAATGTTATACAGCTAGTTATATAACTTGTGCTGCATATTGAACTTTGTTATTATATACAATTTTACATTATTTACCATCTATTTCTATATCCAAGTATTTGTGATCTGGGGTAATTTAGATGCATTGTGATAACAACAATAAATATTAAAAGATGCAAGTTAAATGTCTGTCAGTAGGAGAGTGATTTGATACTGGAATCTTTCCAATATTTTCTTTCTAGAACTTAAAAGCTCCAGCATGAAACTGGTGATAAGACTGTTGAAAGCCTCTGGATTAAGATTAGAGGGGGAAGCAGCAAGGGTGATGTTGTAGTGGGTGTCTGCTGTAGACCACTAGACCAGGAAGATGACATTGATGAGGCTTTCTTCGGACAACCCGATTCACATGGGGGACTTCAATCACCCTTGTGTTCTAGGAGGGCAATACAGATGTGCACAGGCAATCTAGGAAGTTTTTGGGGAGCACTGGGATCTGGGGTACATGATTTATGAGGAGAGGTTCTGGGAGCTGGTCTTATTTAATCTGCAGAAGATGAGACTGAGGTGGAATTTGATAGCAGCCTTCAATTACCTGAAGGTTGGTTCCAAAGAGGATGGAACTGGACTCTTCTCAGAGGTGGCAGGTGACAGAACAAGGATCAATGGTCTCAAATTGAAGCAAGGGAAGTTTAGGTTAGACAGTAGGAAAAATGTTCTTACTAGGAGGGTGGTGAAACACTGGAATGGGTTACCTAGAGAGGTGATGGAATCTCCATCCTTGGAGAATTTTACAGTCTGGCTTGATAAAGCCCTAGCTGGAATGATCTAGTGGGGGATGGTCCCGCTTTGAGCAGGAGACTGGACTAGATGACCTCCTGAGTTCCCTTCCAACCCTAATTTTCTATCATTTTATGATTTATTAACATTTTAAAAGGTGACAGAAGTCCCTTTTAATATTCCAAGTAACAAGTAAATCCATTGTTACAGAGGCAAAAATTAGGACTGTGGTTGCTGATTCGATTTCAAGGAGATTCGATTAGATTTGGAGGAAATTTAGTCCAATTTGGTGGCTATATCTCTGAATCTGAATAGAATCAGGAGATCCATTAATCTTTCCAAATCAAATCAGAAGCCTTATGGTTCATGAACGCTGAGATGGTGGGGCAGATGGAGTGTCCCACAGAAGCATGTGTGGGGTGGGGGGGCATCCCCAGTGTGCTTGGCGGCAGACCAAGAAGTTGACAAAAAGTACTTCCGGTTCACTTCCAGGTCCACTGCAGAGCATGTGGGGGACCCCCCTGCCCCCCAGCTTGGTGACTGGTGCCTCCTGGGTCTTGAGGATACCCAGAGTCCCCCTGTGGCCAATCACTGAGCTGGGGGGGATGTGGGGGGGTGGTCCCCCACATGCTTGGCAGCAGACCCAGAAGTGGACCAGAACTAGTTCTGGTCCACTTTCAGTTCTACCACTGAGTGCACAGGGAACCAGCAACACACCTATAGGCTGGGGAACACCCTTCTTGTCAACACAGTGGCAGAAAGGGATTTTGGAGTCATTGTTGACTCCAGGATGAACATGAGCCACCAATGCAAGGAAGTGGTCATTAAGGCTAACTACACCTTGTCGTGCACCTGCAGATGCATCACAAGCAGGTCCAGGGAGGTGATCCTTCCCCTCTATGCGACACTGGTCAGGCCACAGTTGGAGTACTGTGTCCAGTTCTGGGTGCTGCACTTCAAGAGGGATGTGGCTAGCGCTGAGAGGGTTCAGAGGAGGGGCCCTCACATGGTCAAGGGGCAGCGGGGCAGGCCCCACAAAGAGAGGCTAACGGACCTGAACCAATTCAGCCTCCACAAGAGAAGACTGAGAGAGGGGATCTGGTGGCCATCTACAAACTCACCAGGGAGGGACCAGCAGGAA
>NW_005841978.1:3061919-3063018 GCF_000455745.1 Alligator sinensis | reverse complement strand
GATACCCCCCCCCCCATGCTCCTGTGGGACACTCCATCCATTCCACCATCTCAGCATTTACGAGCTGCACCTGGTACCTTGAGGTATGTAGAAAAAACATAAAGCTGTGTCTATGGTCAAATCGCTGATTCTGTGAATTAAAATCGAATCTTCAGATTCAGCTAAACCGAAATCAGGACAGTGATCTGAATCAGTGAATTGAATCACTCTCCCCTGAATTGGGCCAAATCCAAATTGAATACTGCCTGCTTTTCACACCCCTAGCAAAAATGTTTTCATTAGGAAGGCTTCACTCGCTTAACTGCAACAATTAACAGAAAGCAGAGAGAACAAAATAAGTGCTTAGAGATAGGATCACAGAAAAATAATTTTAACAAGGCCATGACAGAAGTCATATGGTTCTGGAAGTATTGCACAAATAACAAATACTATGCTGTTTGTTGTATATACAGCAGTTACAGCTGCCTTGAAAGTGTCTTCACAAAACAAGACTTATAAAATGTTTAGTGAGTAGTAATAGAGTTTAAGTTAATATCAAAGGAATGTCAAACTTGTATAAAGCAGAATGTTATTAAGCACAAGGTTCATCGTGTATAGGGAAAAAGCCAGCTGGGATAGTGAAAGGGAAAAAAAAAAAAAAATAATCAGGCACCACAATTACATTTGCTCAGCTTGAGAAGAAAGACTTCAGAAGTAAAACACTAAATAACACTGACTAATGTAGTACTCAATACATGACCCAACCACACAAGTCAAGCTTGCTGAAAATACTCAAATAAACTTTCCTAGACACAGAGGTGGGACTATGCCATATAAAGGCTCAAGGCCCTGCTTTCAGTAAGTGTCACGGCGGGGTCCTCGTGGAGGGCCGTGATCTCCTCGAAGTCCCTCGCTCCATGTCAAGGCCGGCCCAAGGCACCCTCTAATTCTCGCCCGCCATGTCTTGTCAGTTCAAATAAGTTTGGGAGGCTGCCTTACGTCTTCTTGGACACGGTTCGTTGTGACTTCTGTCCCTGTGGACTCCTGGGCCCCTTGTGGGTCTTGTCCTGCAAATGGGTGCTTTGTGGCACCCTAGCCTTATGGGCTATGCGTGGCTCCA
>NW_005841978.1:3057527-3061147 GCF_000455745.1 Alligator sinensis | reverse complement strand
ATATGGCACTCCCCCTCTCTGGGGCTTGCCGTGCCCGCCTCGGGCTTCTCAGTACTGCCCCACTCTGGGGCTGGGGTCTATGTACCCCGCATACAACCTGGGGTCTGTTCCCCACCCACAACCCACTGGTTGCGCTAGTGCCCTCTTCTGGGGCATTTCATAGCTGCCCCTCTCTGGGGCTGGAGTCTACATACCCCACATACAACCCAGGGTCTGTTCCCCGCCTGCAACCCACTGGTTGCACTCAGGGGCCCCACACCTCTGGGGTCCCTATGAGGTTCAGCCACTCTTCTCTGAGCTTAGCTGACCCCACAACTCTGCCCTGCAACTCTCAGGGCCTAGTGCACCCGCAGTGGCACCAGGGGCCCCACTTTACTGTGAGCCCCCACTATGAGGCCTCCTCCAACCCCTACAGCCTCACCCAAACCTCCAGTCTCATATGCAAGCCTGAACATAAACTAGAGCCTCCTGGCTAAACCATAGTGCCCAATCCTCTCAGGGCTATAGTAAGCTGTACTTGCAAGTCAGGCTTCTTGCTATATCTCACCCAAAAGAGCTCCTGCCTCTCCAGGTGCTGGCAGGAAACCACCTACCTGGTCTCAGCCCTGGGCTTTATAAGGGCCAGGCCCTGCCTCCTACAGACAGCTGGCTCTCCTTAGCTGCCCCGGCAACCCGCAGCTGGGCTCATTGCCCTGGCAACACTCAGCTGGGCTCATTATGACCTGCCAGGGCTCTGTCTGTCTATCTCCCTGGCAGTTTCTCCCCTCTAGGAGCAGAGCACTGAGGTGCTCTGCGACAGTAAGACACATAAAACTTAAAACCTAAAGTAATCTGAAGAAAGTCTCAGTGGTAAAAGTGCTTGACATGGACTCTAAAAACACGTTTAATTCCCTGCTCTGCTATAGAGTTTCTGCAACAAGAGCAGGTCATTTAGGATAAATCTGTAACGTGTCTACAGCAATCCTATGGGCATTTCCAAGAAGTGTACCTGTCTCACTTTAAACATACTGAATTCATAATGGAAGTAGTTCCACCCTTAAGGCTTTTTCTTACTATGCCTCTTGCCTGTTCCTCCTACTGGAGTATATCTCCTAGGATGTTGGGCACCCTGTTATGAGGACATCACCTCGCCCCTTATAGCCACTTCAAGTCCACTGGATGTCAATCAAACAAAAATACTCACTTAAGCTCACCCCCGACTCAGGGTAAATGGACCCAATCTGTAACCTGAGGCTTTGCCCTTTCAGGCTTGCTAATCAAACAAGAATTCTAACCAAAGCACATCCCCAGTCCGGGTAAGCAGAGACAGCCTATAACATAAGGCTTCACTCTTTCAGGTTTACAAATCAAAAAGACATTCTCATTTAAGATCATTCCCACTCTGGCTAAACATACACGGTCTGTAACCTGAAGCTTTGTCTTTATGGGTTTGCTCAGCTTGCAGGCAGATACTTCTCTCTTGATCATGAAGGAGTACCTACACTCTATGGTCAGATGCACACAAACCTTGCTTAACAGAAGTCTTTCCCCCATACAAGTCTACTCACCATGTCACAGTTTTCCCTTGATCCAGCAGAGAGCAGTCTGTTCCCTTCTGTTATCTGGGCCTGAGTGCCCCTCTCTCTTCCGGTGTAAGCTTTTATACCTGCTGGCCCTGCCCCTTTCCTGGTTGCCTGACCCATGCTGCTTCACCTGGTGGAGAAGTCTCAGTGTCCATGTTCTTGACGTGTTTGCAGCCCTGTTCCCTCTGTTTTCCCTGAAGTTCCCTTGTAAATTTCTGGCTACTGCTAGCTCAAAAAGTTCGAGCCTTAAAGGGGCCATGTGGTTTTTCGGGCTTTTCCTCCCATGCCTGATAGCAGGGATTTGACTGCCTATTACACAAAGTACTGCATAGATGTCTGAAACATGGAGGCAAGAGAGGGGAGGTTTAAAGACCCTGTAAGGCTCTATGGAGGGGAACATTAATTATAAGGCTATTATCAGCTCTATGCAGCACTGGCAAGATTTCTTGATACTACCATGTTTTTCTCATGAAGTTTCTATGCAGGAATAGGACTTACAGTATGGAATTTATAACAGAGAGTAGGAAGTCCTGGGACTATCTGGGGATTAGGTACATCCAAGAAGGATGGAGCTGGACTGTTCTCAGTGGTGGCAGATGATGGAACAAGGAACAATGGTCTCAGATTGCAGCAAGGGCAGTTTAGGTTAGATGGTAGGAAAAATGTTCTTACTAAGGGGGTGGTGAAGCACTAGAAACACTGAGATTTCTCCACCAGGTGAAGCAGCACGGGTCAGGCAACCTAGCTACACAACCTGTCAACTCATGCTCAGTTGTGCAGCAATGCAGTTTAAGAATCTAAAAGGAGAAGACAGTGAAATGTGAAGCTCCTAATTTACAGCAGAGCAGGGCTTCACAGCAGCACCAGATAAATAAGGCATAATCCAGGCATTAAGTATGCCAATAATTGTGGTATCCAGGCCAGAAATCACAAAGAAGGCTGAAAAAGCATGGCATTTTTATGAAATAGTGTCAGGTACCTACAGATTGTCTTTCCTTTGAATCTGTTAGCTATTCACAAAAATAACATCCTCCCCACACAGTTGGTTCAATGAAATTTATCTACTCCCAAAATATCTTTGCCTTTCACACATTCTCCCCCTCCCCCCAGTACTAAGTGCTTGGGAGTGGGGGAAGGGTGACTTTGATTATTTTAATATGATGTGCTAGACTGAAACAAATTTCACAGTGCAATTATGCAATGTGATGAAATCATGATACGCTTCCATAATAGTTATTTGATTATGTGCCTTTAAAAAGGCACAATTTTAATTGTCTGACTGACTATTGAAGGGAAATGTCTGAAGATACATCCCACATGGACGAACCTTTATAGAACCCTAAGGAAACAGACTGAAATAAAACCAATCAAGTCAAGATGAAGGCTGATAAACTAAACTATTGGATCTAAAGACTGTTCTGCTCCTTATAACAGTCCCATTTTTTCCTTTCATATAATGCATAAGTTATCAGTGTGAGTAAGAGGAGAAAATCCAGGTTTTATCCAGAAAACCATACACTTGTGAAGAAGTAAATTTAAACAGAGAAGGGGGTTATTAATAACATATGCAGTCTAACTGGAAGGCAGTTAACACCAGGAATGAGTTGTCCTTAAAACCCTAATCCTGCAAAGGAGCCTTAAATCCTTTAACATGCATGTATAGGACCAGTCACACAAGCAGAAGACATTTTTTGCAGAAGGACACCTAGGGAAATTATGACACACAGTATTACCAGTTTGTCATGCCTTGCAGCATATGCCAATAATAATCTGCTGATAATAGTGGGAACATTTCTGCCCATTAAAATAATAATTTAAAAGCAGCTTTCTAATTAAATCTTTAGGAAAAAGTCATTTCTTTTTTCTTTTCAGAAAAAAGATATTCCTTTTTTGATATTCCTTTTCTTTTTTTTAAAAAAAAGAGTTTTCTGTTATTGATAATCAGAGAAGAAATATTTTTCAAAAGCAGGGTTGAATGCTTTTAAAAGAGAAGCTTCAACATTCTCAATTTTTGGCAGTAGTAGTTTATCATTTTCTAACCAGTTCTACTTTTCACAG
>NW_005841978.1:3056114-3057496 GCF_000455745.1 Alligator sinensis | reverse complement strand
GCAGGAAGAAGATGGATGGTTAAAGACTCATTGAAATATAGTATTTAGTGCCTAGCTGGTATATAATAAATACTGCACTCCAAAGGGGATTGGCATAATGAAACCTTACTAGGATAGAATGAAACTTAACTCTTCTAAGAAGAATTGCTTGCTGAACTACCTTGGGTAGCAAGGGGACTTCCACTTAACTGTAGAACAAAATCTGTCCACTATAAACAATCCATTGACTAGGGTTAATTATAAAAGGGAGGAGACAGATTAAAGGATATGTATACTAGACACTACATTCTATGGCAAACATTACCAGTGAATAGTGATATTATAGTCACCTTATTTAATTTATTTTATAATCATGATCACATCAGGTGTAACAGAGGATGTACCTGGAACAATATGACTTCAGGGATCCATTATAATCAGCACTATTTAAAGCAGGCATGAGACTGCTCTAACTTAAACACACAACTTACAAATGGCTCCTGGGATCCTAGTGGGATGGAGCCTAAAGCTGGGTTAAAGCCATCTTTCCCCACCTTCTTCATAACCTGCCATGAAGGCAGGAATTTTTTTCAAATTTCCAAGTCTCCTTGCAAACCTGTGGAACCATGAAAATGTTTTGCAAATGAAAGTCTAATCAGTGCATTTGGAACATGACACCAGTATAATCAGCTGCCCCAGCATAGTGACTGTAGTTTTCATACAATCTCTGCTTCTACTTAATAGTTTCATAGTTGGTAGGGTTGGAAGGGACCTGAGCAGATCATCAAGTCCGATCCCTTGCCACGGGCAGGAAAGAATGCTGGGGTCAAACGACTCCGGGAAGGTGTCTATCTAGCCCCCTTTTGAAGACCCCCAGGCACCACCTCCCTTGGAAGTTGGTTCCAGCTCCTAGCCGCCCTGACTGTGAAGTAGTTTTTTCGGATGTCCAATCTGTACCTCCTCTCCATCAACTTGTGCCCATTACTCCTTGTTATGCCAGCGGGGGCTAGGGGAAACAGCGTCTCCCCCAAACCCTTCTGGTTCCCCCTAGTGAGTTTATAGATGGTCACCAGGTCCCCCCTCAGCCTTCTCTTGTGGAGGCTGAATAGGTTCAGGTCCCGCAGTCTCTCACTGTAGGGTCTGCCCTGTTGTCCCCGGATCATGCGGGTGGCCCTCCTCTGGACCCTCTCCATGTTGTCCACATCCCTCCTGCAGTGCAGCACCCAACTGTGGCCTGACCAATGTCACATAGAGGGGGAGGATCACCTCCTTGGACCTCCTCGTGATGCATCTATGGATGCATGACAAGGTGCAGTTAGCCTTCCTGACCGTGTCCCCACATTGGCAGCCCATGTTCATCTTGGAGTCTATAATGACTCCAAGATCCTTTTCTGCCTCTGTGC
>NW_005841978.1:3049924-3056077 GCF_000455745.1 Alligator sinensis | reverse complement strand
TTCCTGCTAATATATATCAAAGAACCTTTTTCAGCATCTGCTGGAAGTCATTCAGTCTGCTAATCAGCATCTTGGTTCATATCCAATTTCCTAAGCCACGCAGCACTAACTGCTGTGTTGTAAACCTTCCTTTTGATTTTCATATGCATGTGTCTTCACCGTAATTATATTTTCTGGAAGGTGTTAAAAGTGCACCTAATAAAGCTACCTTGCATGCAACATTCTTTTCAACTTCTGTTTTCCCTCTTCTACTTCATAAGGACTGCAATGTGGGGGGAGGGAATGTAGCACAGAGCCTTCCTTTTGGCAGACAAATATGTGAAAAATATTGACTCTGTCAGATAGGGAAGCATGATTATTGTTTTGTTCCTTGACAGCTAGTAAATAAAATCTCACAATAGAAAAGAATCACACCATGTTATTGATAGCCTTAGGGCCAACCCCTGATGGTCTTTATTGAACCAACGCTCCAGTAACCTTCAGTGACAGTTTGCCAAAGGAGAAACTTCTGATCTTGGACCCAGATCCAAAATGGCACTTAGGCACTTGGAATGAGACTTAGGCGGAACTTTGGCACCTAATACAAACTTAATATACTCTAATCCTCACTCAGCTCACCATAGAGGTACATAAAATCTTTCCTAGGTGCCTAAAGTTTTGCTCTGGGGCATACTGAGAGGTTTTTCATAGATTTCATAGACATCAGGGCTGGAAGGGACCTCAGAAGATCATCGAGTCCAGCCCCCTGCCCAAAGGGCAGGAAGTCAGCTGGGGTCATAGGATCCCAGCAAGATAAGCATCCAGTTTCATCTTGAAGGTGTTCAATGAAGGCGCTTGAACCACCTCCGGTGGCAGGCTGTTCCAGACCTTGGGGGCTCGGACAGTAAAGAAGTTCTTCCTCATGTCCAGCCTGAAACGATCTTGAGATCATCAGGACCTGCTGATTTGAACACATCCAGTCCCACCAGAAGTTCCCTGGCTAGGTCCTCTCTGACCCTGGGCCTGGCTGTGCCTCCCCTGGGACCATTGGGGATCCTGGTATGGGGGATGACCTGATCCCTGCTCAGAAAAATGGAGGCAAGGAAATTGTTAAATAGGTTAGCTTTGTTGTCTGGTGAGACCACCAAATTTCCAAGCGTGTCCTGCAGAGGCCCCATGTTACCTGGAACTTTCTTTTTACCCCCTATATATTTAAAAATGATTTCTTGTTATCCTTGATCCAGGTTGCTAGTCCCAGTTCCATCTCTGCCTTGGCCTTCCTAACAGCCCCCTTACAATCCTGAGCAACGGAGGTATAGTCCTCCCTGGTGATGCCCCTCCCTTCCATTGGGTGTACACCTCCTTCTTAGCTTTGAGACATTCCTGGATGCTTTTGGTGAGCCATGGGGGCTTTTGAGCACTCTTGCCCCCTTTGATCCGTGTTGGGATTGCACCCTTTGGGCTTGGAGGATCGTCTCCTTCAGGAACAACCATTCTTCTTCGCCTCCCAACTCCCCTCCCCTCCGGGACCTCAGTGCCTCCCCGACTGGTCTCCTTAGCTCAATGAAATCCTCCCTCCTGAAGTCCAGGGCTGCTGTCTTGCTGCAGGCCTTTGCCATCCTGTGCTGGATGGTGAATTCCAATTGGCAATGATCTCTATCGCCCATGTGATTGAGCACCTGCAGTTCCCTCACCAGGTTGTTACTTGTGGCCAGGACCAGGTCTAACAAGGCATTTCCCCTGGTGGGACTGCACCCCTCCTGGGTTAAATGGAGGTCCTGCAACTTGGCTAGGAACCTACATGAGTGGTCAGATCTGTCTGACTGCTCTTCCCAGCAAATGTCCAGATAGTTTAGGTCATGCATGATGACCACATCCTTTGACTTAACTGCCTCCGCGAGCTGACCTGAGAATTCCCGGTCTAGCTCTTCTCCCTGGTTGGGTGGTCTGTAGTAGAACCCCACCATTAAGTCCCTTTCCCCCCCGACCCCCTTTTAATCATTTCTTATATTTTACTTTAAAAGTGTCTGCATTCAATGTCTCTGTGTGGCTGCTCATGTATTTTATTCAAAGCATGTTTTCAGTGTTGAACTCTTCATTTGAAGATTGTAAGATCTTCTTATATGGTGGGGTTGGGGAAAACCACTGAACTTCCTTGAATTTGTCATCTCAAGATAAGATTCAGCCATTTTTATAGTGAATCAGGAAGTAGTACATTGGCTGCCATGGTTCCCCTGCTTTACCTGTGGCAGGCCTGGGTGTTAGATCTGTTGTGTCAAGGTTGATGGTAGTCTTATGTAGAGTTTAAATGATGGATTGTATAGGATGGTTTGGATTGGGATAATCCTACCTCAGGAAGGGGGTTGGATTAGATTGAGATGGGCAATTGTTCCACTGGAAGGGCACTTAATGAGTTTTGGTGAACTGTTGATGGCTGCAAGGGTAGCCCTGCTCCTTGCCAGGTGCCACACCACCTGGTTGCCATTTTGGGATTGAAGTCCCACATCTAACCCCTGACCTTTGCCACCAGCAGTCCCTCCCCTTGCCCTAGAAGTAGGCCTCTTGGGAGGGCAGGGGGTTGCCTTCTTGAAACCAGAAAAAAACAAACTAATAATATACTAAAAAATATCAGACATCTACTATAATTTATTTTATTTTATTTTTTAAAAGTATTTTTGTCCTGATTTATGTGTGTTTGTATAGTCATCATCATTGGCTATCCCTCAATATTAGGATGATATCTTCAGGGGAGGTGAGTTTTAAAGTGCCTGAGGTGTCTAATCCATGCTCTGCAAGTTTTTCCACAGATATGAAAGTGGTTCCTGGGGGTGACTAAAGGTGGTGGTGGGGGGGCACAACTGTTGGCCAGGATGCTGTCACTTGCCTTCCTCCTCTGCAGTTTTTCAGCTTCTTGAGCAACACGGTTATCTTTGAAGTGGGCTGTATCTTGATATATGGTGCAGTGCCACTGAGACCTGTTATCAGCCAGCACGTCTCAGTTTGTAGGGTTGATGCCATCCTTCTTAAGGTATAATTTCAGTGTGCTCCTGTAGCACTTTCTCTATCTTCCATGGGTCCTGTTGCCATGACTAAGTTGAGAGAAGAAGACTTGCTTCAGGAAATGAGTGTTAGCCATCTGCACACAGTAGCCACCCCGGTGGAGTTGATGTTTCATGATCTTTTCCTCAGTGCTGGTTATATTAGCTACAGGGAGGGTGCTGGCATTGGTGAAGTGGTCTTCCCATCTAATGTGAAGGTTCTTCATGAGGCAACACTGATGGAATCATTTCAAGCACTTAAGATGCTTTCAATATGTCACCCACATCCCACACCCATAGAGGAACATGGGAATTACCACTGCATTGTAAACCAGGATCTTCATTTCCATCTGCAGATCTCAGTCAGCAAAAACACAACAAAGCATTTTTTTTCTGAAGGATATGCTGGCACAGTGAATCCTATGTTTGATTTCTACATCTGACTGTGAAAGGTGGCTGCCAAGACTGACTGACCAGGAGAGGTGACTGCCAAGGTATGGGAAATACTCAAAGTTTTCCAGGAGTTCTCTGCCAATGGTAATTTGTTGGGGGAGAGGGTCAGCTTGTGCTGGGGCAGGCTGATGGAGCACCTTGGTCTTCCCAATGTTAAAGGGAAGTCCCAGGCTATGATAGGCATCTGAGAAAAGGGTAGACTTCCAATCAGCCTCTGTCTGCATGAGGATAACATGGTCTAGGCATACTGAAGATCATTAATGCCAGTTTTGGTAATTTTTGTTTTGCTGTGAAGAGGCCATAGGTTGAAAAGCTGATGGTCCATTTGATACTCAATCCCAGTTCCAGGAGGAGGGCAGTCATGGATGAGAATCAAATTCACAACAAGATAGGAAAAAAAAATCAAAATCCAAATCACCAGCACTACACAGTTAGCATAGTGTATCTAGAGGCAAATGCATAATAGCTCAATATACAGCCACACATCCTGCATGGAGGCCCTGGCTTGCAGAGGGGGAGCCCAGGGCCAGAGCTTACAGAATTCATAGATTCATAGATTCATAGATGTTAGGGTTGGTAGGGACCTCAATAGATCATCGAGTCCGACCCCCTGCATAGGCAGGGAAGAGTGCTGGGTCTAGATGACCCCAGCTAGATGCATATCCAACCTCCTCTTGAAGACCCCCAGGGTAGGGGAGAGCACCACCTCCCTTGGGAGCCCATTCCAGACCTTGGCCACTCTAACTGTGAAGAAGTTCTTCCTAACGTCCAGTCTAAATCTGCTCTCTGCTAGCTTGTGGCCATTATTTCTTGTAACCCCCGGAGGCACCTTGGTGAATATTTCCCCAGGGAAAAGAAGTGGTGGTGCAAGATGCAACCCCATTACCTGTCCCTTGGTAAACAAACATCCACACACGTCTGGCCGTGCCCAGCATGTGATAACTTCAACACAGCCTAACATTCCTTAGAGTTAGTGCATGTTAACTGTAGTATGCAAATCTCGCTCATACTCTAATCCTCTATTGTGAACTCGGTTTAGTGCAGTCAGCCATCAAAACTAAAGCAGGAAAAGGGTAGAAACAAACAACAAAGAAGAATGTAGCTGAAAATACAAACACATTTAGGTAGGGTGTTTACCTTCAACATTGTTCTAACCCTGCTTTCATTGAAAGCAGCTGGAGTGTTATCATTTACTTTCATGAGAACTTGAGCAAATGCTAAGCATGCCTGGAAATGTTACTGCTAGAAGTAGAGAAGAAGAGTTTGCAAGCCCCATAAATAAAACCTCTCTCTATCTCTCTTTTTTTGGGCTTCTTTTTAGTGTTACTATTTCAAGGTAAAAATATGGGTGTGTGCAGGCAGCAGTGCATGGATGTGGGAGTAATCCTAAAGATTACATTTAGCCCTAAAATATCACTTCCTAAAGACTTCCTATATTCTATGCGTCTCGAGAAGTTAAACTTAAAACTGCCAAGTGTAGTTCAAATTGCCAGCTGTAGATCATCATTCATGATTTTTTTAACATCATGTTGTTAAACTTCTACTTTCCAGGAAGTCATACTGCAGCCTGGATTTCTGGCCCACAGTGAAGGAGTAAAACCATGGGTCCATTACTATATAAAAGGAAATCTAAGGAAGAGGCTCTGTGGCTGGCCTTGAGAATGAGGTATCAAACAGCATATACTTTTGGGATAGATCTAATAAAGCATATTGGCATCTATAAGTGAGGTGCTGTACCTCTTGGCCTTTAGATGTTGCTGGAACCTAGTGGCCTTGAAACTTACATTTTAAAGATGAATCCTAGCATTTACTTTTGTTGACATGGATCCTGTAGTCTTAATTTAGAACAGTATGATAAATTGCACCTTTCTTGTGGCTAGTGTGTGAAATATTCCATCCCTCAGGTAGCCCAACTACTCAGGTTTAGAGATTTGTCCTACATGGACACTATACTGCACCAGTAACTGCCATGTTTCTATACCTTTAGGCAGATCCCATGACCATATGTCTGGGTCAGCTTTCAACGGTCCTTTCTGTGCCAGCATGTCATAGATAAATAGATGTTAGGGTTGGAAGGGACCTCAATAGATCAGCGAGTCCGACCCCCTGCATAGGCAGGAAAGAGGGCTGGGTCTAGATGACCCCAGCTAGATGCCTATCTAACCTCCTCTTGAAGACCCCCAGGGTAGGGGAGAGCACCACGTCCCTTGGGAGCCCATTCCAGACCTTGGCCACTCTAACTGTGAAGAAGTTCTTCCTAATGTCCAGTCTAAATCTGCTCTCTGCTAGCTTGTGGCCATTATTTCTTGTAACCCCCGGGGGCGCCTTGGTGAATAACACCTCACCAATTCCCTTCTGTGCCCCCGTGATGAACTTATAGGCAGCCACAAGGGCGCCTCTCAACCTTCTCTTGCAGAGGCTGAAAAGGTCCAGGTTCTCTAGACTCTCCTCATAGGACTTGGTCGGCAGGCCCTTGACCATACGTGTGGCACTTCTCTGGACCCTCTCCAGGTTATCTGCATCCCTCTTGAAGTGCGGTGCCTAGAATTGCATGCAGTACTCCAACTGCGGTCTGACCAGTGCCCGATAGAGGGGAAGTATCACCTCTTTGGATCTATTCGTCATGCATCTGCTGATGCACGATAAAGTGCCATTGGCTTTTCTGATGGCTTCGTCACACTGC
>NW_005841978.1:3029112-3049042 GCF_000455745.1 Alligator sinensis | reverse complement strand
AAATCAGCTTTCCTAAAGTCTAGTACTTTCACCCTACTAGTTACCTTACCCACTCGACATCTTATGGTGAATTCTATTAGCAGGGGTCATATTCCTCCCTGGGCCTTCCTTTTACTCCCTATATATCTAAAAAACAATTTCTTGTTGTCCTTTACTTGGGATGTCGTCCTCAGCTCCATGGTAGCTTTGGCCCGTCTAACTGCCTCCCTACAAGCATGAGCAGAGGAGGTATACTCCTCTTTGGTGATCTCTCCCTGTTTCCACTTTTTATGTGCCCCCCTTTTGGCCCGTAGGCTGCCCTGGATTTCTCTGGTCAGCCAAGGAAGCCTCCTGGCCCCTTTCCCTCCTTTTCCTCGCATCGGGATCATCTCCCTTTGTGCCCAAAGGATCATTTCCTTAAGGCACAGCAACCCTTCTTGGGCTCCCATCACTTCAAAACTCCTACTCTGCACTGCGTCCTTGACTAATCGCCTGAGTTCATTGAAATCAGCTTTCCAAAAGTCTAGCACGTTCACCCTACTAGTTACCTTACCCACTCGACGTCTTATGAAGAATTCTATTATTAGGTGATCACTGTCCCCCAGATGGCTACCGATCTGTAGGTCCCCTACCATGTCATCCCCCGTTGCCAATACCAGATCCAGTAAGGCATTTCCTCTAGTGGGACCGTGTACCTCCTGTGTCAGGTGGAGGTCCTGTACACAGGTTAGAAACCTGCGTGAACGGTGGGACTTTGCTGTCTGTGTCTCCCAGCAGATGTCTGGGTAGTTTAGGTCCCCCATGACTACCGCCTCTTTAGCTTTTATGGTCTCTGAGAGCTGCCTCAGGAGCCCCGAATCTAGTTCTTCCCCTTGGTGTGGGGGTCTGTAGCAGACCCCTACCACCAAATCCCTTTCTCCTTGCCCCCCATGTAACCTAACCCACAATCCTTCTACTTCCTCATCTTTCGATTCCGTCTTGATGAGTGCCGATGTATATTGCTCATTGACATAGAGCGCAACCCCTCTCCCTTTCTTCCCCACCCTGTCCTTTCTGGCTTACAGAGGGGCCCCCTAGATTGGATGGAATTACCTGGCAGACTAGATCCGGCCCACGGGCCATATTTTGCCCACCCCTGCACTAGACGGCCTCTGGACATCACTTCCAGCTCTACTTCTCTATGCTTCTTTGCAACAATGCTGCTTTGAAAAGAACAAAAAGTTCCTGACTTCTGTTTCCATGGAAACAAGGACAATACAGGAGATCAATTTACAGGCTGTTTTGCATTTTTCCCAAATTGAGAAAGTGTGAGGTTTTATTTGTTTTCCTGGTTCTAGTAATGGTGAGCTTTCTGTTTTTGTATTCAAAGTCAACCATATATAGCTCCACATAAGCACTTGAACTTGCACCCTGTCCCAGGGGAGCTGGGGTGACAGAGGAACCCTGGGTCAACAGAGAGCCCTGCTTACCTCCTGTAGAGCTGGAAGAGCCAGAGGAGGGGCGCACGGCAAAACCACGGGCGTGGGTGATCAGCCGCACATATATACAGCTGCAGCTGAGCAGCGGGGGTGGAGGACGCTGCCCGGAAGATATAAAAAGCGGCCCCAATGAGAAGGCGGGGCGGCTGATGCAAGGAGGCTGGAGGGGAGAGCCCTCATTCAGAGGGATTCAGCCGCCACACCCGGCAGCGTGGAAAGCCGGGGGCCGAGCTACCAGAGGCTCTGAGAGAGTTGGCAGTGAGGCTGACAGCAGAGCCGGCGAGGAAGCTGGCTGCATAGCTGGAAGCAAAACCGGCAGGGAAACCAGCGGCGACAGTGACACCAGAGCCGGCCGGGAAGCCGCGTATAGCGCCGAGAGCAAGACCAACTGGAGAGCCTGCAGCACAGTCGGCCGCAGAGGTGGCGGTGAAGGTAGGCGCAAAGCTGATGGGGAAAACAGCAGTTGCACCCGCAGCAGAGCCAGAGGCAGCATCCATGGAGGATCTGTAGAAGAGGTAACAGTGGGGCAGCCCCGACGGGCCTCGTTGGGCTGCGATAAAGAACGGACAGAGATCCGAAGCAGGGCCAGATAGTGGACCCTCATGGCCCCAGCGGCCTTGGGAAGACGCGGGAATTAGACACCCCAGCAGGGGAGCCATCTGGGCGGTGGGGCCTGAGCCCAGGGTGAACCACTTGGCCTAGATGCCAGAGGCATCCTTGTGGGCCTCCGGGTCCATTAGCTTAGAAACCCTGGTTAGCTTGGTGGTGGGGTAGGCACATACCGTCACAGGGTGGTTAGATTAGAGCGTTAGGGAGCAGAAGTGGAAGGACCAGGCCAATGGTCCTTGTGAACCATACACTGGGCCTGAAGACCCAGATGCATGGCGGACAAACTGTAGGCAGGAGCGGGGAGAAGCCAAAGACACCAAAGGGGCCTGAAGACCAATAGCCTAAGGTGGCGAGCGGCCAGGGTGTAGGGGAGGTCGGAGCCCCGAGAATGCCCGCCGGGAGACGCGACGACCCTGGAGGCTGCCCCGAGGGGGAACCCCCCACTGAGGTACTATCCCAAGTCATGGCAGGAAAGTTAAGGGGACCCCCTGACGTCAGCAGGGGTAGCCTGTGGGGTCCACCCACAAGCCCAGGGCAGACAAAATCTCTAGTCCGGGCGAAGGCTGCGCGGGAGCGCCTCCTGGAACGAAGGCGGGCACACACCCATTGCTAACTCTTGTGTAGCGCTTGCATGGTTAGATCTTTTCTTCAGGGGGGGCATTGAACAGAGGACCCTTCTGCCTGCCTCTGACAGCTGTGCAGGTGGAAATATGAAACACTTTTCTTAAAGGTTATGGCGTGACTTCAGAGTTCCTGCCAGCATTTCTCTTAATAAAGGAAGTTCTAATGCGCAAAGCTGAGCATAAAATATGGCCAAAAGCATAACTGCTGACACATTTACGTACACATTTATGCACTATCAGTACCTAATTTACTGCTTTATGAAGTGCTTTGTAATTGTTTGAATGTAAAAGGTGCTGTATCAAAGGAAAATTATTCTGCATTCTATTCAAGCATTCAGCAGCATCCAAAGTACAAAGGACAAAAGAAAAGGGATTTTAGAAAAGCGGTCTAAGTCTCCAGAAGTCCTTTGACTAGCTTCAGAACTGCAGAAAAATCTTTAATTTTTTTTCCTGTTTACAACCCTCCCTAAAAAGGCCTTATTTCACCAAGTGCCTCAATGTTAAAAATGCCCCTAGAGTCCATCCGGCTCATTCTGTTTCAGAGAGGGTTGCTACAGGATATCACACTATAATTTCCTTTCTCCTAAGCATGAACATTCTGTTCCCATAGCACTAGAACCTATTTTGTGTTCATATAACAAGAGTCTGTTGTGCTGCTATTGAACCACTGACCACAACTGACTTTAATCTTAAAAAAATAACAGGTTTAAGATCTATATCTCTAATATTTGGTGAAGAGATAATGGGGAATGTGAATGACAAAACAAAATAGGGGATAGCTGACTGTATGCTCTTAATTCAGTTAAATAAATATTCTGTATTAGGAGAAAATGAGTCTATACAGGAATGAACAAATCCATGTTACTATGTCGTTATTATTGAACGATAAAGGAAAGCAGAAAGCTTGTTAAATGCCTGTCAGATAATGGCAATATTTCTTTAAAGGAGTTTGTAGGATTTTGACTGCTGTTGTTTAAAACAACTCTTTTTAAGCCACAAAATCATTTGCATAATTTAGCTATCTTAAGTTTTCAGAAATAGGTTGGCTCTGGAAGCAGGAATTAGTGCAAATGGAAAAAAAAAAAACATCCTAAGCTTATTTAACAGGATACAAAGCTGAAGAAAAAATGGCAGCAAACAGGAAACTGCACTGTGAAGAAAAGGCTCTTTACTGGTAAGCTGAGCACTTGCCTTGTAGTTTTTTTAAAGCTCCTTATGGTCCTGGGTCATCCTAATTTCAACCTGCTGAATTGCATTAAAGGACAGCGAAAAGAAATTGTTGCTGTCTTCATACTTCTCTTTCAGGTGCTGCAATTACAATGGGCATATTATGCAGTCATGAATAGGAAAATGACCTAAAACACATAATATATATTCATAGCATCTGACAAAGTTGGCTCCAGCCTCGTATGTCTTTGAGTGAGTTATTCTATAAGTAGGGCCTGGTTGAAATCATAGGCCCAGCTAATGATGTGGCAGCTCCTTTAATGTTGGAGTTCCTCCTGCACACCCATGCTGCTGATTGGCAGAGGGGCCTGCTTACTTCATACTGCTTACTTCATAAGTATTCCACAAATGGTCAGAAATAGATAAGTAATAGTGGCAGAACTGAGTGAAAGGGCACAGAGCATGCACTATCAGGCCGTTCATTTAAGTCAGCCAAAGAGCTCAGGTGTGGGGGGTTTTTTGTTGCTTTTATAAGTAAAAAATGATAAATATCTTGGAATTGTGACACTGTTGCATTCTGCTACCAAAAAAGTACAAATACAACCACATGTAATGCACACAATCAGATACCCAGCTGTAATGTGAATATGTATTGACGGAAAAGCAATGGCATTGGCTAGGCTCAAGTGATACATCTCATTCAAGGCCTGCTGTTAAGGCATCTGGTACTCCTTATTATATTGCTAAATAGTCACTTGGGAGAGAGAGACTTGGTCAGAAGAACTTGATTAGTCATTTAATTATAGATGAAGCATCATTTACTGTAGCAGCATTGCAACAATTCATGCTTAAGACCTAGATCATTTGGTCTACATTGTTTCTGGGTTCACAGGAAACAAAGATACATATTTAGTAACAGATATAATACCTGCAGATACCATGACTATAGTATACTACTGTACTACTATACTCCTACTAACACAAATCCAAGATGTTCCTGAATTTAAAAGAACCCCCTAATAATTAGATTATTTACATGGAAATTTATAATAAAAAAAAATAATTTTACATGTTTAGAATGGAATTATTGGAGAGCTGTTTTTAATTAATCTGTCCCACTACTGGGTGGGGGGTGGATATATAGTAGGAGGCAGAGGATGTAGGGAGTTCAAGCAGCTTGCCACCTGCAACCTCTGCCTTCTGCCTGCCTCCCTCCCTGCCCCCACACCTCTGCTCGCACTCCTGCACAGCTTCTGCTTTCCCCCTTCCTCTCTCAGCCTCTGTGCTGCTCAGTGCTGGCAGGCTCTGTCCTTGTTCTAGCCTGAGGCAGAGAGCACAGCCCCAGCCCAACTTGCATAGCATCCATGTGGGCTATACTCAGATGCTATGAGCTGGGCTGGAGCCATGCTTAGTGCCTCAGGTTGCAGCATGCATGGTGCCTGCTGGCATGGAGCAAAGATAAGGGGAAAAGAGAGGAGCAGCTTGGGGAACAGAGGCTGCATGGGGGTGGAAGTTAGGGAGAAGAGGCTGCAGGGAGGAGATGACAGGGTTTAGAGGCAGCAGGGGAGATGAAGAGGCACGGAGCATCTGCAGCTATGGACCCAACACCAGGTAGGAGGGTAGAAGGTGGAGCCTGAGACACTGGAGCCACCTGCTTCCCTGCCACCTTCATATGTGAATCTAAGATGAGGGACCCCCCCTCCCCCCATGTTTAATGGAGGGAAGAAATCCTCATCTTAGAATTCAGTAAATACAGTGTGTTTAATTGGCTTGATTTTGATTTCATATGAGGTTTGCACTGATGTCAAGTTGACCCTGATTTACAATGGATTGAGATCTGAATCTAGCCATTAACACTAGATACACACATATGTCCTTAGAGTATATTTAGAGTATACCACCACACCATCACCAACTCCCAGGAGCAGGGGGGAAAGCCTGCACACAGTGGCCATTGCCTCCACCCACCACCCCGCACTACACTGCCACCGCTCCGCATCTGGCCCTGAACCCCCTCCAGCACAGGGCAGTGGGTAACTCCAGACAGCATTATGACTGCCACACTTCCCTGCACTACCACCACTCTGCATCTGGTCCCACACAACGGCCCCCTGCTGCTCTGCATCTGACCCTGACCACCCCCCCACTTCACGTCCAGCATCACACCATCTCCCCCCTGCTGCTGTGTGTCCATCCCTCACCACTCCCCAACTCTGAGTCCGGTCCTGTGCCCCCACTCTGCTCCACCTCCGGCCCTATGCCACCTACCCCACTCCCCACCCTGCTCCGCGTCCACCTGGCCCACTCTACCTGGCCCACTCTGCTGGACCCATACCCCTCCCATCATTCTTTATGGGCATTCTTGATGTCGCACTGGCTGGAGCCATGCCCCTTCATGAACCACGCCCCCAAAAGCATTACGGGCAGACACACAGACAGGCACACAGACAGAGTAAGCCCTTTATATATAGAGAATTTTCACTTACATTTTTTGAGAAGAGGAAAAATAGACCACTCTTCAAAGAAAACAAAGTTCAAATATCAGAATTATGGTAGTCCAATTTAAACTAACCAAGGTTAAAGCAAGTGTGATTTAAGAATTGCTACACTGTAATTTAAAATAAATGATCCACAGTTTACATTAATTATAGATGGTATAGAAAGGAAACAATATCAATATGTGTCCTAAATACACATTATTTTAACCAAAGGTCCATATCAATACAAGTCACAAGTTAAAGGATATGACAGAAATAATGTTTTTAAAAATTAGATGCTCATGAAAACCAGATTCTGTTCTATATTACATTGATAAAATTTACTGGGCCAAACTAAACAAAATTACTCTGTATTTACATGAATATAAGTGAGATCAGATTCTGCCATATATTGTAATACATATGGCAGTGAGGATAGTTTACTTTCAAGAAGTCTATTTCGATACTGAAAATGAGACAAATACAATGTTTTTTAGACAAAATTAAATAATAAAGAGAGAACAAATATTTGTAACAAACACACAATGATAAATTCATTGTGTGTATCCCATTAAATTCCAGTAATTTGTAAGACATGGGAAGTGATTATATATAGTGTTATAGAAGAAAATTATAATACGTCTCCCACCTACAGAGTAAATTAGGACTAAGTGTACTGGACTCAATGAAGTCATTTTCAATTTTAAAAAGTTTGCACACAGTCATGCTCATAGCATATAGGAAATATAGCACATTTTACACACTACCCAACTGAACAAAACAGCTTGGTGGAAGAAGAAAATAAATGTGTTTTGTTGACAATGGGTGACATGAGCAGTAGGCACTCATATACAGCTAGGCAAATCCTTTCAAAATTTTAAAAAAATCAATTATTTCAGTGCTTTCAAAGCAGATATGAGCAGCCTTTCAGAAATGCAATACACATGGAAAAGTGTCAGCATCTAATCTGAAATACAGCTCAAGAACAAATATTCAGAGGAACAATATGACTGTTAGGGGATGCCAAGCCAATCCCCTAAACTAGGCAATGTGAGAGCCAATAACTAGAATAATATTTGAGATATGGAAGAGTAAAATAAGGCATAGTCAGCCTGTTGAACCTAGGTGCATGGTTTTCTGGAACAAATATATGTAAGAATGAGAATGAAAGGGTTCCCTTGTTTTAGCCTAGTTATATGAGAATTCCAAAAATTATCTGGCCACTAATTTACTGACTCCAAATTCATTCTGTGTACCTTTGATGTGTCAAAAGGCTAGACACATAATAAGATAGAAACTTCAAGCAGAACACAGGTTTTGCATTGCCCTGGAAGTTGCCAGTACCATGTCTATGTCCAGGGCAAACTGCACGCTGGCATGCATTAACCATTGCATCTCATGCAAAACTAAGGAAGTGATACTCCCACTGTACTCCACACGGGTGAGACTACAGCTGGAGTACTGTGTCCAGTTCTGGGTGCCACACTTCAACAAGGACATGGAAAAACTTGAGAGGGTCCAGAGAAGGGCCACCCATATGATCAGGGACTTGCAAGACAAGCCATACAAGGAGAGGCTGAGGCCTCTTCAGTCTACAGAAGAGAAGGCTGAGAGGGGACTTGGTAGTGGCTTACTGCTATATTAGGGGAGTACATCAGGAACCTGGTGAACAGCTTTTCACCAGGGCACCCCTGGGGAATACCAGGAGCAATGGATACAAACTCCTGGAAGGCTGCTTTAGGCTCAATTCCAGGAAAAACTCCTTCACAGTCAGGGTGTCCAGACTGTGGAATAAACTCCCTCCAGTGGTGGTGCAGCCACCTACCCTGGAGATCTTCAAAAGGAGACTGGACAGTCGCTTCGCAGTCATATCTTTTCCAGCCTAGTGCAGGGGGCTGGACCCAATGATTTACAAGGTCCCTTCCAGCCCTTAACAGTCTATTAATCCATTTTCAGGGTGGATAATATGGAAAAAGCCCATATAGATGAAGAAATGTGAGAGGTCTGCAAGTCTGAGGAAACTAGACAAATAACTATTGCTAAGAGCCTTAGAACTCCAGACAGCATTATGACTCATGAAAAGTTGCTGGCTTAAGGTACTAGAAGCATACACACAACAATAACTGAATATACTTCCTTGAGAAAAATAGCTTTATAATGTATAATGAAATATTACTTTTATTCTAGCCAGAATTCAGCCTAATGTAGTCTCACTTGGCATTTCTATCATGTTACATAGGCTTTGAAAAGTATCGTGAATGAATAAAGATATCTCTCTGGTTGACAGGGATCAGGGAAGACATCCAACTGCTTTTAGTGTTGTATCTTGTAGCTTCAAACTGGTGGGCAGATTAGATTAGCACAGGAGAGAGGCACACATTTTAATTGGCTGGTAACTTTACTGGTCTAACAAGAATCAAAACTAAAAGCAAATATGGTGCCTAAGGAAGTACATAGCATAGCCACATTTAAAGAAACAGTACTTTATATAATGGCAATGCGCAATACATGACATTTAGCATACTACATAGTTTGCCTAGAAACCAAGATTAGGCAACATAAGGAACCATTAACAGTAACTCAGCTGACAGACCCTGGAAGAGAGTGAGGCTTGAATTTAACTATCAGGGGCAGAAATAGGTAACTCACAGGGGCAGAAATATTTGACTGAAGTTGACTAGCTTTAAGATTCTTAGAAATAACATATCATGGAATCTCAGTCATTTTTAAATGTACTGTTTTATAGAAAAACTCCAATAAATGTTTCAAACTTTTAGCCTAGCATAGCTGACCAAAAAAAAAAAAAATAGAGTAGACACAGATCATATCCTAAGTCAGATGGAATAGGAGAAGGGAGGAGATGGGGGAAGAGACTTCCATCGCTATAACCATCGCTTAAGTGAAATCAATACAATAAAGATATAAGTGGGTTATATCTTTATGTGCCTGACTTTTACAGACCCAATCCAAGGAAATATTCATTTAGGTTCTGTAAGTATTTAATGAAACTTCACCAAGAATTAAGAGTCTAGAGTTTGGAATGTGTACAGTCCAAACTTCAGAACTGGGGGTCCTATAGCAGAATATGAAATCACTTCAAGATGCTGGTGCACACATATTACAGTGGCGAGTTCCTTGCCAGCATCTAATGATTCACTGATTTTAAGGCCAAAGGAGACTACTATAATTGCTTAGTTCAATCACTTGTGTAGTAAAGGCTGTAGAGTGTTGCCCAGTAATTTCCGCATTAGAGGAAATCACTTTTCTCCTGTCACATACTTGATAAGTCATAATTTAAAGGAAACATTGAGAGAATCTAAAATAGCAATACCAATTTTAGTGGGAAGCATTTTTATTGAGAATACCTATGCAGAGCCACACACAGTACAATTCTGGTTCCTTAAATGTCATTTGTTGCACTAGAAGGGCGTGTCTACACATGCACTTTAATATGTAGTAGCCTGTTATGCTATGCATTAAAGTGGCACATAAAAAAACTATGCTACACACATGCACACTACAATAGTCTACTGCACAGTAAGTTTCTTCTTACTACTGTGCATTAGGGCAGCCTACTGCACCTTTGTAGTGCCTCATATTAGAGGTACTAAACTTAATGCACAGTAGGAAAAACACATTCATGAACATGTAGACAGGCTCAAAGTGCTCTAGTGTTTAGGCCCTTAGAAAGACACCAGTTTAAAACAATGGTTTTCTAAAGAGGCTATTTTAGATTTTCAGAGGCAAACATGGTATAAGCGACCCATTTCCTAAAGAACAATCTAAACCTATCACTTAGGACTCTGCCAGATTGCATTGCATTACATTACATTGTATCATATGGCATTGCAACACATCATACTTCACCAGTTAGTACTATTCTAGACTGGTAAAACTTTAAGTCTTATTAATGTGAGTAATCCCAAATGAGATGGAACATATTCATGAGTAAGACCTGGGAAAGGAACAAAATAATCTATTTAGGAAATGGTATTTTTTTATAGTTTGAGTACAAACATTTCTTTTAAACTATAATTATTTAAGAAGATAGAATTTATTAACAGCACATGTAAAACATCTGGGTATAACAGTCAGCATCCTGATTAGAAACTAACTCCTAACATAAATAAGAGGACTTTGATATATCCAAAAAAACAGCTGAATATTATCTTTGTTTCTTTCATGCGCATAATACTTTTACTCTTCTTTTATATGCTGGAGTTATGGGAGATTTATGAGGTGGAAGGAAGAGTAGAAGAACTGTGGCCTAATTGAGTGCTTGCCTGACAGTGGATATTGTTCAGAAAAAGCATTAGGTATTAATACATCCATTTATATGAGCATACAGTTTGGTAGTGGTTGTGAATAATGCACATTTTAAAAACACACTCTGGCAAATGGATTTCTCCTATCATCTTACTGAATATCACATTGGACTGACAGGAAAATTAGTATTTCAGAAGTTAAAATAATATGAGAAATTTCATGCTTAATTGTACACGGCCAAATGTAGCAGTTCTTTGTCAGTATTCAGGGAAAATTTCTCTTGGATGTGAGTGAGATGTGCATTCTTTACCAACATATCTCAAGAACCAAGGGGATGAGGCTATGCATCAATAGCATCATTAACACTAGATAATGTGGATATTTTAAATAAAGCCAGCAGTGTATGACTTAATCTATCTGAACTGCTTCCAAAGTCAATTGATCATAAGAGCAACCTATTGCCTGAACTTCTTATGAGATGGAAATATATCTTTGAGGCAGAAGGTAAGGTAGATGTGTACCTTAGAGACTAACTAAATCAGAGGTGCATGAGCAAAAAGGTGACAGAATACTTACTAATATTCTGGAACAGAATATACCACCTATGTAAACAGGAAGCTAGATCAAACTAATTTTTTGCACTTTTCAACTTTTTGATAGCCCTATGGAAAAATGAATATCATTCAAAATGAATGCCACAAGTACATGCAATAAAAGATGATTTTTGTATGACCAGTACATCTGCTCCAGATCAGCTAATTGAATTCTTTTTTAAGTTATAACTATTTAAAAAAAAGAACAGTAACTGCTAACAAGTTTTGAAAAAACTTCACTTGAATATTATGAGAGCCTAATCCTTATTGTATAGAATTAAAAGGGACATAATCTATTACAGTGACTGGCACAAGGCTAAGAGGAATTCTCAAATATATCCAAATCGTACTCCATTATCAGCTGTGGTGATCTAAATCTCAGGTAGCCAATTTATGGAAAACTATACGCTGGATTGGCATTTTACATGGAACCCAGAGACATCAGGTAATTATCTGAAATTGCTTGTTGTTTGAGTCCGACTATGAAAATCTACTGTTGACTGGCTTTTTCTTAAGCAGTAATCACAGAGCGGCTAGGGCAGTGACTGAATTTCATTCCTTTACAGACTAAATTTGGACTGCAAACTCTGTATTCCCTAATCAACAATGAAGCATTGTATTTCTGGGCTACCTTGACATAATGATGACTGGCTAAAGGAACATTATATTATTTCTTTGTCACAGAGGAATCAAACAGTTCAGAAGTAGATTACAGTATCCTAGAAAAATATTCTCTGTGAACAGAATGTGTCTGCTAGAATGTTTTCTCCCCTTCCCTTCCCTTTCCAAAGTAGTGGATAGTATTCTAGATATTTTATATCAAACAGGTTTCTGCCAATTGAAAATCTTATATCAGCTCCAGTAGCATCAGGCTTGTGTCCATAAAAAATTCATGCTGTAACATTTCCAGCATGTTTCACTTGGTTTCATTCCTGGTTTAATAAGCAAACTGCTGTTTAAAATATAGTTCATTAAGATTTGCATCCTGAATATTTTAAAATAACTAACTTCCCTCATGCCCTCTCCTAATAATATCTAATACCCTTATTTCCATCAGAAATTTGCTCCATATTGTGTGAGAGTATGAAAATTAAGATATAACTGTGTCTAGGACATAGATAATAATACAATTTCCATACAACAGAATAATTAAAATTAAGAAATTATAGAGTGCCAAATTATCCCTGGACCTACACAAGCTTGTTAATATATTTTCAGGGACATATTTATAAGCCTAAGTAAAAACAATAAAATCTTTCCAAGTAGATTCAAAATTGATAAAAATATATTTTCCCATCAAGAAGAGTGCAGATTTTTGTAGAATATGCAAGTGAAACATTTAGTTCTCAAGAAATAAATTCCATTTTGAATGCTTGTGTGAACAGGTCACTTTCCCACCTGCTTTAACACAGGTCATATAATCTGCAGAGGATCAAAACTCATCCCCAACCTGAGACTCACCTTTATTATTACATGCATTTAAATAATAAGAAATACAGCAAAACTGCTTTGTCCCCTTGGTTCAGGAAAGCTCCCCGCAAAAATGTGGTCCCTTCTGTTTTAGATCCAAAGGATTCATTCAGCATTGGGGCATGAGTTGTTTCTTTCCCTTTCTTCAAGGAAAAGAAACCACTACTTTACTACTACTTTTTCTGACCAAACCTGGGCCTAACACATCTGGACCAGGAAGCACTTATGCAAAATTGTTTGGTAAATGCCACATTAGGAAACATAAATATGAGTTTCTTTAAACAAAGCAATAGTATATTAGATGGATCCTATATCGCAATACCTCCTGTTGTAGCTCAATTGTAGATTCTGTGTCTGCCATGTGGGAGGCCTGGGTTTGATTCCTAGATGTGCATGTAACTATAGCCATGAGGCACTAATCATCTGGACTTTGCATTCAATTTAAATGGTCTAAAGTAGAGGTGCACTGATACATCAGTCTGATATCAGAAAGGCACAGATATAAAGAAAATTTAATGTATCAGAAATCGGCCATATCAGGCTGATAAATGGCCCGTACATATGTGTGGCTGCAGCGCAGCACAGGTGGTGAGGAGCACAGCCCGGCAGTGTGGAGAGCTGCCTTCAGCTGCTAAGTATGTTGTGGTGAAAGGGGACGGGGGAAGGAAAGGGCATGAGGGGGCAGATCAAAGCCCCCATTGGGAAGTAAGAATGGGGTTGAGGCAGGGGCTGCCCAGATGGGGCCGGGCAGGTGCAGGATGAAGCGGCAGCTCATCCAAGGGGCATGAGGAAAGGGGGGCAGCTCCTGCCACTATGTGCCACTTGTCCAGGAGCCACTGGTCCAGTGCTTGCCTGCTCATGCAGCGGCTCCCATCACTGCTCCCACCACTTGTCCAGGGGGGCATGGGGGAGTGTGTGCACTGGGATTTGCATGGGGCAGTCTGAGTCAAGCTCTTCCTGGTGGGGTGGGGCTGCGCTGGAAAAGGGCTACGACAAACTTGTGGCTGCAGCCCCCCATAGCCCCAGCACAGCAAAGCCCCACCCTGCTGGGAACAGCTTGGTGCAGCCCCAGCTTCATAGATCCAGGGGCACACCCCACCATGCCCTTTTGGATGAGTGGAGGGAGCCACCGGATGGGGCGGGGATGCTGAACCAGTGGCTCCCACCCGAGTGGTGCACAGCAGCAAGAGCTGACCCCGCCACCTCCCTGTGCCCCCTGGACAAGCCGCTGCTCCATCCTGCACCTGCCCCACCTTGGCAGCACCTGCCCCTGCTCCACCCCCAGCCCCAACTGTACACCTTCCTCCCCACGGGGGCCTTGATCTGTCCCCGTACACCCCTTCCCTTGCTCCTCCCCTTTCACCACACCAGACTTACCAGCTGGCAGCTGCTCTCCAAGCTGCCAGGCTGGTATCAGAAATTGGATTGGTATTGGCCCATATGCCTTCTTAAAATCAGCTATTGGTATCAGCCACAAAAATCTTTATCGGTGTACCCCCAGTTTAAAAGGGTGGGGAGGTGGAAGATCTGGGCAGCCTGTACTTCTCCATGTGTTGGACTAGGCATACCTGTTGAGGGTCCTGGTGGTCTCTTGTACATGCACCATGATCCAGAAGGATCTATAGTGGCATACTTTTATACAACAATGGACATCTGGTTTCTAAAGCATCACATACAAGATATCACAAAAAAGAAACTCTAAATAGTGGTCTGAAATCAATACAACTATTAAAGAATAGGCATAAGTAAAGGAAATAACCAGTATGTACATCTGTATATCTAAAAAAAAAAGCATTTAAACAGAAGAAGAAAGAACACTTTTGCCATACTTACTCCTTACAGTGGGATGCGAAAATAGTAGTGCTACAAGATATCAAGTTTTCTGAAAACTCTTTATCCCAAATTGGGACAAAAATATACATTTTTATGGATCCAAATTCCACAGTTAAATACAACTGCACCAAAAAATTCATCCTCATCCCCAGCATGCCACCTAGGGACCTGATAGTCCAGGCTACCATGCAGTGAACTCCACAGTAGGGTGTGAAATCAGGTGCAAAAAAACTGGAGAATCTAGGAAGGTAGTGAAATATGCCCATCAAAAAGGTGTCGAGATCAACATACTTGTGCAAACTATTTTGTTTTTCATGAATCAGCAGTTTGCAAGTTAAAAAAGTCCACTAAAATTTTTCGAATGGATTGATCACTCTCATTAGACCACAGACCATGAATCTGACCCAGATATTTCAAGAAGTAAACACTGAAGCTCACATAAAAAATCTATTTTATATAAAAATTATGCTACCACAGGAATAGATGCATTTCAGATAAAGGTGTACAAAAATGTGTAGGAAGGCAATTACAGTTTGTATGGGCATAGTCATAAATGTACATATGATTTGCAGGTGGACTTTGCAGCTCCATTTTAACTCTTGATGTGCAGAATAAAGAGTAAATCTGATACCTGCCTGCTTCCTTATACATTCAGTTTTCAAGACACTTTTCAAGGCAGAAGAAAAGAAAAGCACACAATTAAAAATCCAAGCCTCAACAGTGAAATAGGTTCATGCATCCAGATGTCAGATTAACAGTGGTTCTACCTACAAAGTAATGAGTTTTAATGATTACTGCAAAAGTTGTGCAAGATAAATCACATAAAGATACTTCAGGCTAAATTTACAATGGCATATCAGAAAGCCCCCTGAGAAATATACAAATTGGCGTTATTACAATAAGGTCAAGCTTCCCAAAGACGACCTTAAAATGCCCTGACATTGCTTAAAAATCTCAGTTACCAAAAGAACTGAGCAAGGTGAGGCATTTTTAAAATGGTTGTGAGAATTAGAAGCTTACCACTGAAATACTTCAATATATAATGTCCAAAGGTTAGATGGCCCTGGACTCTGTTAGTTCACTGTTGTATTGAGAGTGTCCTGAACATACTTGATGGTTCATGATAACATTCAGAACAGGGCTAGGTGATACAGTGATAAGATTACCTGTACATGGGTTACACTGAAGCTTATACTTCAAGTAGCACTGGAAGCATCTATATGTGCAAATGTTGTGGGGTGGATTTATTTTAGAGTAACTTATTCTAGAGTAACTTACTCTAGAGTAAACCCACCTCAGGCAGGTGTCTACATATGCAGGGAAGCAGGAACAGATTTGCTGCACATTGCAGCCCATCCCCTCTGGCCCTGAACTGCCCCCCTTCAGCAGCCAGGGAGAGCTCTAGGCTTCCCTTGGGTGCTAGCTCAGGGGCTGGTAAGGAGCATGGGCCAGGAGACAGCTGTCCCCTGGTGGGGGCTGGGACATTGCTCCCTGCCCCTGGGAGCTGCCTGCTGCTGGAATGGGCTCTGTCACTGGAGCCCAAGAGGGGACAATGTCATAGATTCATAGATGTTTGGGTCAAAAGGGACCTTAGTAGATCATCGAGTCCGACCCTCTGCCCTGGGCAGGAAAGAGCACTGGGGTTAGATTTCCCCCAGCCCTGGCAGCACGGATCTCCAAATCTCTCAGCCCCAAACCTGGATAAGAAAAAATCTCCCATACCTCACCCCCCAATCACAAAGTGAAGCCTGGGAGCTCCTTGCTGCCAGGGCAGTGGGACATTATCTCCACCTGGGCTCTGATGATGGCGCTCACCTCAGCAATAGCAACTCCTGTGGGTAGAGAGCAATCTCCTGCCCCTGCTTCCTGGCTGATTGGGAGCAAATTTGCTCCTGGTCAGCCATCTACATGTTTGCTACTGTGCAGTAAGTAATTGGGAGTAAATTTGCTGCTTGTATTTACCGGTGACAAATTTACTCCCAATTAGAGCAAATTACCTCACAGTAAGTGTCTGCACGTGTAGACGGTGATGCTAACCATGCAGTAATTTGCTCTAATCTTGAGTAAAGCATCTTATGTAGATGTACCACTGATGCTGTATTGTTGATAAAAATTGGAAGGAATAGTCAAGGCACAATAGGGTTGTATAAATTATCAATAAACACATCATTGGGATATAGCATCTTTTCAGACCATGAAGCTGGTAGAGCTTTAAATAGGAGCACTTGCTTTCTCAGAAGATCAGTTTCCCAAATAGTCCCCTGAACTCTATCAGGCTTCAGTACCTCCATCATGAAAAGATGTGGTTATGAAGCTGAGAGCAGCAAAATAGCTTACTGTGTTAAAGCATGGCAGCAAACTTCACTAGTGGTTCCATACAGGGTGCGTCTACATGTGATACTATGTTGCCATAGCAACACACTCCCTCATTATAATGTATTGTTACAGTAGCGTAGCATCTAGAAATAACTAGGTGACACTGGCATGGCACTATACAGGCTGTTACTGCACCATCATTTAGTACTTCCGAAAGAAATGACTAAATGATGGCCCAGTACACATAGGGCATGTGTAGATGTGCCCACAGTGTCTCAAAATACCCCTTATGAGTAGCATAATGTGGGGTGGGCAAGCTTGGCATGTCCCCTGGGTGCCACCTAAGGCGAGGGGCACCAGAAGGATGAAAGGTGGGGGGGAGGGGACCTCATCCTGGGGTGACTGCTTCCCTCATTTCTGCCTGCCTCACTGCCTGACTTTAAGACACATGCTGCTAGTACAGACAATCAGTGTGCAAGACATTCTGGCAATCACTTTTGTAGAGCAACGGTGGAGTTTGCTGCCACTGAGAGAAAACTGACCCTTATTTTTTGCTACTGAATTCAGCTTCTTTTTTTTACTCTCAGGACATGGTTTTTGGTGGAAAAATAAATGGGATGAAAGGTTCTTCCACCAAGCAGCAGCAAATTCCACTACTAGTCTAGAGAACTGTGATTCCCAGAATATTTTGTACTCCATTGGAGTGCCCAGCTCTTTGTTTGCTGCTGTTCCTGTGCCTGCAGTCCATAAGAATAGGGAGGGCAGTGAAAGATGGCTGCCCTGGAGGCATTTTTTCCATACTATGCCTCTACCCCTTGCCTTTTTATAAGAATTTCACTCCTTTTATCACCACTCTGGTTTCAAGACAGGCATGAAATTATGGAGAATATTATAATCAACACCCCTGCAGTCACCTAAAGCTGTTGTGAAAGATAGGGATACTATAATGGTGGCAGAGAGACATTTATTTTCTTCTACCATAACAGTTGAAACATGCAATTTCTTTTAATTGTATGCTGAAGCTCAGTTTCTTTGGCATCAAATTTACATCAACAAAATACCCAACAGGTTCCCTTCATAGGCTGTCTGAGGTTGGACCATCAAGATAGTTGTTCTGAGAGGGTAGAGAAGATTGCATCTGACTTCAGATCAAAGGAGATGAATGGCCAGTGAATATCACTGGAGAAGCTTTCACTTCCTCTGTTTTCATTCCCAGCCCAAATACTAGACATCTGCAAGCTACCTTTTATCTATGATTCAAGAACAGAAAATTTTTATTTGCACATGTCTGGACCCTTCTTTATGTACTCTCATGCCTATTTTGCATGCACAAATTGGACTTCTAAATCTGCAAACAGAACCAAGAACATTTTCCACGTGCAAGCATAAAAGATATGGATAAAATTTTGGATCTAAATATCCAGGGTCATTAATAGCCTTGAAAACTGGAGTCATTAGTCAGTTTTAAATAAAATACCAATATTTATCTAATTCTTTTTTTGTGGTTTGAAACTGTAATAGAATACACTGATGCTGTAGTTTTTGTATTCTACTGCACTTCTCAAATATTTCCAAAACATGTTTCTTCTGTTTCATTTGAGTCACAATATTGAACAAGACTGTATTTTCCCTCCTAGATGCTCCCCTTCACTTCTGTCTATATTTAATTAATAACCTGCTGATATTCCTGACTCCACCTTACCCTTTTATGAATGTTTAATTAAACACCTGAACCCACCACTTGAGATCTAGAAGCTGAATCCTGACAAATAATTAATCAGCTGTTGGCCAATATTCCTCTGCTCCATACTGCTACTCTGTTCAGCTTGGCTGAAGCTGCAGACAGGAGTCTTGCTGATACTACCTCTTCTTATGAAGGGACTACAGAGTTCATAAATAATTCCAGGAAGCCTTTATACTTAATATTTTATTAAAGTAACAAACTTGACATCATAAATCTCCAAAAGTTTGAAAGGTTTTTATTCTTGTTTTACTTTGTCCTTAAGAGAAGGTGGATACAGGCTAAAGATTCCAACACACTAACCAAACCACAACTTGGGCTGGGCTTGAATTCCCTTGTGCTCAAAAGTATCATCCAACTTGTGGAAATAATGTGGAGAAACAGCACTGCCCCTGTGACCTTTCTCCATAACACTGTCCAGCCATTCTCTGTCACTGAATCTCTGCTTTTACTAAATTCAGAAAGAATTTGGCTTGCACGTTTCTTTCAAACTGCCTAAGTGCCTCTCTTAGATCAGCCCTTGAATTGTTAGAAGGGTGATCTTGAGGCACTGAACAACGAGAAGGGACTCATGAGGAGGACTAGTTAATAAGTGCAGAAGGCAAGGACTAATCAGACATAAAACACAACACTGCAAAAACTGAGAAACAGCATGTGTGGGTCTTGTTGGAAATACCAGGAACACAGCCTGCATGGTCACGCTGACTGTTTGCTCTTCATAGTGTGGATGCGAGATATACAAGTTATAATAAGAATAAAATGTGATCAATTCTAATCAGATGCATAAAGCCTGGGCAATAAATTATATAAGTTCAATTAGACTGGGGGAATTGTGATGTGATAGATAAGGTGCTATGTGATAACAGAGGATTAGCAATGCAGGAAAAACACCACAACAGTCTAGGATTCACATATGGAAGCCAAACAATGTACTGGTTGATAACGGAGATGAGCTATCTGTTCTCCATGGAACTGTGTGGGGAACAAGGGAATGTTAACATAATTAAGACAGTGGAAAAAAGGAAAGATCAAAATGGTTAAAAACCTCAGGCCAGATTTTAAAAGGTATTTAAAGGTATCTATGATGTAGTTAGTAGTATATTAAATATTGACAAGCTCCCAAGCATCTAACTCCTGTAAATAATAATGACTTTAAAACCTGAACTTTTGTGTGCTTAGTGTGAACTTTTGTGTGCTTAGTTTATCTAAGCAATTAATGGGAGGGGATAAAAGACACACAAAATCCACAGACATTGGAAACATGCAAACGCCAAGGAGGGAAAAGCCTTATTTTGTTTTCATAGTTTCATAGCTGTTAGGGTTGGAAGGGACCTATTAAATCATCGAGTCCAACCCCCCTGCCCTGGGCAGGAAAGAG
>NW_005841978.1:3020536-3028995 GCF_000455745.1 Alligator sinensis | reverse complement strand
GTGCTGGGGTCAGATGATCCCAGCCAGGTGTTTGTCCAGTCTCCTTTTACACACCTCCAAGGAAGGAGACAGCCCCACCTCCCTTGGAAGCCTATTCCATATTTTAGCGACCCTCACTGTAAAGAATGTTTTCCTGATGTCTAATCTAAATTTGCTCTCTTCCAGTTTGTGGCCACTGTTTCTAGTTACCCTAACAGGCACCTGGGTAAACATTGTATCCCCTATTTCTTGTTGTCCCCCATGATGAGTTTGTATGTGGCCATGAGATTACTTCTCTTGTGGAGGCTGAAGAGGTTCAGGTCTCCCAATTGGTCCACATAGGTTTTTTTTCTGTAGGCCTTTAACCAGATGAGTGGCCCTCCTCTGAACCCTCTCCAGGCCGTCCACATCCCTTCAAAAGTGGGGTGCCCAAAACTGGACTCAGTACTCCAGCTATGGCCTGACCAATGCTGCATAGAGGGGAAGTATCACCTCCCTAGACCTGTTTGCAATGCCCCTACCTATGCAAGAAAGAGTGCTACTACTTTACTTATTACCTCATCACACTGGTGACTCATGTTCATTTTGGAGTCGACTACGACTCCAAGATCCCTTTCCACAGTTGTATTTAAAATGGTCCCTCCCAGGCTGTAGGAGTGTTGATGATTCTTCTTCCCCAGGTGCAACACATGACACTTGTTCTTGTTAAACTGCATACTATTCTGTTCAGTCCGTTTCCCCAGCCTGTCCAAATCAACCTGGATTCGCTCTCTGCCATCTGGTTTGTGTACCTCTCCCCATAGTTTGGTGTCATCAGCAAACTTGGACAGGGTGCTTTCTATTCCCTCGTCCAAGTGACTAATGAAGATATTGAATAGTACCGGTCCCAGGACAGAGCCTTGGGGGACTCCACTGCCCATGTTACTCCAAGTAGAAATTGACCTGTCCACCACCACTCTCTGGGTGCATCTCCTGGCCAATTTTCTACCCACCGGGCTGTGTAATACTCTACATTGCAACTGTTTAGTTTATTTATAAGAATTGGGTGTGACACTGTGTCAAAGGCCTTCTTGAAATCTAAGTAAATCACATCTACCTCTATTCCTTCATCCAAGCATTTTTTGACCCAGTCATAAAATGAGACCAAGTTAGTCAGGACTGGATCTGGCTTCTATGAACCCATGCTCATTGTCTCTTAGCATCATTTTACCTGCTGGTGCCCTACAAATGTGACACTTAACAATTTTCTCAAAGGTCTTGCCAAGGATAGAGGTGAGACTAACCAGCCTATAGTTACCCGGTTCCTCCTTCTTCCCCTTCTTGAAAATAGGGACCATGTTGGCCCTTTTCCAATCCTCTGGGACCTGTCTTGAGCACCATGAGTGCTAAAAACAGCTGTACCAGCAGCTCTACTATGACACCAGCTAATTCCCTAAGTACCCTAGAATGGAGATCATCAGGACCTGTTGACTTAAATACATTCAACACCTCCAGGTGCTCCTTTACTATGTCAGCACAAACAGTTGGTGGGCTGGTATCTATACTGGGCTTACCTAAGGTCCCAATCGGATGCATATTTGTATTTGTGTCCAAGAATACGGATGCAAAGAAATCATTTAGAAGCTGTGCTTTGGCCATCCTATGTTACCAGTTGTCCTAGTTCATCCTGAAGGGGCCCTAAATTACCCTGCACCTTCTATTTGCTTCCTATATACTTAAATAATACCTTTTTGTTATCCTTGACTTTTGCTGCCAGCCTAAGCTCCATTTTGGCTTTGGCCCTCCTCACTGTTTCCCTGTAAGCTCGAGCGAAGCAGGTATACTCTTCCTTGGTGGCAGCCCCCTGATTCCACAGCCTGTAGGCTTCTTTTTTTTTCCCTGCTCCACCAAGAGGGTTTTGTATAAGGTCCAGAACAGGCACTGTCATCTTTGTTACTTGTGTGCACGGTCCCTCATAAAATAAGATCCTTATTCTTGATTGCGGTCCTCAAGCATTAGCTTAATCTAAATTCAAATACATTTCTATAATTAGGAATTGTGGGGAAATACTTGGAAAGGAAAAATGTCAGATGCACAGCATCAGAAAAACCATCCTATTTGTGAAGTGTTTTAATTTACTGACAGTTTTGCAAGGCTAATGATGGAAGTTTTATTGGATGAGGCACATAGAAATAAGACTGGATAAAATGATAATTAATATATTACCATATTTACCCAGATCCAAGATGTATTCCATTTTAAGACTACTTCCCAGATGCCTCCTCAATGTTGGAGTGTCCAAGCTGCACCTAGATCCTTTGCTTACTTTGGGCAGCTAATCATCACCTGTAGGGGACCACCAACTACTCATCCATAGGGTGTGCCATGGATGATTCAGCTCTGGGATGAAGGAGCAATGTGGGACTGGGAGGAGTTTGTGGGACTGGGGGCAGAAGTGCCCCCCTCACTTCCCTCTCCTGACTGCTTCCCTCCACCTGGAAACCCTACCTGTAATTGTGGCTTGGGAATCCCTTGAGCTTACAGAGGGGCCACATGCTGGGGCTGGCATGCTAGGGCTGCCAGTAGTGTTGGCACCTTTCTCCACAGTGGGGGTCTATGGTGCCTCCTTCTGGCTGTTTGTCGGGCACTTCTGGTAGAAGTATCCTAGCAGCCTGGTACCAGAAACACCTGATTTCTCCCACCATGTGGAGAAACTTAATTAGGGACCCCACAATAGCCCCTTACACCTCCATCCTGGCCCCTACCATCAGCTGGATGGGGACTTGATAGTGGAAGGACTGTATGTGGCAGAGACTGTGGTCCTGGCACCTGAACAGGATGGTGACAATGGCCTTCCCCAGGATGGGGCCGCCCCGCGGGGGGGGGGGGGGGGGGGGGGGGGGGACATAAGGGCCAATTTGGAGAGGAATGGTAGGAGAAAGCTCAGAGCAACCATGGTGTTCTGCTTCTCCTGGGGCTCGAGGGAGACATGGACGCCTCCCACCAAGATTCCCTTCTCCACTGCCTCCCCTCCACAATGGCAAGAGAAAACTCCCTTGCCATAAATCTTGGACTTGCCACAGTCCTAAGGGTCTACTGCTCATGCCACTGTCCACATATAGGTGTTAAAGTGGGGTGCATTGATGGGCAGTCAGCAGCATACACTGTACCACCTGCTGATATAGGGAAAAGGTCCTTAATTGCCCGACGGGTGTGGGTAGAGGCAGCATCAAAAGCCTAACATTGTTCCAACCAGGCAGATGGTCCAATAAAAGACATCATCCCCCCCCAAATCTTTGCCTTTTTCAACATAATAGTATACACCTTCAATACCATTAATTAATTATGGGATGTTAACAAGGTAGAGATATAATCCCTAGCAAAACAAAATATGAAGATTCTTTTGCAAAGATAATTTAATTTTTAAATTTGATCATCACTCACACTTGATTGCAATTACAGTTTAACTTATTAGATACCATCTGTTGTCTAAGCATTCAGGGGTAGTCTGAAGAGATATCTTTCTATGGGGAAAAAAAAATTATCTTGTGGCAGCTTGTTTATCACTGCTTTGGATGTTGGATTTTTAACCTTGTAATAACAAAAATTATAGTTGACTGCATAAGGTAATAAATAAAAACCTTAATGCAATGAGAGTTCAAGGAATAGCAAATATTTTTTCCCAGATCTGTTATTTTCCTATGCTCATATGAAATTCAAAAGCTCATGGAACATGACAGTTCATAAATATTTCATAAACACCACAATTTTCAATAACCAACCTATTCCAAGTGCTCAGAAAATCAGAGCTTGAATAATATTTTCAATAAAATATCTAGGTCTAGAATAAAAATTGAGGTTTATTATCATTAGATAATTCTTCTCTTATTAAAGAATACAGGCCATAATAAATAATGTATTGGATCCATGCACGTGGAAGCCTTATGCACATGGTTAGTCCCAGGATGCTCAATGGAATTCAGTAAAGCCACAGGATTTTACTCAGCCAAAAGAGACTTTCATGGGGTCTTGTAGAATACAAGAGCTGTTGGAAGGAACAGAAGAAGAAGTTCCTATTAAGGAACTGTATATAATATTATGTAAACTCTAGGAATCTATTAATTTTAAGCCTAGAGAGGACCCTTTGATCATAGAATACTATGGTCAATTAAATATTTCTCAATTACCTTTTGATTGAACCCAACAGTTTGTATTTGCATAATTTGCATTTGGCCAACACAAAGAGGACACAGGCAACCAGTCAAGATATGAAAACCTCAGGAGACAGAGAATCAACAACTTCCTCTAATAGTTGGGTTTAAAGGTTATTCACCCTGACTGTTGACAATTCATATCTAATTTATCATTTTAATTCATCTGGTTTCAGCTTTACCTTTTTTTTTGCTAATTAATGAGCCTTTTAATAGCTGGTATTTACTTCCTGTGAACTTAATCTTACATTGTACTTAAATTACCTCTTAAACTTCTTTTTTTGTAAACTAGCGATTGAGATTGTCTTTCTAAGACATTTTCCCAACCCCATCATTTTTCACTTAACCGGAAATCCTACAGAACTTGCACCTGTTGTCTCTGGCACTGTACGTGAAAGCTATTTTCCTAGGCATCAAAAGCACATTATATTTGATTATAAAGATGATTAACTAAATATCTGAATGAAAATATTCTTTGGAAATGTTAGCATTTTGATAAAAAAATTACAATTCCAAAAAAAAAAAATTCTAAATTTCTAAAACCATGAAAAACTTTGATTTGCAACTCCTAGGCATTTTCTTTCATCTTTTTTTACTTAGTATATTTATATATTACATATGATATATGTTATATAAATACTATATATAAATAGTATGTGATATTATGTTAATTTTAAATACAAAATCAAAATGAAATTATTTGAAAATGAAATTATTCTAAATGGATTCACCAAAATATTTCAGTACTTTCAAGGTGAAACATTCTAACTTTACCCTATTAAAACTGCTATATTCCTGCAAAACACTATGTTTGACAAAAATCTTGGAAACAACAAAAAATAAATAAAATTCTGGTGGCCATCTTCTCTTTAGATAGATGCATTTGGGAAAAGATAGATCAATTTAGGAGGCATAGAGTGGCCTTATTTTAAAATAATTTAATGAAATCAGCACAAAAGCATCTGGCTTGGCATTTATCCTACATAATTCCAATTGATTTCTAATGGTAAATAAATATTTATAACATTGATTAAATTAAACAAGAACAGCATAGCTAATAGAATGCATAGGATGAGATTCTTAGCTCATTTATTTCACTGAAGCAGAGCTGAATTATCTCAGCTGAGTATCTTGGCTCAGCTTCTAATCTGATATACTACTACCACTACTCCTCTTTTCTATCTCCCCTCACCCCCCAGGGGACTTTTGTAATAATTCTGCTACCAAACTGAAAGAAAGGTAGTGGGTGATCTTCCTGTCCAAAGAAAGTCATTTCACTTGTTGGATACTATTAAATCATTTCTCAGAGAAATGGCATATCTCTAAAGTCCATAACTATACTTTTAAAGTGCCTTTTTGCCATTGAACTGGACTGGACTGTAAAGCTCAAGGTTTTACTAAAAAAACAAACAAAAAAAATCAATCTTTTACAGTCTTTGCTCTTATCCCCTTCCTCAAAATTACTCATGCTGAATATTGTTATTTTTTCAGTGCCACCGATATATTCCTTGTCAACAAAGTGGAAATATTCTCTTTGGATGCATGCAGTTGCTTGCCACACCTGGTCTACATTCATGTGTCTTACTTTATGCTCCATAAACTTAGATTGGGAGCAGAGCACGCAGCCATTCAGTGCTCCCAGGAGCTGTGCTAGGAAAACAGTGCAACTTGGGGTAGGGGGAGGGGTGGGCTGGCAGGATCAAGGAGGGCTAGTGAATCTGCAGAAGGGTTTGGCAGGTCCAGGGAGTGTTGGCAGGATTGGGGGAAAAGCTGGTGGGTCTGTGAAGGGGTTGGTGGTCCATGGGGTGCAGGTGGGGGAGCTGCCTGGTCAGGGGGAGGGGGCAGGCTAACAATAGCCCAGACAGGGCAAGGGGAGGGTAGAAATATCATAGCCCCAGGGCTGGGGTGAGCAGCTGGTCCCTCCGAACCTGGGGCATTCATGAGACGGGGTGAACCCTTTCTTAATCTTACTCAGTGGTCTCCAACCTTTTAAAGTAGGAGATCACCTTTGGCATTTAAAAGCAACCCAAGTTCTACTGTGCACTGATGCCACCCCCTCCCTCCTGCCTAGCAGGTAAGCCTGTCCCTCATGGACTGAGCTGCTGGGCTGGGGTGCACATGTGCATGCACACGGGCACTCAGCCTGCCACCCCAGCTTTGGATCACCTCCAAGAGGCTCTGAGATCTACTACAAGAGGCTCCAAAATCTACTGGTGGATCAAGATCCACTGGTTGATGACCACTGATCAAGTTAATGCCCCTTCTGAGGTGAACTAACTTAGATCAGGCATACCATTTCTTAGCCAAATTAACTCCTCTCATGGCCTGTACAATTGGGTATTTAGATTCATCTAAATGTAATGCCTGCATGTACCCTTCAAAGTTAGGTTTACAACAAATTCATCTAAGCAAAAGTGTAACTGGTAAGGTTTGCACCCTGTATCAGCATTTGCCAAAAGCATCCTGTTAGTGGGAAATGGCACTGCTCTGGAGAGAGGTATTGGTGCAACCAGCCAGCAGGGATTAACACAGCAGCCACTGGGTGTAGTGAACCTTTCATGTCCCCTTACCACAGCCACTGTTGCCACTCCCTGCACTTAGTGATCCTGATGGTTGTTGTCAGGGACAATAGGAAATTGGAAATTTGGTAGCAAGAAAAGTGACAACTACAGGGGGAAGGAAGAGAAGTGGGCAAGAGAGTCCACACATCCAGTGGCTCCCTAGCTGCTGACTGTTTGGACGCCTCCCCCACCCCCACTTCAGCAACAACTATTCACAACATCAGAAGACTATTGTCAAATGATAAGTCTTGCCCCTGCTCCCCATGGCAAGAGTCTTGAGCTCCTCTGCCACAAGCCCCAACCCTTTCCCCTGCCCAAAGTGCCACTAAGTGCCATCACTGGTGGTAGTGTAAAAAGCGTGATTCAGTGGCAAGAAAAGTGCAGTGGATTCATTCTGGTGCTCCCTCTAAATCAGTTCCTGGGCTCATGCTCTGCTCACTGACCCCTAGTTATGCTACTGCATTGGAGACAAGGGGAAAAAGAATCAAACAGCCCACTCTCATTCTACAGTCCATGCACTCTTGGAAATCTGGGTATAAGTACAGTGAAAACATTTCTGTGATAACTGTCACAAACCTGCCCAGGGTAACACCCCTGGGGTTTCAAGTTTCTTTCTTCTGTTCCATTGCTTATATCAAGGAATGGACCAAGGTCTTCCCTGGGATAATTCCTTATCCCCACAAGTGTCAGTTCCACTGCCCTTGTGCCAGACCCCAGAGTTACAGCAGGGGAAATTCTGTCAGCTGCAGGTGGCTTCCCCTTGAAAGAATTTTTAGGTACCCCTTTCCATAGAATGCATAGCCTGGAATATCACTTGTCCCAGGTGACTAGTAAGGTGACAAAACAACAAAATTATATTTTATGTAGGAGAAAAGAATAATAATACAAGCAAAACCGATCATAAGTTTGAAGACAGAACAAAAAGACAGGTATATCAAGCCTGTGCAAAGCAGCTAGTATTCAATTTGGATTTAGATTTGGCTGATTTGGGGGACAGTAATTTGATTTGGTGATTTGAATCACTGTCCTGAAATGATTGGATGGAATTGGCTGAATCTCTGAATCAAACAGTCCCCATCCCCTGCCCACTTTCTCAGCGCCATCAGTGACTGCCCTGCCCAGCCCCAGCATCCTGGATCTTAAAAAAAAAGAGGCCCAATACTCACTGGCTCCTGCCACCTGGGGAGGGACAATCCCTGCTGCTCCCCACTCCCCCACGCTACGGGGGGGGGAGGGGGGGTGCTCTGTCGTGAGCCCTGAGAGGCACCAGTGGCCACTGCAGCAACTGGTGAGTGTCGGGCTGTTTTTTTTTTTTAAGTGCTGAGACACTGGGGCCAGGTGGGGCAGCCATTGATGGGGATGGGAGAGCAGGCAGGGGTCAGGGGACACTTAGAAAGCCTGGGGAGCAGGCAGAGGTTCCCCCATGATCCCCTTCCTCCTCCTCCAGCCCCCTACTTACGGGCACAGAGTTCAGGTTCAGCTTCCTGCGGCAGCGAGCGGGAACTGCTTGAATCTCCAAATCTTCAAATCTCTCAGAATCTTTTCCAAATTGATTCAGAGGCTTTGAATCAATTCAGACCTTTTTAATTAGTCTCCTGATTCAATTTGGATTCAGAGATTCGGCCACCAAATTAGGCCACATCTCCTCTGAACTGAATTAGCAACCAAAGCTTTGCACGGCCCTAAAGTATATTACCCCCTCACCTGATTTTCACCTAGTCCATCAGAG
>NW_005841978.1:3016532-3020505 GCF_000455745.1 Alligator sinensis | reverse complement strand
ATCCGGTCAGCCCTGATCACTGGGAACTTGGATTCTCCACCAACTCTAAATAATACGAAGACTGCCTCCAACCCAGATCTGAAGATCTCCAACACAGTCCCCTAAATACTTCCAGTCCCCTTGCCCTCCCACCTCTATCAGCATTGCCCCAATTCCTCCTGAGCCTCAGAATCCTCTAGATTTTTTTTTCCTGCTGGGGCAGCTAGACTTTATCTAGCTAATGGTCCATTACTATGAGATATCTGCTCTACCTAGGGATTGTTTTCCCCATTGCAGCCAGAGACTAACTTGAAAACCCAACCCAACCATAACCTCTTTGACTTGTGTCTGACAATTGTTTTTGCCATAGTAGCACAACAGCAAAAGAAAATTAGCAGTTTTACCTGCCCCCTTCACCTGCATTCCTCATTTTCTTTGGCTAAAATATTCCCAACTCATAAAGATATATACAGATGGCACAGCATAACACATAAAGTGATAAAATTGACATAAATGAATACAGCATAATGTATTAGGTGTGCACAGTAGGTGGCTTGCAAATTTCAGAACCCTCCAATAAAAAGAGGAAGGACTTTGAGGAAAAGATAATGAAAGAGGCATTTCAGAGCAGATCTTAGACACAATTAAAGCAAAAGGGGCAGTATAAAACAAACAGAAGCAGAAGTGGAAAATGACATAAATGAGGGGGTAGTGTTGTAGTTGTGATGGTCCAGAAGTTATGTGAGAAGAAAGGATTTCTTAGGGTCATACATTTTTTGGACCAAGTGTGTAGTTGGGATAAAGTTAAACAAGCATTCAAATGCAAGATATTTTTCCTCAGGCCTTATCACAAGAAGCCAGGCACAGTGGGTGTGTCCAGGTGAGTGTGCACATGCCTCTTGCAGAGTTTCATAGTTGGTAGGGTCAGAAGGGACCTAGGCAGGTCATCAGGTCTGACCCCCTGCCATGGGCAGGAAAGAATGCTGGGGTCAAATGATCCCAGCTAGGTGATTATCCAGCCTTCTTTTGAAGATCCCCAGGGTAGGGGCGAGCACCACTTCCCTTGGAAGTTGGTTCCAGATCCTAGCCACCCTGACTATGAAGTAGTACCTCCTGATGTCTAGCCTGAACCTACTCTCAGTCAGCTTATGGAAGTTATTCCTTGTAACTCCCAGTAGTGCTCAAGGGAACAGGGACTCTCCCATTGCCTGCTGGTCCCTCTTGGCAAGTTTGTAGATGGTCACCAGAGATGCCTCACCACTTTTGCAGAGGCTGAACAGGTTCAGGTCCTGTAGCCTCTACCCTGCTGCCCCCTGATCATGCGAGTGGCCATCCTCTGGACCCTCCCTATGCTATCCACATCCCTTCTGAAGTGCGGCGCCCAGAACTGGACACAGTACTCCAACTGCAGCCTGACCAATGTCACATAGAGAGTGAGAATCACCTCCTTGGACCTGCTTGTGATGCATCTATGGATGCATGACAAGTTGTGGTTAGCCTTCCTGACTGTCCCCACATTGGCGGCCCATGTTCATCTTGGAATCAATAATGACTCCAAGATCCTTTTCTGCCTCTGTGCTAACAAGAAGGGAGTTACCCATCCTGTAGATATGCTGCTGGTTTTTCCTCCCCAGGTGCAATACCTTGCACTTGTCCATGTTGAAACCCATCCTATTCTCATCCGCCTACCCCTGTAACCTGTCCAGATCTAGTTGTAGCCTGTCCCTCTCTTCTAGCACGCTCACTTCTCCCCACATCTTAGTGTCATCTGCAAACTTGAACAAGGTGCTTTTCACCCCCTCGTCCAAGTTGCCGATGAAGATAGTGGGGGCCTGAGGACCGAGCCCTGGGGAAACCTACTGCCCATGTCCCTCCAGGTTGAAAATGACCCATCCACTACCACTATCTGAGCGTGGCCCTCCAGTCAATTTGTGACCCATCTGACTGTGTAGGCATCAACACCACAGTCACCTAATTTTTTAATGAGGATGGGGTGAGAGACAGTGTTGAAGGCCTTCCTAAAGTCCAGAAAGACTACGTCCACCATGACACCTGCATCCTGGGCTTTTGTGACCTGGTCATAGTTGGCAACCAGGTTGGTTTGACAGGACTTGCCTCTAATGAACCCATGTCAGTTGCCTCTAAGCATAATCTCCCCTGCTGGTCCCTTGCAGATGTGCTTCTGGATAATTTTCTCAAAGAGTTTCCATAGGACTGAGGTAAGACTAATGGCTTTATAGTTTCCTGGGTCCTCTTTCCTCCCTTTTTTGAAAATGGGAACCACATTGGTCCTTTTCCAGTCCTCTGGCACCTCGCCAGAGCACCATTTGTCTCACAGCTGTTTGACATGCTGCAAGAGGTATGCTGGGAACAGAACAAAAAGTGTTTCCCATGCTGCATATTTGCATCACGGGCTCTAAATGTGATACCTAGAAATCCAGGTATATAAAAAAAAAGGTGTGGAAAAAAAGTGGGCCAAGGCACACTCCTGTAGCATGCCCTGAAGCAACTGGAGGTAGGGTCCTTCAAAGAGATACTCTGCCAGGTGGCCAGAGTGTCTGTATGGATGCTCCTTACCCTGGTGCTCCAGCATGCTGCCTCAGCATGTGGGGAAAACTGGAGCAGTGCAGGCTGTAGTATGGGCCAGACTGGGCTCTGTCCTTGGTAAGTAGGGAGTGGGGGTGGGAACAGGAGGTGGAGGGCTGTGAGCCCTGCTTGTCCCCTGTAGGGCCCTGGCAGAGCCCCTCCTTGGTGTGGTGCAGTGTGATACAGCCCCAGCTGCCTGGCACCTGGCACTGCCTGCATCACATTGTGCAGGCTTGGCTCAGTCCACCCTGCAGCTGTGCACCTTCAGGCAGCACCAGGCTGCTCTGGGTGTCACCTGGGGTCCCAGCACCACTCACAGTGGCCACATGTTGCACTGGGTTGGGTCCTGCCTTCATGGAACCAGTCCAGCCTAATGGTGTGTGGGGCACTTGGAAGCAGGATATAGCCTGGCACAATGCACAGTCCCTTCAAGGGGTGCCAGGACCGCAGATGACAGCCAGAGTGGCCCAGTCCTGCTTGAAGGTGCACAGCCCTGGACCAAGCTGGGCTGGGCCCTCAACAAGTGGCAGATGCGGTGCCGGGTCTGAGGCAGCTGGGGCCACACTGCACCATGGGAGGCTCTGCCAGCAGTGAGCCCGAAGTGCCCCACAGCTGCTGCCCTTCAGGTGGGGCTCTGTGCTGTATGGGGGGAATATGTGCTCTGCAGGGGGGGCAGTCAGGAAGCTGTGTGAGGGGGATGAGCAGCCCTCGCCACACAGCTCCTCCACACTCACAACCCCCCCCCCACATAATTCACCCACAAACCCCTCACCCACAAACCCAAAACCTCTTGTGCCCTCCTGTGGCTGCAGGGGCAACTGCCACACTGCAGCCCTTTTCCATGCCCACATGCAGCCCCAGCCTAGGGGAGCTCCTGGTCCCAGTGTTGAACCCCAGCCCAAGTCTGGGATCGTGCCCGGTATGCAAAGGCCAATAAAGATACCAGGGGTAAAAGTACAAAGAAGGTTTATTGCTAGCAATAAAAGGTGCGAACGGAATAATTTCACGTAACAAGCACACCAGATTACTATTTCTAAGCATCTTTTATATAGGAGTTTTTGAGCCTTCATAAGCATGCTTGTTTGCTGATTGGTTATAAGTGAGTGACGCAAGAAGTTCTTTACTGAGCATGTCTCTATACCTGTGTTTTAGCCATGTATCTCATTTACATACATGTATGTTTCATTAGCATACTTTTTCCTCACCTAGGGGCGTGATTTTTAGTATTTTAATGAGCCCTTTTAACTCAGTTCCCTGTTTTTTCTTTTTGTTTTCAAGCCCCCTTTATCTAAGACTGTCTTCTCCTTATCATTGCAGATGGGCATTCGTCACATAACATTCTCTTCTGCTTCGTCTTCGGGTAGTGCTTTCTAGGTCACTCCTTACACCAGGAATCGCTTGGGGGTGT
>NW_005841978.1:3003059-3016522 GCF_000455745.1 Alligator sinensis | reverse complement strand
CCCAGGAGTCGCTTGGGGGTGTGAGGGGCTGGGGGGGAGGGGTGGAGGTGGTAGCAGGGGTGCGAGAGAGAGATGGGGGTTGGGGGTGGGGGAGCACTCTGGGTAGGAGAGGCCTCCAGAGCCAGGCTTAGAGCCCCCTCTGTCCCCCTAGAGCAGCCTGTGCAGGGGAAGGTTGGCCTGAGAGAAAGGAGCCCAGCTTAGTCCCTGATCCCCAGTCAAGGGCTTCCTAGGGGCAGCACAGGGAAGGGAGCAGAACAGCAAGGGCTGGCACTGCTCGGAGCCACAAACCAGTGGGTGCTGGGACAGACCTGTGGTTGAGAGGGAGCTAGTGGGGGCAGGCAGGTGCTGTGGATCAGGGGTGAGAGGACTGTGGCGGGGATGTGGTTTGAGAGTGAGGGGCAAAGGCAGGGTCAGGGCACTGGCATATCAGTGCTGCTTAGTGCCACACATCCTAGTGAGTGAAGGGAGTAGGGGGAAGCTCTGACTTTTCTATGACAAACAACCCAAGAGTAAATGCCAAAGTGTATAGATATTTAGAATCCATTTTATTATGATGATAGAGGCACTGGTAGGCTTCCAAATTGCTTTGAACTTGTAAATATAGTAATAAAACATTGCCCAACTGATCTCTCTCTATATATAATGGCATTTCATTTTAATAGCAAAATAACATGGATTTTGGGTATTTTAATGAGAGAAGTTGGGTTTCTTATCAGAGAATTTGCAATTGTTTAACAGGGAACACCAGGATCTCTGCTGGTGAGAAAAGGGGCAAGGCCCAGGCAGAAGAGCCAATCCAGGACCAGCACTGTCTGCCCTCCAGCTGGGTCCCCAAAGTGGCCATTTGGGGCCAAGAGGACATACTTTGACAGTTCAAAGTGGGCCACTGCAAGAAGCACATCTTCTGGGCACTAGCTGCCCAGATTGCAGAGCAGGGGCACTAGAAGACATGACAGTAGTGCTGCCCAATGTCCAGCTGAGCAGCTATAGCCCACCAGTAGCTGGCCCAGAGGTGTAGGAGGCTCTGCTGCAGTGCCCATAGCACAGCCTGGGCATGTACCTGTCCAGATCTGGCAGGCACTCAGTCATGGTGTCACAGGTCCAAGACTGGGGATGCTTTTGCAGGTGGCAGCAGATCACAACCAGGCAGCAGCCCCCACTGCCAGATTGCTGCAGTGGGTAGAGGGTGCAGGAGCCACTCCAGGTTAGGGCTGCTTCAGTAGTCCAGCTGGCACAAGGGGTAGTGTCCCAGGCACAACCCAGGCACAACTGGCTGCGTCTCAGAAGTTCCTAAAGACAAGTAGCCCTGAGCTTCCTGCGAGGGCAGGTTTCTTACTACTGGGGCCAGCACAGGGCAGGTTTTTACACTGCTGAGGCCAGCACAGGCTCTAGCTCCCCCTGGCTGAAGATCTGGGAAGAGCTGAGCAGGGTCAGTTTGCCCCAAGTGGCACAATTTGCCCCAGATCAAAGTCTATGTTCAGACATATGTGCTGAGGCAAAAATCTCCAGCACAAATTTGTGCCACCCCCATTTGAGCTGCTGCAAGCGCACATGTCTACATGTATGGACACAGGCAGCATAGCTAACTTTACCCCAATTACATAATTAGTCCAATAAAAGATATCCCCCCAAGAAATGCTTGTCTTACATAAATAAGATGGTTAATTCTGTGATGTGGACAACCAAAGGGGAGAAAACACAAACAGCAGAAGACAAGCATGCAGAAGTTCAGTTATGTAAAAAACAAAGCAGTGAAGTGGAAAGTCCAGTGAAAATTGAAAGTAAATGGGCATAGTCAGATTGGTGGGCATTGTACTAATAGCTATGGAGTGGTTGTTCAAATAATGTAATTGGTGCAGTGATCCAATGACAAAGAGAGCAGAAGAAGTGTGAGGAAAGAGTTTTGAGGGATATTAACCAGGAATCAGACTCAAATGAAAGAAGGAATTGAGATGGAAGGCATTATTAGCCACATTGAAGACTACAGCCTGTAAAAGAGGGAAAGAATAAAAGCAGACTTTTAAACTACCAAGGAAAAGAGAACATATGTAGTGCCATTTCACTTGAGGGGAATGACCCATGCATTGCTATTTCTTTAAATAAAAAAAAAAAGAGAGAGAGGGAGAGAGAGAAACCATATTCACCTTTACCCCAGACACAGAAAAAAAGAGCACTTTTCTAAAACCAACAAGTAGCTCTCTAGGGCAGGAACCTTCTCTTTGTTTTGTGTGCTTATAAACACAGGAAAGTGGGGCTCCAGTCTCTGCCAGAGGCTTCTCCACACTTTCATAGTACAAATACATGGAAATGTCTTGCACGTATGTTGTAGATAAAAACACTGCTTTAACATATTCCACGAGAAAATTAATTCAGAAGGGAAAATTATATTGTTGATGAAGATTTTTGTCCTAAGACAGAACTCTTCTTTTTTGGAGCTTGTTGAAAATTTTCAATGAAGCACTTTTTGGGGGGAGTTGGGAAGGGAGAGGGGGCAGGAAAGTCAGGAAATGTTGTTGCATAATTAAAACTCTTCCTATAATTAGTAGAGGTGCACCAATAAATCAGTCTAATATTGGATTGGTACTGATAAGAAGAAAATTGTCTATATTGGATATCAGCCCTATGGGGCCGGTAATTTAGCTGATAAATGCCCATGCTGCACGTAGCCACAGTGCAGCATGGTGCAGAGCTGGCAGAATAAAGAGCTGCCTCCAGCTGCTAAGTCAGAATGGGGGGAGGGGGGGAGGGGAAGGAAGGGGGAGTGAGGTATGTGCCCTTGGATCTATGTGGTGTGTGGCAGGCTACAACTGTGGGCTAGAGGTGGAACCGGTGCTGTGTGGGGCTTTTCTTGCTGGGGCCTGGGCTTGAAGTGGGATCCAGCAGGGCTGGGAAGAGGTTGCAGCCACCCCAAATTTCACCGCAGCTCCGCTCCCAGCACCGTGCCGCGGGCAATATCCAATGCAGTGGTAAGTCCAGTGTGGCAGAAGGCAGCTGGGCAGTGCCTGCCCCTGCCCCCTCCTTCACTGCAGGGGGAGTTGATCTGCCCCCTCATACCCTTTCCCTCCCCCCTCTCCTTCCACCATACCGGACTTACCACCTGGAAGCAACTGCATTGCATATCGGATCGGTATCAGCCAATATGCCTCCTTAAATATCAGCTATCGGTATCGGCCCCCAAAATCTCTACCAGGGCACCCCTAATAATTAGTACTCTTCACAGAACATGGTGGGGATTTAATAACTTTTAAAGATTGTTTTAAAGAACACTACAAAATTGGCAATGTACCATTTCAGCATTCTTTAAATAGCTATAAAAGTTTTGGAAACTAGAGTTTCTATTTCTTTTTTTTTTAGATTAAAACATTTTGAAATTAATCAGCCACATTAATATTGATCCCAATTATAATCTCTTTTTGGATTGTGGAGGAATTTCTTTTCAAAACAGTTCCAAATAGGATTTAAAAAAAACTCATACATTTGAGGGAATGGAAACAATTATCTCCCAAGCTTGTTGTGTGCCAAACACCCCCCCCAAAAACAAACTTGGACTTTTTCCACAGATGAAAACAAGATATTTTGGACAATAAAAATAGGACATAGTACCAATTAATAGGAATTCTTATGTCACTGCATTGCCTTTAAATACATATATAAATAGATATGCAGGCATTGCTCATCCATCAATGAAATGTTTTTTTCATTATCACTCAAACATCATGCTATCAGCCATTATGTTTCCGCAAGTACAGAACTGGGTCTGTGTAAGTGAGAGAAATACAAGTTGATTACAAACAATAACATTTTGTATTTGCTAGTTATTTATTAGATAACACTCTCAAATATTTTGGAATCTACCTAAAACCATAATATTCTTACATGGATTATCTTAGAATGTTTTGGTCACAGGTGGTCTCTGTTTAGTATCCTGTTGAAACTACTAAAGGTGCAACTCTGAAATGTTATCTGGCATGTCACTAGGCCTAGTTCAGTATTAGCTGAGAAGAAACAGGCCTATCTAAAGAAATACCATGCCTTGCAGCAGCAAATGGTTATACTTCCCAAATCCTTTATCTCCAGCCACATCATTCATTTTCAGTACTGACAATTGTAAAATGTTTACAGAATTTCCTTGACTTATTAAAAGGACTTTTAAAGAGGATCCTGAATTTCTTAAATATAATTTTTCTCCACTAAATGAATTGATAGATAAATGGACAGCCTATGGTTGTACAAATACAAAAAGGCCCCATGGTGTACACAGAATCGAAAGGAGTCTCTTCTGCTTTAAAATAACAAGTCTCTTCTACTTCAGGTAAAGAAAGATGCATACAAGTTCTTATAGCCGGAGTGTCACTTTTTTCTAGTGAGTTGTTAGGCACAAATAAAATATAAGCAGGTCTAGCAGCCTCCACTAGAGAACAGAAGTATATATGCATACTGGATAGGCACCATATCACATTAAACACAAGTTATGATAAGTTATGCTGTAGGAAGTATAAATGACTGATTTAATAAAAAGAGAAATTTAAAGGAAATTAGCATCAAGCAAGGAAACTGTAGCATTTTCAAATGGAAATTAGAAGAACCTAAATAAAGTTGAGGCTGATTAATTTGGTGATGCATTCACTATATGAAGTGAATGCTTCAAGTACAGACTCGAGTCACTTTGAATAAACCAAATTTAAAGCAAAGTCATTTTGCCAGTTGTCCTTGCCAGATGTTGTGGGTATGATGTCCTTGGGGAATCATTAAGGAATTCTTTTCTCTATATGACTTTCTGTATTCCAGCAACAATTCAAAGGCTGGTTCAACTGCACTAAATAAGACTTCCAGACATGAAACCAAGGATTACACCCTGCACAAGGTTTTCTTTCCTTGAGTGGAGTCTTTTCTGATAGAGGGAAGCAGCATTCTGTTTTAACACAATTCCATGCATTTACATTCCAAAGAAAACTTGAACACAAGCCTGTGGAATAATGAGAGAACACCTGCTGATAAAAAAAGCTATAAATATCTGAAAGAAATATAATCATATTTCTGGAACTTGGCAAATAAAGAACATTAAATAGCTTATTAACATTCTTTAACGATATCAAAGTACCATCAAGTGACAATTCTAACTTATCTGTCTGGTAAAGAACATTTTGCTTTGATTTTGATAAAATATATTTTGGTCTATCCAGGTGCAAGCTATGTTAGGATTCAATTACAGAGCATTGACGTAGTTATACATTATAGCCTCTAGGGACTAGGTTATTGCTAGAATGTTTGAGTCTATGATTTGAAAGTTGATACTTGCAAGTTCACTATATGGAGCATTTGAAGCCTATAGTTAGAGGGGCTTCATAGGCTAGAAGAGGCTTGTTCAGCAAACACATTTGTAGCTTTGATCTAATAATCTTATTAAGACCCTTCTAGATCACAGTACTCATACTCTTTCCTTTTTAGATCACTAAACATTGATGGAAAGTTCTGGGCTCAGTGGGGACTGACAACAACATTTTAAAAAGATGCGCAAAGGAACCCAATAAAAGGATAATGTATCACATTGATTCAATGGTGTGCAGCAAATAGTATTGAAAAGGTACTATTTATCATGAAGTAGATGTGTGAGACCATATTCTGCCCTGAGTTGCATCCATGAAATCTCATTGTGGTTGCTTGAAATAATGTATTAAGACATACGTAGTAGAGTTGCATTTTTAAGGTAAAGGCAGAATTTAACACTGAAATTTGGATTTAGAGGAGAGAGAAATTTCATGTGGCATGTGTTATTCTAAAGACAAAAACCCAGTGAAGATAGCTTATAATGGGGACATTTATTTAATCACTGAAGTTATACAGGGAACAAACTACAGTAAACGTTCTGTTATTCAGCATCTTACAAACTGGCATGCTCCACTAACCAGCATGCCGGCTTGTAAGATAAAGTGAAACCGGAAGTGCCCACCGTAGCACTTCCTCCGAGGTCCCATGGCTTGGGGCAAAGCAGCCTGTGCTGCCGAGCCCCCATGGCCCAGGGGCATAACAGGGTGTGCGGGGCCCACCTCCCTGTCCTGCACAGCCCATGAGAGGAGCGGTGATGTGGTGGAAGGGACAGTGATGCCGCGGGAGGGGCAGTGATGCTGTAGGAGGGGCTGAGGGACGCCCCAGATGCAGTGGGAGAAACTGTGGCCGGGGCCGCTAAATTAATTGGCATATTTTGTTCCCAGGGGATACCGGATAACAGAGCTTTTACTGTATAACCCATATACTTTATAAATCATGAATCCCTACCTTCAACACAATGCTGAAAGAATTTTAAAAAGCAAAGTGTACTGTTCTCTCTGCCTTCCACCTGCTTTTCTCATCTTTCCCAGCTTGAACAATACAATGACAATAATCTGTTCACTCTCATCACTAGTCAGTTTAACTTTCAGTGGCTGCATCTACATGAGACGCTTACTGCGCAGTAGCTCATTACCACTGCACAGTAGCGTCACAGGGCACGAACAGTAACGCGATGCTACTGCACACACAACACCACCACGAAGCTGTGTGGAGATGTTATTGTGAAATCACACCAGTTACTGAGCAATCATTTAGTATTTGGGTATGAAAGTACTAAATGACTGTGCAGTAAGAACTGAGCAGACAGCATCTTATGTAGATATGGCCAGTGTCTTCTACACTAAACAGAATGCAATATTGGAGTTACAAACACCTCAAGGGAAATTCTATATAATAATGACCACTAGAATAAGGGAGAGAAGGGAGTGGGGGGAAGGAATTATGGTTGGTCTTATGTTTTATAACATCCCAAGTTCCAAATATTCCAATATTGCCCTGGGGCTCCTGGCCAATTGGGAGCTCACTTCCAGCCAGTGTGGTGCTGGCTCAGCCATGTGGGCTCCACACATCCATGCTGCCACCACAAGCAGGTGAGTCAGGCAGGGGCTGTCACGCTAGATCATAGCAAAATACCTTAACTGCTTTGCCATCCTCTCTCACAACCCATCATCACTTTATTCTAGTTTTAAACTGAGGTGGCTGCGCTGATTTTAGTGGACTTACACTTGTATCAAATAGAAATAAAGTATTGATAAACCAGTACCAATACCTATATATTTTCAGAATATCAAGTTCCAAGAAAAAGATTTAATAGAGAAAAGCTTGAGTTCTTGAAATATACACAAGCATTTCAATATCAGCATTACTGAAACCAGAAAGGACCTTTTGATATAATGCACTCCATTAAGCAGTCATTCAAAGCGTTTTTTTCATGCAGCATCAGAAACAGTTTATGTCTTCTCAGTGGTCACCTGTGCATGTGTATGGGAGGTGATGGAGAGAAAGAAGTCCTGAGCTGGTTTTTTTTAACTACTGAAAGAATTCCTGTCTGACTGGCTATGATACCCAATAAATTTTACAGTGCTGTACTATTGTTCTCAATGGAACAAATCAGCTGGAGCCTTTGGCCCCAGGTGACAGAGAGGTTAGCCTGTAGAATTTTTCAAGCTTTTGACTAGTAACAAAGGAAAAGAGATATGGGAAATTTTACACTGATTTTGTTAAAGATTTCACATTCCTATCTTACACACACACACACACACACACACAGAGTATGGGAAGAAACGTATCCTGTTTAAAAATAATACTGTCTGGACAAAATCTGTGGATGAAATGAATGGCACAGACCAGCCTATGGGCTGGATAAGGCCCATGGACCTCCTCCCCTCCACTTCCCTGAAGCCTACGAGATCCAGCACCTGATCCAACTGTCTGGGACCCACTCTCAGAATGGCTGGAATAGGTGCCACACAAGCTGTAGTCCAGTTAGGGTGTGTAGTACAGATCCCAGACTGGCTGGAGTGGGGGCTGGGCTAGGCCCAGTGCCTGCCCAGTCAGACTGTGCCACACACATTGCCCACTCTGGGAACTTCACTGCACACCATGCCCACTTCCTGCCCTGTATTGGTGCACACAGGTCATATACATCATGGCTTCTGGACTTGCTGGAGAAGGCGCTATGTGTAATCTCATCCTGGAGCTGCTGGGATGGGTACCATGTGCATCTCAGTCTGGCCAGGGCAGGCACAACTTGTAATGCAGTACCTACTCTGGCCAGTCTGAGATCTGCATTACATGCCTGAATGCAGACTGCAACACAAGCAGCACCCATTCAGGCTGCTTCAGGATCCCTGCCACATGTGCCTATTCATGTGTTGCAGTCCTGAGCCCTGCCCACAAGACTGCTCTTATGCATGCTGTACCCTGCATGGGTCTGCCTAGACTCCAGGGGCAGCAGCAAGTACTAGATGGAAGGGGCCCATGGGCCAGATCTGGCTCATGTGCCATATGTTTGACAGCCCTGGTATATATAAATGAAATAGGGTCAGTCTAGTCCAGTCTGCAGTCTATCAGCCTGCTCCAGGCCATAAATGCAACCCCTTTTCTCAAATTACCATCAAGAGATAGTCCCTGAAGGTTGTCAAGCACTTCTCTTACCTGAGTAGACACCTCTCTCAGGTGACCAAGAGATCCAGCACAGGATCTGGTGTATAAGGACAACCTATAGAAAATAATTTCAGTGTGTTTTTATTGATCCCAGTCTGTGGAAAGACACAAAGATTCAGGTCTACAATGCAATCATCATCCCCATTCTCCTCTACAGATGTGAAACCTGGGTAACCTACCATTGTCATCGCAAGACGCTAGAGAGGTATCACCAACAATGCCTCTGAAAAATCCTCCACATCAAACACCAGCATTCTTGCTGAAGTTAATGAGTTGGTGTTCCTCAAGCACCAAATTCACCGGATTGGACACTGTGTGCAGATGCCTAATTCTTGACTCAGAAAACCAGTGCTCTACTCCCATCTTAGTTGTGGCCTGAGGTCGCACAGTGTCCAAAGGAAATGCTATAATGACACATTTAAGAAAATGGACACTGACAGCAGGAGCTGGGAGGAGCTGGCTGCTAACTGACACAAGTGGTGCCACAACCTCAAACAAGCAGCAGGCCACTTCAAGGTAGGGTGTCTTGTTCTCAGAACAGAGAAGAGAAAGAATACTAAGGAAAAGGAGAGCAATCTCAGACTACAACCTACTCTCTTCTGTGGCAAGACTTAAAACTTCTGTGTAAAGATCTGTGGCTCAAGGATTGGACTTTCAAATTGCCTCAAGACCTATCAATGAGCCATGGCAGAGATCATCCTCCAATCATCCCATCATTTGGTACTGGCCATATATTTTTAGAAAAAGGTTCTAACACACTTTCGGTTTTAACAGTATTTTAGAATTATTTTCTTACCCAAATAGTGTAAGTGGAGAAGTTTGAGAGAGTTCAGAGGAGAGCCACATGCATGATCAAAGGGCAAGAGAATAGGCCTTATGAAGAGAGGCTGAGAGCCATGGGACATTTCATCCTGGAAAAACACAGGGTCAGGGGGGACCTGGTGGCTGCCTATAAGTATATAAGGGGTGTTCATCAGGACCTGGGGGAACGCCTGTTCACCAGAGCACCCCAAGGGATGACAAGGTCAAATGGTCACAAACTCCTCCAAGTCCATTTCAGGCTGGACATAAGGAAGAACTTCTTTATTGTCCAAGCCCCCAAGGCCTGGAACAGACTGTCACCAGAGGTGGTGCAAGCACCTACTCTAGACTCTTTTGAGACATTTGGATGTTTATCTTGCTGGGATCCTTTGATCCCAGCTGACTTCCTGCCCCTGGGGCAATGGGCTTGACTCAATCTTCCAAGGTCCCTTCCAGCCCTAATGTCTATGAAATCTTTGAAGTGGGGGAGGGGTGACCTGGGCAGAAATCCCTGGCACTGCCTTTGGGGAAACTGCAGAAATAGATGCTGCTGCCATTTGCACTGCAGCAGCTGGTGCTGTCCCATGTGTCATCACTACCCAAGATTTGGTGCTGCCATAATACATCTATGGTCTTCCCTTTTTTCATTTTCAGATTATATATATTCATATATTTCTCCTGTTTATGCAACATAGCAGATGGGATGTAGGTATTAGTAGATAAAACAATCACTTGCCTATGTAAAGTGAAGCAGTGAAAGAACAAAGAATGAGTGATATCCCAGGGTAGTTTGATTCTGGGCAAAAACATGTTTAAGTTTAAAAAAAAAAAGAAGACATGATAGAATCATGGAGAAGTAGGTCTGGAAGGTTTAACCCTCTGCCTGAGGCAGGATCACCCTGATCCAAACCATCCCATACAACCATAATCTAAACTCCCAAACCCTTTTCCCTAGAGCTGCCATCCAGCCAGATGTCCCCTGTTTTGTATTTGTCTTTTTGATTATTCCTCCCAAGGTGTAGTACCTTGCAATTGTCTGCAATGAAATTCATCCTGCTAGCTCTAGCCCAAATTTCCAATCAATCAAGATCCTTCCGAATTGTACTTGCATCCTCCAACAGGTTTCATAATCCTTCCAAGTTTTATGCTGTCCACAGACTTGCTCAAGAAGCTTTCTATGGCAGCATCCAAATAGTTGATGAACATATTGAACAGCACCAGGCCAAGGTGGGACCCCTGTGGGATTCCATTTGAAACCTCCTGCCACTTTGACACGGACCCATTAATAATTACCCTTTGCTTATGGATATTAAGCCAGTTATATATCCACCTTGTGGTAGTTTTATCCAGTCCACATTTCTCCAATTTCTTTATGAGAAGGTCATGCAGGACCTTGTCAAAAGTCTTTCTTAAGTCCAGATACACTATATCCACAACATTTTTTTCGTTCACCCAAGTAGTTACTTTGTCAAAGAAGAAGACCAGGTTTGTTTCACACAATTTGTTTTTCATAAATCTATGCTGGCTGCTTGTGATCAGCCTTTCCTCCTCCAGATGCTAGCAATGGCCTTCCTTATGATATGCTCTAGTAGCTTTCTAGGTATTGAGGTGAAGCTAACCAGTCTACAGTTCCCTGGGTCCTCCTCCTTGCCTTTTTTTAAATAGGTGCACTACACTGGCCCTTTTTCAATCCTCTGGCACCTGTTCTGTCTCCCAAAACTTCATGAAGATCCTTGTCAAGGTCTCTGAGATCTCCTCAGCCAAGTTTCTTCAAAACTTTGGGATGAAGCTCATCCAGCCCTGCTGACTTGTATTCGTTCGGATTAAACACAAGCTCTCTAACCATTTCTTTTGTTATCTCCTCCCTCAGCTTGCCCCCTTCCTTATCCAGATAATCCTTTTTAGATGTCTGGAAGTTTTTTGGGGGGTGATAACTGAGGCAAAGTAGCTGTTGAACAACTCTGCCTTCTTTCTAACTTTGGTTAGGAGTTCCCTCTAGCTTGTTAACATAAGATCTACAGCTTACTTTGTTCTTCTTTTCTGGCCAACAAATTTATAAAACCTCTTCTTGTTATCATTAACCTCCTTTGCCAGGTGCAGCTTGTTCATCATCTTCCTGATTTTGTCCCTGCCGGTTCTTGCTATTTCCTGGTATACATCCTTGGTGACCTGCACATTGTTCCATTGCCTGTATGCTTTTCTTTTGCATTTGAGGCATTTTAGAAGTTCCTTGTGCAGCCACATTGGTCTCTTGCCATTCTTCTTGTGCTTCCATTGTGTCTGGACAGTTTCTTGTTGGGCTTCCAATACTGTGCCTTGTAGAAGATCCCAACCCTCCTGAGCACCTTTATCCTTCAGTCTATCCTCCCATGATATGGTGCTTATTAATTCTTTGAGTTGGATGAAATCTGCCTTTTTGAAATCTAGCAACCTAATTTTCCTCACTCCATGCTTTCCCTGTCTCAGGATATGGAATTTGAGCATATTGTGATCAATTTATCCCATTACCCATCACCTTCACATCCTCCACCAGTTCTTCCCTGTCGGTCAGGACAAGGTCCAAGATAGACAATCCCATAGTTGTATCCTCCACTTTCTGGAAAAGAAAGTTGTCCTCTACATATCTTAGGAACCATCTTGACAGCTTATATTTGGCTGCATAGTTCTTCCAGCAGATATTTGTAAAACTGAAGTCTCTCATCAGTACCATCCCATAGCTTTTGGATGAATCTGTCACCTGCTTGAAGAGTGCCTCATCCACCTCCTCTTCCTGATTAGGTGACCTATAATAAATCCCCACCATTATATTGGTGTTGCCTTTCACCTTTCATCCTCACCCAAATGCATTCTGCTTTGCCGTCTTCTTCCCCCTGAACCAGGGAACGTGTATGTGTTCTGACATACAAGGCAACACCACCACCTTTTCTCCCAACCCTGTCCTTCTGAAACAGAGTGCTACCTTCCGAGTTGACATTCCAGTCAAGAGCTGTCCCAGCAGGTCTCAGTGATGCCAATCAGATCGTAGCTCTTTTCACAGGCTGCAGCTTCCAACTCATCTTGTTTATTCCCTATCCTGCTCGCATTTGTACATATCCATCAGATGTGTTTTACGTCTTGACTTACTTGCTTCCCTTTTGCTCTACTTGTTGCAGTTCTGAAGCTCTCTGGACCTTTCCCAGAGTTGATTTGCTTCTTCAAGTCCTTTTCCCTTTGGACTATGTGCTCTGTTTCTGGAAGGTTTTGATCACCATCCCCCATGAAACAGTTTAAAGCTCTCCTTACCTCAAACATGAAGTTTTTACTGAGTCGTATACAACAATAAAAAAACCTTAAAAAAATTATGGCAGGTAATATTAATTGAACAATAAATGTCCAAAAAAAAAAGGGAAGTCTTGAAACAACTAAGGGTAAGATTCCAAAACTACAAACAAAATTGATCATAAGGAGCTTGGAGCCTAAATCATCAAATATATATATTTTTAAAAGAAAAATAATTATATAATTTATTCAACTCTTTCTAGGTTCTACTCTGTTCCTTACTTATTTTGGAAAGGCTATTCTGCTGAACAATATTTTTCATTGATCATGTGCTAACCAAAACCCATTCTAGTCCTTCAGGAGTAAACCAGTTTTAGAAGAGGGACAAATCTCTAATTACATTATTATTTCAATTACCAGAAAAATAATGGATGTTCTATAGTTTGCAGTGGGATTGTCCTGAATAGATTATCACAGAATTACTGCTGCATTTAATTTAACTGATAAATAATGCTACTCTATATTATTTTTTTACAAAGGAATTGCATGAGTCAGGTATAGAAATCAAGCCCATACATTTTTTTTCTCATTTCAAAGTTCCCTCACCTCATCCCACAAAACAAATTGTTAACTTGTTTTTTTTTACTTTCAAATATATGGTAAATTTAGGAGGAAATATTTTGTGCTACAAAACAATTTTTGAAAGAATATTTTTTTCATGAAAGTGTCATAAGTATTCAACAATAGCTAGAAAAAATATATTGTCTTGAGTATGGATAGTAAGTTAGAAACTAAACTCATATACTCAAAACATGTTTGAAAAATTAAACACAAACAGTATATTCTATAAATCTGCCCATAACTACTTATGCATTTATGAAATTGGAAAAATCGGGTATTTGACAAAA
>NW_005841978.1:2994362-3003028 GCF_000455745.1 Alligator sinensis | reverse complement strand
TTTCCAACTTTCTTTCAGGGAAACAAAAATTAAAAGACAGTTTTTAAAGGTTCAATAGTTTTGGCGAAAATTTTTGGAAGCAAAACCGAAAAAAAAAATGTCAAATAGATTTTTAAAGTTCTAAGGCCTCAGTTTTTCTTCCTGTACCCAGCACTCAGAAAAGAGTCGTTAGCATTCCAGCTCTGCAGACTGTAGTCCAAGGAAGCCTCTCTCTAAAATTAGTGGGATATTTGACTAAGGACTAGAGAATCCCTAAATAATTTGTCGCACTATCACTTGCTAGTTTTACTAATCTTAATAATATAATCTTAGTTTTACTCATATAAATTTAGTGGATTTTCCTACATTTTGGCTGATACTTTCTCCTTTTTTTGAGCACAGAAGGAGCATAAATAGCAGTTAATCAGATTGTGCTACTGTGCATTTAAATGCACCTTTTAGAAAAATGTACCAGATTAAAATCTTTAAAATGCCTTGGTACATTCAAGAAGTACAGCAGGGATTAATCTCTTTAGCCTTATGTTGGCAGCAGCCATAAAATCCATGCAATTAAAGTCTGTAATGACTTATATTTCTATGACGTGCTGCAAAGTTGACCAAAGGAAAAAAATAAATGCAAAGCTCTACAAATATAATTTTCTAGTCAATGTAACTACCTACTATGCAATTTAGAAATATTCAGGCATTTTGTTAAATATATACTTGTGGTGATAACTATTATTTTGCAGTATGGATCAGAGTTATTTTCTGAGATAATGAAATAAAATGTAAACAAATTCTCATTGGCTCCTAGCAACTTTTAGTTTCAATATTATTTGGGTTTATTGCAATGGTTTCCAGTTAAAACAGACAAATATGAAATGGCATAAAAACTTTATCTGTGAAAGCAGCTGGGTAACAAAGTGAATATGAGATCCCATTGTGATGCTGTAGGAAAGAGGCTAGAAAACGGATGCTTAATTAAGGAAATATTGAATAAGAAACTATATTACTTTGGTATATAGTAATGGTTCTCGATTTTTTTAAGACTCAAAGCACCCCTCAGAAATTCTGGTTCTTAATGTTCACTCACTATTTGACTATGGAAAACTTAGAGAATTTTTTTTGTTGCAAAGAACTCAGACACAGGTCATAAAGTTTTTGGACACTATGGATTTCTATCTGAAATGTCAGGAAACATCCACACAAGTGCGCACACACCTCTTGCAGCGCCTCAACTCCTTTGAGATGCTGCAGGATGCATGTGCGGGAACAAAAAAATGCTTCCTGTGCTGTCAGATTGCGCGGGTGCTGCGTGGCTCAGTAGAGCCCTGAGTGGTGCCATAAGCTGTTTGGGAGCTTGGGGAGGCTCCAGCTGTTACCCGGAGCCTGGCGTTGCTCAGCCCCAGCAGCCCCGAGCTGCCAGGCAGAGCGCAGTGCCGTGCGGTGCTCTGCCAAGCTCCGCTGCACCTGCACAATACAACAGCTGCAGTGTGCATGCCAGGTGGCTGGGGACTATCCTTGCTGCCCCCTGCTGCCCCATACTGTGCAGGCGGGCTCTGCTGTGAGGCCCCAGCAGCTCTGATAGCCACTGCTACAGCTGGTGATTGAGGGGGTTTTTGAGTGCCGGGATGCCAGGGCCAAGCAGGGCAGCAATCGGGGATAGGACCAGACAGGGGAATGATTGGGGGGACTGGGGGAGTGATTGGGGGCTGGGATCAGATCGGGCACTGATCAGGGGGGCTGGGGGAGTGAGCAGGGGATGGAGCTGGGCAGGGGGCACATGGCCTCTGGCAGGGGGCTGTGGGCCTCTGCTGGGGAGGCAGTGAGTTAACTGTGCAGGAGGGCTGCGCCCTGCGGAGGGCAGTGGACCCATCCCTCCTGAGCAGCTCCCCCCACACACCCATCCCCACACCCACAGTCCCCCCACAATACACCCACAAATGCCACACCCCCCAAGAACCCTTCACTCACATACACAGGGCCAGCCTTGTGAGTCAGGAATGTGGGGACTGGGGCAGGGGGCAAGCTGTGGGTTGAGAGTGAGGGGCAAGGGCAGGGGCATATCAGTGCTGCTCAGTGCTACACATCCTGGTGAGTGAAGCGGGTAGGGGCAGCTCTGATTTTTCTATGACAGAAAAACCAAAAGTCAATACCAAAGTGTATAGATACTTAGAATTTATTTTATTATGATGATGGAGGCACTAGTAGGCTTCCAAATTGCTTTAAACTTGTAAATATATCAATAAAACACTGCCCAACTGATTTGATCTCTCTCTCTCCTGGCTTGGAGGTGCCAGTGGGCCCTGAGCCTGCCAGCCACCATTGCATCCCCTCCCTGTGCAGCACCCAGTGGCTACAGCCCCAACACAAGCTGCAGGCTGGCTGGGGGGGCTATTTTTCCCTCTTCACCTCCAGCTGCCATAGCCTCCGCCACGACTACTGCCAACCCTGGTCCTGCTGGGCTGTGCCGCTCTTCTCTGCTCATTGTGCTGTGTGGGTGGAGCATATAGAAGGCAGCCAGAGCTGAAGTCAAAGCTCCATGTGCTGGGATGAAGCTGCTGGGCTGAAGTTCTCCCCACTCTGAGCAGTGCTGCATAGGGCAGCAGGAGCAGTAGCTGCAGCTGGAGATGAGGGAAGCAGAACAGCCCTGCTGGGCCAAGCCAACTTCTCCTCGCCTCCAGAGGCTACTCCCTGTCCCACAGCTGCCTCTGCTGTGCTGCTGTAGATGAGGTGGAGCTTCAGCCCAGGGAAGATGGCTTGGCTCAGCAGGGCTGTTCTTCTCTCCCTGATATCAGATGCAGCACCACTTGGGGTGGGGGGAGCTTCAGCCCAGCAGCTTCAGCCTAGGGCATCAAGTTCTGTCTCTAGCTCTGGCTGCCTTCTACATGCTCTGCCTGCACAGTGCAATGAGCAGAGTGGTGCGGTGCAGCAGGGGCAGCAGCAGCCGCAGCCACAGCTGTGGCTGTGGCCATGGCAGCTGGAAGCAATAGGGGCAGAATAGCACCCCCAGCCCCAGCCAGCTCACAACTAGTGATGCAGTTGCAGCCACCAGGTTTTGTACAGAGTTGGTGCAGTGGTGGCTATTATAGTAGATGTTTGATTATTTTAGTATGCAATTTGTTTTTTAATCTATAATTTGTTAAAATGATATCTTTTAAAAGATGTTATGTGGATGGTCCTCAACAGCTCACCAAAACTCATTAAGTGTCCCTCCAGCTGAAATAATTGCCCACCCCTGTCATAGAGTGTGATAAAATCACCTCTTCATCTATTATGTGATAATTAAATAGAGCTTCAGATGCCCTGGCAAGTAGCTCAGGGCTACTCACTCTCAGGAGCTTCTGGGATCCAGCCAATTGGTACCTGGGGACACTATCCCTTGTGTCAGCTGGACTGCTGAAGCAGCCCTGAGATTTCCCTGTACACTTTACCCACTGCAGCAGTATGGCATGTGACAGCATGTGGCCCCAAGGCTACATGCCTGCCAGATCCAGACGGGGATAGCACAGCCATTAGAGGAATCTGTACATCTGGGCTACCTGTCAGTGGGCTGTGGCTGCACAGTTGGACTTTGTGTGGCACTACTGCCACATGTGCCCCCTGCCCGGCCATCTGAACAACCATCACCCAGAAGATGTTCCCATGTGGTGGCCTGCTTTGAACTGTCAAAGCATATCCTCCTGGCCCCAGGTGGGTGCCAGCTCTGAGCAGGCTTCTCTGCCTGGGTCCTGCCACTGGCCTCCCAAGCAGGAATTCTGGTGTTCCCTATTTGAAAACTGAAACATCCCTGATAAAAAATCCCAAAGTCATTCTTTAAAATACCCCCAAAATACACGTTCTTCCACAAGTAAAACAGAAGACCACTAGATGAGAAAGAGAGAGGGAGGGAGTGAGAGAAAATGAGAGGGCGTAATGGTGGCTCCCAGGCTTGGGGCCCACTGGCACCTCTGAGCCAGCCTGGGCAGCCCTACCCAGCCAGACCCTGCCTGTACTGCTGGCCAGGCTATCACAGAGCTGCAACCACTGCGACATGAAAGCCCCGCCCAGCCTGGGCACAAGGAGCCAGGAGCATACTGGCTGCACAGTCCCCATGGCCCCAGCCCAAGCTGCTGGGAAAGGCCTGGCCCCTGTGGCCCATCCCAGGCTTGCTGCTCCACATCCACCCTCAGCAACAGCTACAGACTCTCTTGGATCAGCCTCACAGCCCCATCCCCAGCCACTGGCAAGGCAAGTGGATGGCAGGGCCATGCTTGCCTACTCTGGTCATGCTCCCTCCCCTGCCCCTGGGGAGGAGGGAATGGCTGACAGGGGCTGATTGGTCCTGGCCAGGCAGACCCCAGCTGCCAGTGGGACAGGGGACAGAGGGGGAGATGAAATCCCCTTCCCTCTCCCCCTTTGTTTGGGAGGCTGCTACACCCGAGCTGTAGTCCCCCATGGGAGGCAAGGGTGGGAGTAAACCACCTCCCCAGTCTCTTTGCCTCAGGGGGATACCAGGCCCATGTCTGGCCATGCCCTACCCTTGCTCCATCTAGGGAACAGAGGGGTAGAGCTAGCCTTCCTGTCTGGAGCAGACAGCACATCCCACCCCAGGGCTGAGCAGCATGCTGGGGGACTCTAGTTTAACTTGAACCAGGAGGGGTTCTAGGACAGAAGCTGCATAAACTGGTTTGACCCAAATCAGTTAAGGTTGATACTACATTCAACCAGGTTTATCTTAAACCAGTTTTGACCATTTTGAAACTGGTTTATGTGCACTGAACTTCTGTTCTGTTACAGGTTTAAAGCAGTTTCTGATCACTTAAACCAGTCTGTATAACTTCTGTCCCTAGCCCAACTGGTTTTAAACTCTGTGAATCCAAAGAAGGTAACCTTTGCCTTTGTGTAGAGAGCCAGCAAAAGGTCTAGGAGCTCATTACTCATATTTTGAAGTATTAAAACTCGTGCACAGATCTGTGATGGAATGAATTCTACCCACAAGAGAGATTAAGTCTCTCATAATTCTAATTTCATCATGATTGATCATTGTTAGCCTTTATTTCCTCTTTGTCCTATTTTTTCTTCTTTTGATATGACTCAGGTCCAAAACTGAATTGCTTGCTTAGCTCTCATTTGTTTGTCTTTCAAAAAGGATAAGCAACAATACCAACAAACAGATGAAATGGTACAGGAGAGATCCTACTGTTCTCAATTATTCCTTACACATGCAAAATATCTCCTGATTACAAGAAACAACAGATTTCAATAGGAGCTTTTCATGACTAAGTGTCGGGATAAGATGTAACCCATATTGAAGGAATAAAGTTTCAGAGCATTTACAGTTGAGGACATTAGAACATATTCCAAAATTTCTCAGGTTAGGCTAGTGTATAAACATAAATGGATCAAATCCTTGTCCACTGATGTCAATGGGAATTTTGCAATTCATTTTAATGGAACCAGGATTTCATCCAATGACTTTCTGTTTAATATCCTATTTATGAATGTTGACCATACCCCTTCAAAATAAAAATCAATTAATACTCATAGGATCATAAGAAAGTAGGGCTGAAAGGGACCTCATGAGTTCATCTAGTCTAGCCCCCTGCTTAAGGCAGCAGCACTCCTGCCTAAACCATCCCAGCCCAGTGTCTGTCCAACCTGCACTTCAAAATTTCAGAGGAGGAGATTCCACAAGTTGTCTAGGTGGCCTGTTCCCATGCTTGACCACCCTCATAGTTAGAAAGTTCCTCCTCATCTTCAACCTAAATTTCCCCTGTTGCAGCTTGAGGTTATTGCTCCTACTCCTGTCCCCTACAGCCATATAAAAAGCCCATCTCCAACTTATATGAAGACCATTATCAAACCACTCCTCAGTCTTCTCTTCTCCAGACTAAATAATCCCATCTTTTTCAGCATTTCCTCAGAAGTCTTGCCTCCCAAACCCCTAATAATTTGTGTTGCATAGCACTGGATTTTTTTCAAACTGTCCACATCCTTTTTAAAGAAACTAAACTCTGTCCAGTAAACATACATGTACTAGTGGGATTTTATTTCTAAAGGGATGAAGACTTTGAATCGTAAAGATAACTATAGATTTCTGTCAGGTAAAGAAAACAAGTTCAGACTGTCAGCTTCCTCCAGTAAAAACAAAATACTGCCTGGGCTCAGCTGCTGACTGAGTCTTTCTGTGAGCTTTCCATTGTACCACTAAAGTTTGAGATAAAATAAATATGTAGCTAGTTGATTAGTTAAGAGCTAAATTCAGCAACATTGTATAATGCAGAAAAGGCTTTATCATATACAAGTGAAGCTTATTACTCTTTAAAAACATGTTGCAATTGATGGATTACAGTTTTTAACGGAAGCATCACAGATTTACACAGTCTATTATGGCAGTAGCCAGTTGGTACATCTTTGCTGCAGTGAAGAATACTTCTCAAAAGTCATTCTTTTCACCGACAAATGGCCTGAAGGAAGTAGTAAAACTGTGAATAATCATGAAAAATACTGCTGGACTCACACAAAAGAAAGCAATTTCTGAATTGTATGCACTGTATCTTCCTATATTGCAGATGGTTAAAAAGCTGTTAATAAGTTCTTATACTGTAAGCATATAGCAGCTGCAAACTTAGTGCAAGCATTTAAAAAACCTGCAGATGTGTTCTGGGTGACTTTGTTCCCCTAACAGCATCTCACTGAAAGATAAAAATGCAGAATACTCCAGTACCAGACAAATACCCCATAGAGATAAACAGGCAGCCAGTCAGAATAACTATATTTTTCAATGGGACATTAAAGGAGATTTCTTTTCATTCCAATTTGAAGGATATTAATCTTCTAAGCAGATGAATTTCAGTGTGTTTTGATGGTCTCCATCTACAAGAAAAGATGGACACACAAAAGGGGCAAATGAGTTACACTACACTGGGCTTGTAAGAACAAACAAAAGGACAAAAAAATCTAGGGGAAGATAAGCTCATAATCATGATAGCAAATATTGTTTTCAGGTGAATGAAGTCACTCAGTTGGCATCTGCAGGTCTTTAAAATGCTTTATGCTAGTTTGCAGCAGCTATATGAGAATTTAATAAAAACTTATGAACAGCTATACATACGTGTGTGTGTGTGTGTGTGTGTGTGTGTGTAGCTGTTAATAAAGTTCTTATTAAATTAAGTCCTTATTAATAGATAGATAGCTAGATAGAGAAACTCTGTGTGTGTGTGTGTGTGTGTGTGGTGGGGGGTGTTCTGGCTTTCTTTCCCATAGACCATCGTACCACCATACCTCTGACCATAAGAACAGCAATCATCCCAAGTGCAACAAAAAGATGCCATCTACAGCCAGGCCATCAAATATCAATACATCAGCTCAAAGGACAACATTCATGGGCTGCTTATGGACATAAAAAAATGGCACCTTACTTTAAACTCCAGATGTTCCTGTGTCAAGCCTGGCACATGCCCAAAGAGGCATTGCATTAGTTGGACCTGACTTGCCCAGTGTCTGTATAGATTGGGTACTTTAGTGGGGCTTTTTTGGTGCTTTTATCTAATAGCTAATTGAATTAGCTTTAGATAAGAGCACCAAAAGCCTTGCTGATGCATCTGATCTATACAGACACTGAAGAGCTGGGTCCAACTAACACACTGCTACTTCTGGTAAAATGAGGTTTTGTTTTTTTTTAACTTCTGTCTATCAGCATCCCTGATGCCCAACTGATCAGCCTAAAACATGCCTTCATACAACAAGAACACTCCAGTAGAGAAATTGGTATTTAGAGATTTGTTTTTTGGGAATTGACTTATAGGTTAATGCTTATAGTTATATGCATTAGAATGGTTCAGGATGGGGAGCAGGGGTTAACTGATTTCTAAGAATCTGGGTCACACCACAGTCACATAGTTTCCCAGCCTTGGAAGCAGACAGACAGGCTGTCTAACACAACAAGGCCAAGAAGGACACACAGTCTGGAAAAGAGAGGTAGTATGTACCATACTGCCCATAACACAGCAAAGTGGCACCAGCTAACAAGGCCCCAGAGCAAGGGGGGCTGAGTCCTGGTTTTGGGGAAACAGACCTAATTAGGAGAAGGCCCAGAAAGACCAAGTTAGTATGTGTGCATGTGATAAGCTATGTGGATGTATGACAACCACACAGAGGGACCAACCAGCAATGGCCATGGATGAGAAATCATCAGGAGTCATCAGGAGGGAAGGAGAATACAAAAGTAAAGACGTGAGAGTAACAAAGTGTCCTTCCTTTGTTGTCCCATCTGGGTCCCTCCTCCTCATCATCCCCATCCCCTGGGAAGGGTCCCTGAGGCCACCATGGACAGAGGGCACACCATCAGCCTGTCTCATCCACCCCACTAGAGAGGGGTGTGGGCCTCAGCATCCCACCTTCAGACTGCTGACATCTGACACCTAAGAGAGAGCCTCAGAGGGATGATTGCATCTTGGCCAGATGTACTTTGACTCTGATGATAGCCCTAGAATTTGGTAGATATATAGAATTGCTTGGTTGTTTGTATTGCTTCTTTTCTGTTATCAGTGTGTATCAATAAATTTGCCTATTATTGAATAGAAAGGTCATGGTCAGTCTGAGGGTCTTTGTCCCCCACCCCCCGAACAAGGCCTCTGGGTCCTAAATCCAGAGCCAACAGTAATGTGTTACAATACAAAATGACCCCCCCCCCCCCCCCCCCA
>NW_005841978.1:2987708-2994331 GCF_000455745.1 Alligator sinensis | reverse complement strand
ACTGTAGACACCTGGTGATCATCTGTCACCCCACACTGGAACTGATAAGAAGACTCTGCTCCTGGCTTTTAAACAGGGCATGTTTCTCACAGAACAACCACTCCCTCTCTGGCCTCGCTATCTTCATACTCCAGGGAAATTTACCTAACATCTTTAAAAGGTGAACTTGGGAACAAAAATCCATAAACTGGATGGACACTAAGAACCAAGGACTATACACTGACAATGGATTTATGGCACATTATAATGTATCTATCTCCTTCATTCTTTCTGCACAAGGACCATGAGATTGACCCTCTTCCAGTCTGATAGACCTTGATCTCCCAGTAATCAGTTTCTTTTCTTTTGCTAATTACATGTCTGGCACTCCTTAGAACTTTTTTCAGCCCCTCCATTCTGCAGTGTTTCACTATGCTGTGCCTGGCTTCCTGTGATCAGACTCCTGACAGAGAATGTCTTGCATTCAAAAGCTTGCCTAACTTTATCCCAACTACAAAGTGGGTTCAATAAAAGATATCAACCTATGATATTCTTGCCTCACATAATTTCTTGACCATCACAGCTTACACTACTGGCTTTCTTTCTGAAATAAATATTTACCTGCATCTAAAATGTGAAATGCAAAAAAAGTTTTGCTTTCAATGTTATTACTTAGAGAAAGGGTCAGCAACCTGGATCTGAGCCACAGAGCAATTGAATCTGGCATGTAGCAGTGGAGGCAGCTTCTCCACCCTGCATCATTCATTCTTCTGCCTGCCCACATTGTCCAGATTTCCTGCTCTATGTCAAGAGGTCCTCCATTGTCTGCTGTCTCTGCTTGCCATTAAATTTATGGCTTACTATCACTGTTGGCTACAGAACTCTTCAGTAATGGGTCATAAGGATAAGCTGAGCACAGTGAGGTGTGTCAGAAAGCAGGGCTGCAGGGCTGTGGAATTGACAGGCAGCCCACAGTGATGGACAGTTCACAAGAGGTCTCTTGCCCTTCTTTAAGATTGTCAACCCCTAACTTAGACATATCCTACAAATTCAGCTTTTGGAAAAATGACCTTATTATGAGAGAAAAGTGAAATACATGAGATTAGTTACAAGTCTAAATTGCCAATATAATAGACCAGAGCCCAGAAAACCAGATAAGTTTTCTTATCAAAGGAACTGAGACAGGCTTTACAATATGTTAGTGATCATTTTCCTTTCAAACACCAACTTCAGACACAGACATTGCAAGGAAGGCTTTAAAAGGTTAAGTAGAGAAAGAAACAGTCTCTTTGATTACCTTTTTATGACAGCATGTGGCCCTATTTGTTGGCATCACTTTTCTACTAAATGAAAAATAGCTCAAATTTAGCCCTTAATTTCCTGCACTGATGCTGTAGACAGACTATACCCTTCCCACGGTGGTATTGGAAGGGCATTCCATATTTCTACCTTTTTTTTTCCTTTCAAGATTTTTTTCCAGGTCCCTGGCCTGTCCTCTTACCTTCAGTACAATGTTGGGGACTACACTCATGTATTAACCATTTGTCCTGACATTTTATGATTCTGCTCTGTATCAAGTATTTTGGCAAAATAGGGATCTGAGTACATACTAGAGGAGACTTCATATATCATTTTCTTCTGATAGATGCTTAACTTTATGTTCTATGTTACTTAATCAGAGCAGAAAACTGATCTGTCACAACTTGAGAAAACTACACAGCCAAATTTCCACTGATTGCCCCTGCTTCATGAGTAGGCAGCAGGGGAGTAAAAACCTCAGTTTTACACATGACACTGTTTTTGCCTCTCTGCTGCTGATTGGTCAAGAGGCCTCAGTGGTCCTGCTGCTGGCTGCTGAGCAGTGGGGAGGCAAAAATAGTGCCATGTTTAAAACTGCTGTTTTTGTTTCCCTGCTGATCAGGAGTGAGCTACAAGAGGGACCCCTCCACCAATCAGTAGCAGGGCAAGGGGTGGGGGGGAGGCGGCTGCAAGATTAAAGGAGCTGCAGTAAAGCCCACTTTCTTTTGTGAAATTGGTAGGGCCCTATTAATGAGAGACAAGGTATGAACAAGTCAGCACTGAAGGTGACAGTGGCCTAGCAATAAAGAACCAGAATTCAAAGGAATCAGCAACAACAACCCAAGAAAAACCCAAGAAAAAAAACTAAGGCATGAATCCTGAAAAATGTAAAATTAGGCTAGGATTTTTGTGAACTACAAGATTTTTCCCCCCCAGAAAATGAATAAATATTGAAAAAATACCCTAAATGATTGAGAAAATGTATTTATCTGAAGGTATATATTTTAAATGGAAATTATTTTTATTTGAAGACAAAAAATGACCACATTCTAAACTCTGATGAAATACGATGAAAAAAAAAACAAAAACCCAAACACTGAAAATAGGATATGGATGGGTAGGGAAATTGTTTAAATATAATATTCAAAGCTTTGCAGAAGGCAAGATCTTAAGGGAGAAAATACCCTGAATTACTATTGGAGGCAGTTATATTGATATTTGATCAGGAAAAAAAATCAGTCTTTAGCAAAAAGCATTTTTCAATGAAAAACGAAACATTTTTGAGTAATGAATGCTGCTTGCTTTGGCATTTGCAGGCCAGTATCTCTCACATCTCCCATCATCGTAACTCGCTGTAGCTCCCCATGGGAGATTAATCTCATTGAGGAACTTGGTCTGATGTTAACCTCTGAAGTATAACTGTTTGTAATACAATATTTAGAAATCATTTATTGTTGATTTTAATAAAATCCTGTGATTTCTGGTTCATTGTCACCAAAAATGATATTTTTCATGAAAGCTAAAAAAAGTTGAAAATTCCACTTACTTCAAAAACAAAACAAAATCAGAGTTTAGAATGATATTTTTAAAACCACCCCTAGTTAATATAGATCTAATAGTTTTCCTTGAAGAGAATTTTGGGAGTTGTGGAAAGCGAGTGACTGAGGACTTTTATTTATAAAGAGAGCAGGGCACAAACTGATACAGTCAAAACTTCCTCATACTTCCTTAAAAATAAGCCTCAACCTTGACCAGCATGAAACATCCATACGGAAAGGTAGCTGAAATTATTCATAATGAAGAATATAACAGCTCTTCTGTGACCATCAATAAAAGAGCCAACTAGTGAGGAATTTTTATTTTTTATTTTTATTGATTTTTAAAATATAAGATCAGAAAAACATATATATCAGCTACAAATGCAAAATGTAACTATATCATAAATAGTGAGTAATAAAAATAAACTGAAAATAAAAGAAAAAGGGAAGAGGGAGGGATAGAAGTAGAGAAGTATGCAATATGCAACAAAATAATTGAAGAAGTAGGGGTGAATCAATACATTTTTTTTGGGCCAATAACAATGGCCAATTATTAACCAGCCATATCGGCTGATACCTATCCGATTGCAGATATGCACCCTGGCAGCTTGGAGACCAGCCTCCAGCTTGTAAGTCTGTGAGGGGGAAGGGGTGGCGGAAAGCAGATTGAGACCCCCCTCGTACGGTAAGGGAGGAAATGGGGCAGGGGCAGGTGCTGCCCAGCCTAGAAAGGGACAGTATGGGGCATTGGATAGAGCTTCAGGCGGTTCATCTAGGGGGCTCAGGGAGGGTAGGGCAGCTCCCTGTACTGCACACACCCCAAGAGAGGCATGGGGGGCATGTCCTCCCTGGATTGTGCATGGGGCGGGAGCAGACTGCCAGCTGTGGTCTCATACCAGGAGGTAGGGGCTAGGCTGGGGCTGCACTCAGGGTGGGTGGGTAGTGGCATTAGGAGGGAGTGTTATGGGGGGCTATGGCCACCCCAAAATTTACCATAGCCCCCCAATAGCCACTCCTCTCAGTGCCACCCCCTCCTCCCCCAGAGCACATCTCCAGCCCAGACCCCCTGCCAGGAAGAGGATTGTGCAGCCCCTGACCCTGAGCCCACAGCAGCAGCCCACCCTCACCCTGTGCACGGATCCAGGGGGCACATACCCCCCATGCCTTCTCCAGGGATGCGTGCAGCAGCGGGAGCTGCACCCCTCCCCACCCCAGCTGGGCAGTGCCTGCCCCTGCCATTTCCCCAGCCCCTGCCCGATTCCCTCCCTCACTGTGGGGTCCTCAATCTGCACCCCCATGCCCATTCCCTACCCCAAGCCCCTTCCCTGCCACAGGCTTACCAGCCAGATGCTGCCAGGCTGCATTCCTGGCAATGTGCATCCTGCAACTGCACACATGTACATGACATTTATCTGTGACATTATCAGCCACATTGATCAAAAATAGCCTATTGCCAATAATGTCAATTTTCCTTTTGTTGGTGCTAATATAATATGGACCGATGTACTGGTGCACCTCTAGCAAGAAGTATTTACAAACTGCACCATTTTTTTTCAAAGCAGTTAAGCCTGCTAAACAGAACTCTTTCCAAACATGACTATTTCCATCGCATTGTACCAGGTTTTGACTTTTGGAGATGTTCTACTTTTCCAATGCAGCAATAAGATATATACATTATGCAATATAATATATTGAGAACCTCTGGATAAAGGTCAAAGGGGAAAGCAATGGGGAAGATGTCATAGTGAGTGTCTGCTATATGCCTCCAAATCAGGAAAAAGGGGTGGATAAGACCTTCTTTAAACAACTGATGATAGCACCGGGTTCTCTTGAGAGACTTTAATTATAGAGACATCTGCTAGGAGGGTAACACAGCATTGCATAAGCAGTCTAGCAAATTCTTGGAGTATGTTGGGGCAATCAATAACTTCTTGACACAGATGGTAGGGAGGCCAACAAGGGGAGAAGCTATTATTAACTTGTTTATCACAAACAGGGAGGAATTGATTGAGATAACTTGGGTAATAGTGGCCACAAAACAATAGAATTCAAGATCTGAAGGGGAGGAAGAAATGAGAGCATAAAAATAAAGAGACAGGACTTCAGAAAAGCACATCTTGGCAAACTGAGGGAATGGGTGGGCAGGATTCCCAGGGAGGCAAGGCTGAGGGAAAAAGGAATACAGGACTGCTGGCTGTTCTTTAAGGAGTCCCTTTTAAGAGCACAAGAACAACCTATGGTGATACGACAACTGGAGGCCAGTCTGGCTAGACGGTAATCTCTTCAACAAGTAGAAACTGAAAAAGTAAAGCATGTAAGTGGAAACTTGGTCATTCTGTAGTTGTCAAGGGACATAAAAAGACATTAAAAAAGGATTCTAGAAATGTGTCAATAGTAAGAGGAAGACCATAAAAAACATATGTCCCTTATGTTATGTGGAAGGTAACCTATGGATGGTGCAGAGAAAGCTGAAATACATAAGAACATAAGAATTGCAGTTTACTGGCTCGGATCATAGATCGGGGTGGGAGGGTGCTGACCTAGCCCAGCATGGCAGGGAGGAAGGGTAATGACCCAGCATGGGATGGTTGGGGGTGGGGGGTGGCAATCAATTGATGTTATCTGGTTCCAGGCCAGTCCACCCCACACCCACTGAAGATGCCAGACAAAGCAGGCAGGCAGGGTCTCCATGGAGACTGTCTTGAGACCTCTGTGAGCAAGGCACACTTGCCCAGGAAGATGGGATGGAGCTACAGGTGGGCAGGGAGTGGCATCTGGGAGTGAGACGGTTGGGCAGGACTGGGGACAGGACTGAGATGGCAGGCTGGTGACAGTGTGGGGTTGGAGCCTGGGCCAGGCCGTGACCTGCCTGTTATATGCACTGGTTCTGCATGCAGAAACATGCAGGGTGTGAATTGTGGCTGTGCCTCAGGCCTCGGCACTATGCTTTCACCACTCCACAGTCTTGGCCCTGGCCTCAGCCTACCCCCAGATGCTTCTCTCCACCCACCCGCAGCCCCATCCTATCTGTCCAGCTGAGTGTGTCTTGCATGTGGAGGTCCTGGTCTGGTCTCCATGGAAACCCAGCTTGTCCACCTGCATGTTGTGTCTGGCAACCCTGTATGTGTGTGCTGGGCAGAGTGGCAGCAGTAGCTGGGCAGAGTGAGCTGCCACTGTTGGGGCTGCTGGAAAGCTGAGTCTGGAAACCTCCATCTCACCATGCTGACAGGACTAGCTACATACACTATGGCTTAGGCTACCCCCACGACCACACAGACACCTGGGCCTAGCCAGCCAAGGGACACACCATGGGCTGAATAGAAACCCATTGGTGGGCTGGATCCATCTCATTAACTGTATTTTGCCCACACCTGCTATAGGTCCATCTTGCCTAGTATCCTGTGCCATATAGTGGCAGAGAATGGAAGTTAAAAGGGAGAGGGAAACAGAGCATGACCAGGGTTTTTTTCCACTGTTCCTCTCCAACTTGCACACACTAGCTTTTAAGGCCTAGGAAGTTCCAGTTCAGATGCTCTACCCTTAACTGCCATGCTCAATAACTATTACTGCCCCTTTCCTCTAAGAATTTCATAGAAAATTAGAGTTGGAAGGTGTCTCGGACGGCCAGAGCCGACTCGAGTTAAGTTAGAAATTGCTCGTACGTTAGGGCGGGCTGGTGAATGGAGAGGCAGACACAACTTATCGGTTGCAAAAAACTTTACTCACGCCGCTTGCAATCACAACGCAGGTGGTCCGGTCATCTGAACAACCACAAAAGTTGTTCCAGCTGGCGGGGCCCAAGCCAGT
>NW_005841978.1:2984461-2985100 GCF_000455745.1 Alligator sinensis | reverse complement strand
CCCAGATCGATGGCATGGAGTTGTGTGTCTTTAACCGTGGCTAGCAGGCGAAGCAGGTTCTGCTGATCTCTTTTTGTCCAAGGCATGGACTTTCGGGACTTATCATGGATCTGTCGCTGCAATTTAGTGAGGAGTGCCAAATCACTAGGTCCAATATAATGCCGGTACCAATTCAAATGACCCAAAAGCTGTTGAAAGTGCCTCTTAGTAGTAGGGAAGAATGTTTTTAATGGATTGATGTCAGGACCCTCATGCGAAATTCCGTGGCGGATGGAACCGATGTATTGAGTACCCAGGAAAGTAATGTCATCTATGGGATTCAAACATGACTTTTCCTTGTTGATCATCCATCCCTCACTCTGAAGATGAGCAACTAGTTGATTGACTACCCTAGTAACTACCGAACTATCGCGACCCATGATGGAAACATCATCAACATAACTCCAAATCTTCAATTCTTTCTCTGGGGGAAGAGAGTATGAAGCTTGAAAATTCTTTAGGGTGTTATTCATGGCACCAGTGGCTAGCGATGGAGTATTGAGATATCCCTGTGGACAGACTGTCCACCTGTACATGATGCCATCAATACACATATTCAGTATTCCTTCTGGGTCAGTTATTGGGATGGAGAAGAACATG
>NW_005841978.1:2960041-2981846 GCF_000455745.1 Alligator sinensis | reverse complement strand
GTACGTTAGGGCGGGCTGGTGAATGGAGAGGCAGACACAACTTATCGGTTGCAAGAAACTTTACTCATGCCGCTTGCAATCACGACGCAGGTGGTCCGGTCGTCTGAACAACCACACGAGTTGTTCCAGCTGCCGGGGCAGTCAATCCATCCGCAATTCAAGCCGGCGGGAGAAAGGTACGTCTGGGATTGCGCTTGGCAACGGGAAGAAAGATCGATAGGTGATCAGTCTATCGATCAGCTAGCTGCAAGTCAGATCTCTTTAGAGGCACTCTGCAGCATGCTCAAAGTTCTTCGACTTGGGCGGAAGTCGTGCGGAATTTTAAACGGCCAGCGAGCCAATTACTAGCCGCCACGTGTGAATAATTTAGAACTGGCCAATAGCGGGACACAAATTTGCATTCGAATGGCGGGAACTCTTTGCACCTTGCATTTCTGTGCTGCAAAGAAGAAATGCACCCTGCAAAGAAGGCTGCAAATTGGCAGGAACTCTCTTGCACCGAGGTTTCTCTGTGCAGCAAAACCCTCGCTGTGCAAGAGGCTCTCATGTGGCAAGAAAATCCCATTGTGCCAAGGCACCAAAAATCACTGGGTTGTGACAGGAGGAACCTCAGGCAGTCATCTAGTTCAACTCCCTGCTTAAACAATGACCATCCCCAATGACATTGTCTCAGCCAAGGCTTTGCGTACTTGGGTCTTAAAAACCTCCAAGGATGGAGATTCCACCACCTCTCTGGTAACCTATTCTAGTGCTTTATTTCCCTCCTAGTGAGAATTGTTTCCCTTAATATTCCCTAAACTTCTCTAAACTTCCTTTGCTGCACTTTGAGACCATTGTTTCTTGTTTGGTGGTCCATAGCGCACACCCACCACAACATCATCCTTGTTGCTCTCCCCTCTGACCCCAACCCAGAGACATTCAATAAGCTTATCCCATGTTTCATACTGGAGCCCTGGTCAATCATACAGCTCTTCTACATAAAAGTAACTCCTCCTCTTCTCCCCTCCTGCCCCTTCCTGAACACTTTATACCCATCCATGACTATGTTTTTGTTATTCTAATCACATCATAGTTCCATGACTGCGATGATATCCAGTTCTTCCTGCTTGTTTCCTCGGTTCCTTGCATGCATGCAAAGACACCTAGGATAGCTAGCCAATTACCCTATTTTCTCAGGAAGAAAGAGAACACTTTCCCTGTTGCCTGCTGCTGCTTGTGCTTCCACCAGGTCACTGACTGCCCCACTTACATCAGGGCTTTGGTCTCCATCCCCTGGAAAACCTAGTTTAAAGCCCTCATCATTAGGTTTAGGAAGTCTGTCTGTGAAGATGCTCTTCCCTTTCTTCATCAAGTGGATCCCATCTGTTCCTAGAAATCCTTCTTGGAACAACATTCCATTGTCAAAGAAGCCAAATCCCTCCTGGTGACACTGGAAATAGACAGAAATTATATTTGTCATGTGATCAGCCCCTTGAAAGTGCTCTACAGCTGTGCCCTAACAGAAGAACATGGCTGCAGTGCTCTCCAATTGCATGACAAATTAACCCGCATTATATGTGGGTTCAAATGAAGGCACTCCAAAGCAAAGCACCTTCATTAACTTTTGTCTTCTCTGGCCACTAGGCTGATTCAGTCCAGTGCCACCTCCAGTGCTATATGCATGATGGGGGGTGGGGGAGGAAGAAAGGGGAAGGGGGCTCTTGCTGGGGTTTGCCCAGGCTGTGATAGATGGGGGGTGGTTGGGGGTGCTCAGGAGGGGTCCAATCCTAGCATGGTCTTGGCAACCCCAAGCTGAACTCCCTTCCCTCTCTTTTCCACTCCTCCCATCCTTTCTGTGAAGCACCATGAGTTAGACCAGGGAGCTGCACCCCATGTGCACAGACATACATTGATCTGCAAGATGCATACATTCCTATCTGAGCCCTTTCCCTTGACTGGAAGGCTTGAGGGGAACACCATTTGAGCCCATCCCCTTCATCCTTGCACCCTAAGCCCTGTAGTGACTATTGATCTGCTCAGGGTCCCCTCTGTCATTTTCATTGGTGCCCAGATGGAGGGACAGCATGGGGTTGTAGTTAGAGGGCTAGCTGAGTCTCAATAATCATTCTGTAACATCTCAGATCTGGGATCTAGGCAAGCAGCAGCTCACCCCTAGACAACAGGTCATACCAGAAGATGGATGCCCCTGTCCCCCACAGAAGGGGGTCACCAACCACCACCACCCATAGTTTCCTCTTGGGGGAATGGTCACAATCCTCCCCTCTTGGGGAGGCCTGGCCTCTTCTAATGGAACACGCTCCTCCTCCTCTGTTGCTAGGCCTTCATACCCGTTCTCTAGGCAAACTGCTGTAGGTGGGATTAAAGACTGTTGTTTGCTGCTGAAGGTCATAAGTTTTCATATTCTACCTTGGTGGGAGTCCATGTCCTCTTCTTTCTAGTGCACTGACTCTGACAGTCTGTCCTCTGCAGTCCTAGGGGTCTCCTTCAGCACCAAATCAATGAACCCCTCTGAGGATGCTTTGGAACCTTGCCACCTCCTGCTATAGCACTATTGCCTGCTCCCTGAGAGACACCACCAGGAAACACTGCTCACATTGCAGGCAGTCCCCCACAAAGCCAAACCAGGATGTCCATGGAAAGAACCTGCAAGCTGCAGTCCCCACAGTGCCAAACCAGCACCTGGATGGACACCTCAATGGTGATCAATCCTGCCTGGACATAAACCTCACAGATGTAAGCAGAGGAAGAGCTGGCAGTGACAGTGGCTCTCACATTGTGATGTCCTACAGCCATCTCTCTGGGTCTCTTAAATTCATAGCTACCTTTTCCTGCTCCTCGTCCTCCTCTTGTTTCTAGTTAACTGCTTGCAAACTGCCATGTTTCCTGTCCCTGTTTGCTCACACTTTGGTTGCTTGTGGAGTCTCCTGTTATACTCTCATAGGCCTGAAATGACTCCACCCCCTTATGACTTTTGTCAGACACAGGCAGCAATCACTCAGCTAGTAGCACTCAGCTCAGAGCACATGCTTAAACATCCAGTCAACCAAACAAACACTCACCAACCGAAACACACTGACAGCCCTGGCATGTTCACCTTCAGGAGCAGGATCTGGCACCTGATGCCTAGCTCCTCTTTCTCTCCCCCTACCTCCTCTTGGACAAGTACAAGTAGAAAGTCCTGCACCTGGGATGGAATAATTGCATGTATGAATACAGACTGGGGAATGATGAGTTAGGCCACAGTACTACAGAGAAGGACCTGGGGGTTAAGGTGGACTGTAAGCTGAATAAGCCAACAGTGTGATCTGTCTGCAAAAAAGTAGGGCTGTCAATTAGTTGCCATTAACAGGTGTGATTAATATGTTACTTTGCTTTTGCATTAATTTTTTAATGTACGTTAATTGCTACTGGTGCTGGGAGAAAAGTGGCCCCTAATCCCTGACTGCTGCTGGGCTGCACATATGCACATACACGGCTAGCAAGCAGCCAGGAATGGTCCTTGGAGCAGACTCATCAACTGGATCAAGATAAGTGTATGGGGGGGGAGGGGCAGGAGTTGGAGAGTCACGTCTTGGGGACTGTGTAGGGCAGGGGTTGTCAACTGGGGGTACGCATACCCCTGGGGGTACTTGGAAATGGGCTAGGGGGTATGTGCAGGTGGGTGGGTACAGAGCACCACCACCTACCACCACACTCTGCTGCCTTCCAGGAGCAGGGCTGGGAGGGGGAGAGGGCAGTGGCTCCCCTCTACAAGCTGCACAGGCACTGCCCAGCTGGTTGGATGTGGGGGTGGGGAGGCTCACATGTGGCAGCAGCCAATGTTTGTATGTTGTGAAATGCTAATTAGCTAGCTTCATGGCACCCATGAGACCCTGTTACCTAGAGGTATTTAGAAAAAAAACATTTAAATCCATCTCTATGTCCAAATCTCCAAATCTTTCTGAATCTCTCCAAATAGATTTGCAGGATTCTGATTTGATTTGAAGAAATTAAAGGGTCCTTTGAAACGATTCAGATTTGGAGATTCAACCACCGAATCAGGTCAAATCTCCACTGAATCAAATCAGGGACTGAAGCTTCATGCTGCCCCAGTTTCTACTTCCTTGGGGTCAGAGAAAGTGTATGTTTCCCCTCAGTAAATCAGATTTAGAACAGCAGGATACCTCAGAAGTATTTTATCTGTTTGCATCTGGTCTGTAATTTTGCTGGTTTAGAACAGAGACTACTTTTTAGCTAACTCACAGGGAAGATCAGGAAAAAACATTATACAAATGCCAGGTTAATCCTATGTCAGATTTCCTATTTCTCTGGCACTTCTTAGGAATCTCTCTTGGGTGGAAAAAAACAACAGAGGAACCTGGCTACAAAGGCTCTAGGTTTTTCTCTCAAACCAGGCTTCCTCAAGTGAGACTTGTGGACCCTTCTTATATCCAAATAAATATGTTATGGGAGTTTTAAAATGCTGATAAGTAGTTTTGTTAATAACTCAGTAGGACCCCTCAGGCACACCAAGGCAGATGTATCTTTTGGATATCCTTCCAAGTCCAGCACTTCATCTCTTGTGGTAGTGTTATGTGTTACAATGAACATGTGCTAACTCTAAGGAATGTTAGGCCATGTTAAAGTTACTACGTGCTGTGAGAAGTTCCACATTAAGGGCATGTCCAGATGAGTGCAGATATGCATTTCCTCCAGGCACAGTGCCACTGCTACTTGTCCCCAGGGACCCCCCCTGAATGCATACTCTGGTGCATGGCAAATTGCTCTGGGAAGCATAGAGGAGGCTGGGGGCCAGGCTGGCCCCAGCAACCTTTTCTGGGGTTCTGGGGGCATCCAGTTTTGGGCAGCACACACTGCAGCCACGTGCAGTGTCCCACTTTTTGGTGTTGTTGAGTTTTTTTTGTTTCGATACTGGGATTTCCCAGTATCTAATTTTGGTTCAGCACTGCATGCAGTGTAGAGAACCTTTTGATATGCACTTCATGTGTTTTGTGGTGCCTCCAAAGCCTTTGAGGTGCAACAAAGTGCATGTGCATGCTCATCTGGACACACCCTAAGAGTTAATACACTCTAATATGCACAGCTCTGACTTGCCACTAGAGGGATCATGAACAGGGATGCAACTAGAAGCTGCCAATTCTGCTCCATGCCTCCCAGATTACCAGATCCCTAGCAGTAATAAAAACTCCAGGATCAGGATCACATTACCCCTGCTGGGCAGGATCAGCCTCCCATCATCCTTGCCAGGCCCTACAGCTGTGTAGCAGCTCCCCACAAGGGAAGCCAGAGGGGCTATATTGGAGAAAAGCTGCCAGGAAGCTATGGGGCCTGGAGAGATGGCATGGACTTGATTTGGGTGCATGGGGAAGTGCCAGGCCCACCTGCAGCTGCCCTGCAGCTCCAACTATCCACCACCGACCCATTCCCTCTTTCTTCCCTTTCCCCCAGCACAGAGAGCTTCTGGGCAGCTGTAGGGTTCAGTGGGAGCAGTATGGGCTCAATCTGGGTGCATGGGGGACTTCCAGGCCCACCTAACCTCTTCCCACTGGTGTCTGGTATTTCTCTACTCTCCCTCCCTCATCCCCCACCTTCCATCCTGCCCCCACTCACCCCTTTCTCTCCTTCTAACCCCCCCCACCCCCGACCATCTGCTGCCTGGCTTTCCCCAGCTGTCAGTCCATGGTGGTAGAGCTCTGGAGGGGAACTCGTCCATAATGGAAACAGTGCTTCCTGGAATATTGGAGGACTGAATATTGCTGCTTTTATCCTTGTGGACCACACTGATGTTACTACAACTTAAGCTATCTAACACCAGCTGCAGATATTCCTTCCCTAAAAATAGTTATCTTTGAAACACCCAGAAGTTGTTTAGCTTGTCTCTTCCTGCTTTAAACATGTGGCTACTCCTGCTGGATGCATTTAAGACAAGTTCGAAAGGTAACATGCAACTACACCCTCTGTGAGAGCCCATCTGCCTGGTTATTTCCACAGCCTGATCCTCACAACTGTCCTCAACTCCCTGAATCTGGTTCACCAGAGTGTCCAATGAAGACAGAACATTCATTACAACATCCCTGAGTCTTGTTCACTATAATTATATTGCTTGGTATCTCTTTATGCCCAGCATCAGAGAAGCTTCAACCATCTTAAAAGCAAAGGGGCTACTTGGTTTTTTGATGGCCCCAGACAATGGAGGAAAGTGAGAGTTTTCCCCAGCCATGAAAAGCTATGACAGTCCCAAGCATAATTTCTGTGTTTGACAAATTTTAACAACTAAAAGTGGCCCCAAATATTACAAAACAGCAGGAGCCTGTAAGAATGACATCTATTTCAATCCATGGTATCCATTGGCTCCTCTTTTATTGTCTATTTTAAATAAAGATCTAGACTACACTAAAAGTAAAAAATAGCCAGACCATAAATTCCATTAATTAATTTTGACCAAAGCCTGTTTTTGGCTAATGTTCTAGAGGTGGAAGAATCCATATTCTATTGTCAATTGTTTGGACCTAGTTCTCACCTGGAAACAATTTAAAAAGTAAATGAAGAAAATATCTAGCTCAATTAATTTCCATTCCTAAGGTTAGGAAATATTTTTATTATGTACATATCATATTAAGAAGGTACTTTGTTTCATGCAATACACTGGGTGTGTCTACAAGTGCACATTTACTGCACAATAACTGAATTACTGAGTTGTATGGACACACGTCTACATGTGCATGCCCATACTGTGTAGTAAATATGGTGACTTATGCTGACTTGACCATCTAATTTGATACCTGTATCATGAACGTATCAAATTTATGCCCAGCAAGTTGCTGCTTAGTAATGCACGTGTAGATGCATTACTGTGCGGTAACCCAGGGGGCCTCCCTGCTGGGTCTAGCCAACCACTAGGGAGCCAGTCTGAGCCCAGTCCTAAGGATCCTGGTTGACCACCTCTCCTGACTTTAACTTGGAACTAATGTAGCAGCCATGTGGCTGGAGACTGGAGCTCCCCCTGGTGTACACAAGGGCTCATGGCAAGCTGCTCTGATCTGGGACTAAATTTAGTCCCAGGTCACCTGCACATGTAGATGCCAGCCTATTCCCACTTACTATGCAGTAATTTACTGCACAGTAAATTTAAACCATCATAAATACACATGTAGACATGCCCAGTGTTACCTCATGTATTTGTATATAGCTTGTCAGGTTATTACTTCAAAACACCTTTTTATAGAAGATAAAATGAGGAATGTACTTAAAATCCCAACTAGCAGTTTGCAAATGTGCAATTAAAATTCTGGCGCTCTCTCATTATGAAACACTTAAGTTAAATGGTCTTAATAGACATATAATGATAGCTTTATAAACCTACAGTTACTTATAATCCAAAGTAATTTCTAGTTCACTTTAAAAAACATCAATTAAATGCCAGTTATGATCTTTATGTAATTTAGCAGAAATTTAATGAATGTTTTATAAGCTAAATGCTAATTATTCCCAAAGACAACGGTTAACCATATAGAAAAACTGCTATTAATGTGAATTGGCTTTTCAGATTAAATGGTGAAATTCTCATTTGAAGTCCATTGGAACAAATACCTGTAAACACATTCAATATGTTCTTAATATAAACCTTAAAGAAATGTAATAGAAAGTCATGTATTACAATTTTTAGTACTTTATGAATTTCTACCCTGATCAAGCTGCAAACATGCTCATCCAGCAAAGCCTGTGATAAACTTCTGTTTCTTTAAAATGTTTATTTACTGGAAGCATAGGATTTTTGTCTTTCAATTCAATAACAACTCTATTTGTTACTGTTTGTCAGCTGTAGAGTCCCAGGTTACTAAGTGTTGCTAAACTGGATAGGTAAGTCAGTAAGTAATAGCTTTATTAATCTCATCCTTAGGTCAATATAAAAATCAGGAGTAACTCTACTGAAGATAATGGAATTACCAGAATGTTGTTAGGTAACAGATGCCTGTGGCTGGCAGATGACGTGGCAGTGGGAGAAGACTTGCTCACCTGTGCGTGGCAGCCCAGTAAGGTTTCATGGGGCTCCTCCCAAGCAGAGGAGTTCTCTTGAGCTCCGTGTACATCATGTGTACATCGTGGGGTGCTACATGTGGGAGCACAGAGGCATGGGTGCCTAGGTGCTGGGGCCTGTGCACAGGAAAACAAATGCCTCTCTTCTACACTCCTGCTGCCTGCCTGTGACTGGCAGATGCCTGTGGCCGACAGATGATGTGGTGGGGAATCGGGCCATGATTGCCTTCACAACTAATCAGGGATGGCCCCAGCATGTGGCTGCACTCAGTCTCTGGCAGCCCAGATTGCCCACCGGGCATGCTGGGAGGTATGCGGGAACTCCCCCAACCTACTTACTTTGGCCAGTACAGGCAGCCTGCATGCCCCCCCACCAAAGGGCAAATGTATGTTCTGTTCACTACCAATTTAACCTATGCCACTTATAGAAAACCATGTACCTTGGATCAATTCCTGCTTAAGCTTTTTGAATATCTAGCCTATGGGGAGATTATGCTTGGCATCTCCTGGAATTTTTCCAATTTCAATGCAGTGGCATTAATGACGAAATGTATTTGCAGTGCTTTTCCATATCCCCTTTCTAATGAGCTAATAAGACAGGTGATTACTGAAGGACAATCAACTGTCATTTCTTAATAAAGAAATATACATGGATGGGAAGCAACATGTCAGATAAATGTGTTCTCTCATTTTCACTAAATAGAAAAATCTAAAAACTGATCAACTCTGGTACCTAAATGTAAATGAAGATACCAAACTTTATGATGAAATGTGCCCAAATGAAGCACAATTAGCAATAATTGATGTGTTGCTGTGTGTGTGAGAAAGTCAACTAGAAACTTTAATTCGTAAACACTGAAATCAAACAGGCCATCCAAATCAGTGACCAGGGGAAAAGAAAGTAATTTAGTATTTTTGATTAATTGTGGCACTATCTAACCATATAAAGGAAGATGAGAGGCAGATAAATGTTGCTTTCAGTAACACCTTGTGTCTAATGAAAATTTAAATATCCAGGTTGTAGTCTTATTGGTCTAGAGGCAAAAGGAATCACAACTTGTGGCAAAGGTGATTATTTTATTAGACCAACTAGATATTTGCAAAAAAAAAAAAATCTTTATCTTGGTCTCATAAAAGATTATCAACATTGCTACAAGTTTTGATTCCTTATTTAAATATGGAATTTAGGTTTTAAAAAAATGTTATTTGAAACTAATGACCTGCTCTTGTCTTTTGTTTATAGGATCTTAAAGTTGGAAAGGAACTCAGAGGTCATATGGTCCAACTTCCTGCATGAATTCAGGGATGCTGCTCCTAAAATCATCCCTGTCCAAATCCAGTGCTTATCCATTCTTTTCTTGAAAACTCTTGACATTCCCCCATGGAAACCCACTTAAAACTTCCGGCCATTTTGATATGATTTCATATTTTCATATGCAAAATGAACATTTATTTCATTTACTATGTACTTTTACATAGATAACGTTTCTGGATAAATACTTGTAGATATGTGACCATTTACCATTTTAACTAATTTTTCTTTTTGAAATGTTTTAGGACCTTCAACAATGATGGGAAGTGGATACCAATATATCAGATTTAAGTAAAAGGGCTCCTGGACACTGTTTACTAACATTTGCTCTGCACTGGAGTTATGTGGAATAAAGCAACTGAAATATTATTTTTGTCTAAGTCAGAGAACTTTAATTCAGCCAGGATGGCATCTCAGAACTATCAATGTCAAGAGAGGTAAGATGAAACAAACAATTGTTCATTGCTCTTGTAAAATAAATTCTATATGAGAAAAATGATGATGATGGCACTACAGAAGTCTTAATCAATCCTCCTCTATGTATCTCTCCCTGCCCCACTCCCTGTCATGCTGCTATTGTGGAGTTTCTCTACAGCATTTTAAATGGTTCAGAAAAAAAAAAACAACTTAGAGAGCAAAATCCAAAAATGTAATGCCATGCTTTGATCTGATTGTAGAATACTGTAGAACATGAAACAGTCATCTCATTTCAGGACAAAATATCTGAAGTTAATTGATATTTGAAGTTTACTCCAAATGAAATATCTAAAACCTATGTATTATAGTACTAAAGTAACAGTTCATTTTAAATTAGGTGTCTTGCCTCTCAAGGAATAACCTTAGAATGGCCTATATCAGGGGTGGGCAAAACACGGCCCATGGGCCAGATGCAGCCTGCCAAGTCATTCTATCTGGTTCATGGGGCACCTAAAAAATTTAGAAAATTAATATTTATCTGCCCCTGGCTGCCTGTCATACGGCCCTCGATGGCTTGCCAAAACTCAGTAAGCGGCCCTCCACTCCAAATAATTGCCTGCCCCTGGCCTATAAATCAAGGACAAGACAGAAAAGTAAGATATAATGAGAAAAAGTTAATTCGGCAACATTTATTCTCCATTTTGCCTAGAAACGCTATCATTTAAGTTTTTAATATCATCATTATACATGCTCTGCACTGATACACAAGTGATAAAGGACACAAAAAAATCTACCCTCTGGAGGTGTGCTCAGATGCTCTGTAAATGCTCACACTTCCTTCTAGCCCTTCCCACCTTCCTTAACACTACCTACTTGAAATAGTGAGGTAAGAACCAGTCTGATGTCATAGGATCACAGCCTTTCTCCATCTTAGTCAGTAAGGCTGGCTGGCTTGGGAAAGGGGCTATAGCCACACCTTTTCCAAGGGCTACATTGTTGCTGAATAAGTGTGCATGTCATTCAAAAAGACGTGTTATGTAGAGTGTTAAAAGTGTATAAATTAATGCAATTTCAATGCAGCCTCTTATAGCAATAAGTTTATAAAATGAGAAAAATAAACAGGTAATTCCAAACATGAAGACTTGATGATACTATTTCAGGAGCATGTTAACATCATGTGTGGGAAACAAGAACACACGATCAGAAACCAGAAATGGTGTGGTAGAAATTAGAACAAATTGGCAGATTAAGCTACTCAACCCCTTTGAGGTCATTTATTTGACATGGATGCCAAAAAGAAGGATAAACTGACAGGAGCAAACTTTAGCATCATAGCTGCCCTTTCTGCTGTATCTTGGCATCCTTTGATCAACTGTGACACTTTTGGACCTTCATCATCCTAACCCTTAGAGATGCCCTGACCAGAGCGAGTGAGAAAAATGGACTTGGATGAGGCTGTCATCTCTGAAAGCCTTCTTATCATCATCATCTGGAACATGAGGCTTGGCTTTCTTTCCTCATCACCTCCCATCACACCACATGCATCTTTTTTCCTCCACCACCTTCTTTCTCTTTTTTTGCTTCCTGTTTAAAGAATGCCTTGCCAAGACTATATCTTTTGCAACACTACTATGATCCTGTGAACAAAACAGCAGCTAAAAAGCAATGCTTCTAAGCAGTGAAATACCAATACAGGTTTCTCAGATCTCAGGAAGGCAGATAAGACAGTATGCTGCATCTGTTTGTATTTAACAGTGAGGTTACAAGCAAGAGTCAGCATCAGAAAAAGAAGTTGCACTGTTTGTCTTTGCTCTCTGTATTTGTCTTGTTTTGTGTTCAGGGAAACAGGTTCAGATTCCAGCAACAATAGCTCCAGCCCATCTCAACTAACTTCTATTTTCCCCAGAAAGGACAGTTATTACTAATTTCAATGCCAGCTTTAAAAAAAAAAAAAAAAAAAAGGATTTTCCATATAGAAGCTCTCTACAGCTAAAGGGAAAGCAAATATATTGTATTGTTAAAATGAAACTCTAACTTGATCTTTCAAAAAGATAATGCTTTAACTGGTTGTTCTTCTTTATTTAAGAGGTTGGAATGTGTTTTTCAAATGTTTGCACTTGCCATGGGACTAAGCAGGCTGAGGTCTCAATATTCAAAACCCTGAATTTTATTTAGCTGTTTAATGTTGTGCAGTCACAGAGTAACATCCCACTTTGAGCCCCTTTATCTTATTGCATTAAAGCAAACAGAACCCCAGCAGTGCAAGAAAATTATTTTAAGATAATGGTTACAGTGGCAAAGCTCCAGCTCCCCTACAGATTGTGCCTAAAAGATAGTCTGTTCCTAAATGTTTTCCATACTGTTCCTGCATGCCTTTGACTATTCAACTTTTCATAGGTAGATTATACTTCTTTATTGTGCTACAAACTTCATGCGTGGAACATAGCAAAAAGTGCTGGGGAAAAAAAAGCAAGGCAGAGCACACAAAATTAGCACGTGCTGGAACAAACAGAGGCTTGGTCCTCCACTGAGATACTCTATCCGCTGGTCAGAGCATTTCTGTTGCTTCATTTGTGCCCCTGCTTTTCCAACATGCCAGGAGTTGGGAGGAGCTGGGCAAGGGCATTTTGATCAAAGCAGGATAAAACACATGTGCAGGGGCATGCTCTGAGGCACAAGTAGCAGCACAAATTTGTGCTGCTGCAAGCACATGCCCCTGCACATCTAGACGTAGCCACTGGGTGCATCTACATGTGCACAGTGAAGCATCAGCATCTACATATGTGCCCATATTAGGTCAAAGTAAATTAATTAACTCTGCCATAGGATAGTAATGTCTGGGACAAGGACTATCCTACAACAGAGTAATTTACTACACCACAACACACATGTAGATGGTGACTGGGGCATGAGGGTGCTACAGTGTGCGGGCTGCCTGCTGGCTAGCTCCCCCAATACCCTCATGTCCCAGCCAGCCCCTCTGCCACTCAGTGATGCCACCCAGAGTCCGAGGCTGACTTCCCAGGCCCCCTGCTAACTCAGGGCTACTCCATCTTGGCTCAATGTCTTGCAGTCCTAGGTGCATGTGTAAACACTGTGCCCAGGAGAAAAACTCCAATGCAAACTGTGCCAGAGTTTATTTTTTCACCCTAATTGCATGTGTAGATGTACCCACTTACAGTTTAAGCACTATTTATTCTAACAATGTTAACTAGATTCAATCTGGTCTTATGTCTTGGTTGATTCTGTAGCACAGATTCTTTGTCTTACGAGTATAGAAAGGGCATTTTATTCCTTCAATAAAGTTAAGCATATCTAAGTAATGATTTCTATATCATTGAAATATTAATTGAGAAGAAGAATCTTGTGTATCAGGACTGGGCAATAACAGCAACATTCAAACAATAAGTTGAGAAAAGATTTCTTAGTTGTGAATGGGGGTGTATTTAATTCACCTGTTCTACTTGGCAAAATAGTATCTATTCATGAAGATTATTACCTTTCTTCTGAAGCAGCATAAAGGAGGGGGGAAAAAAGTTAAAGTGAAGTTGCTGGTTTGTTAGGGAGATGGCATTGTTTAGGTGAGAACCAGAATAAACAAAACCTGTCCTGCTGCAGCATAAGGGTAGTTCAGACATTGGAAAGGATGCAGTGAATGAAAGAATAACCCCAGGAAGGAAGCAAACCCACAGAACTATTGATACCTAATTAATAAAAATAGATCCTTGCTGGAACTAGTAACTGATAATAAAAAGGAGGAGGACAAAAATTTTAAACCTGGGGAAAAAGAAAGAATTCTTCTTTTGGATATTTTGTAGCATGTATTAGAAAAATTCACACATCCATCTAAAAAAGAATCAGTCATTTAAGAGTTATCTTTGACATCAGGATGGATTACATGTACATTATTTTTAATATAAATGTTAATTAAATGAAATATTTAGTATTTTTAACCAGAGTGATTTGGAACCACCCACACACAGTACATTTCTGGGTCAAGAGTGACAAGATTAATTAGAAAAGTGTTAAGATAGCTCCTTTTATGTCAAAAGATATAATTAAGGTGGCAAAGAACAATATAATTTATCAGCTCAGTTATGCTAGATGATCATGATCAGCATAATTTAAACCTAAGTGTAGGCAGTACCTCTTGTAACTAATATCACAGCAAGACTGTAGCTACCTATTCATGCATTTTCATTACAGATTTATTAATAATTTATTGTTTTGTTGGCTTGGGAAAATGTTTACTAAATGAATTATAGCTCCAAATTTAAACAAACAAATTATGCTGATAATGTTAGGGGCTTTGTAATAACTATGAAAATGCTTGGTTTAATGGAGGATGTTACTAAAAATAATCTGTATTTCATGCTGTGTGTGTCAAGTGTCTTGTTGTTTACACTTAAAGTTTTTTTTTTTCCAATTACTGCATCATATTTTATTCAGAATACCCAGATGATCCTCCACAGATCTCTCTTGCAAAGTAGAGAGGGTCAATCTATAGAAAGGTTTTGCATGGCCTCCTCCAAAAAAAAAAAAAGAAAGAAAAATGTTTTTTATATAAGTCCACTCTTTAACTCAAGAAAAGAACTTGTCATCACAAAGCCTCTTTTTTGCCAAACCAGTTTCCCAGTGTAGCTTCTTAAAAATGTAACGAAGGACATTAGCGCATATCTTAGGCACCAAAATGTAAGTAATTCAAGGACTGCATCATACAGTTCAGTAATAGTATGCAAGATATATACTTTTAACAAGAATCTTGGAACTGTCATTGATTATTGGTCCAAACTACTTTGGTGTTCCATCTTTGACTAGCTAGTACCAGGTAATTTAGTGAAAGAGGCAAAAAATCCTGACAATGTATGGTTATAAAGTAACTACCATTACTTAGTTTCTCAAAATATGAGAATTTAAGTTTGCTTAATACTATATACAATTGTGATTGGGTTTAAAAGTCGTGAAGCTGACCAATGCATTTTTTTTCAGGATACTGACTGATCTCTGTTTTTGCATATGTCAAATATCAGTTTTAATTCCAAATTATATACTTTTGCTTGCATTGGCCTGCAGTGAAACTGCTTGTGAGCTCTTCTTTTAAAAAAGACACTGAGCCACTAAGTTAGAAACATTTTTAAAAAGAAGTAAGAAACATTTATTAAAGTTATTGAAAATAATTTTGCATCAGGGAGAGGAATGTTTATCTTCCTTAAGACATTTGTAGGGGGTCAATAAATCATTTAATCTACTTTAACTTACTTTACACAATAAAGCCTAAGCAACATGGGGATGTGGTTAAGCCTTCTATTGACAAGTAGTATGTCCTCTCATTAAACATAATCCATTGTACTGCAAATGTCACTCCCCCAAGCATTCCTCCCAATCAATATCTTTTACTCTCTGCTATCCTGCCAGATAAGATACAGTCTGCATATGCAGTATTGACTCCAATTCTATTAGAAGATAATAGTCTATGAATTGAAATCCTCAAGGTATCATACCACATAATGAAAACTCCTGATGTGACCGACTCAATGTTATTTTGAGAAGGAAAATAATCCTGTGGAAAATATATATAGTTTTATAGATACTTCTTTTCAGTTATCCATCCCCAGATGTAAAGCATAACTGTGTACATATGAGCACAAATAAAATCTTTTGTTCAGTTCTTTCTGGTTGACACTTAAAGGCATTTTTGCTAGGGGCCACATTGATGGAGGAGAAAAAGACAATGTTTTTATTAAGCTTAGGAATGTGCTTCTTTGAGCAAACCATTAAAAATAAACTAACAGTTACATGCTTCATTTTCCTCTTTAAGTCTTGTAATAACAATCTAATTGCTTTCTGGAAGAGATTTTCAGCAGGGGGTATATATATAAAAAAAACACTTGAGAGAAATAATATTAAATTATTTTGGAATAAAAATTTCATATGTAAAACTGATTTGAACTGAATAAAACAGTATATTCTTTAAGCACAAGTATTTAACAAATGAAAAAATCCCACTGCTTAAAAACCAAAATAGACCCAACCTAAAGATCATGAAGCTGTTTACTTCCGTTCTGTCAACAAAACAAATACATTTAAGGGACAGAACAGCTTAAGACTCAGAAATTCTCAGAAAAGAACTGTTCTTTTGAAACTTGAGGAGAGTGTTGCATATAAACAAAAAAGTGCAGAAGTAAATTTTGTTTCTATTTATGCTTATCCGGTATTTTCTTAGTGTCCCAAATCTCCCTTGAAAATCAGAATGGGTTTTGGATGCACAGCACCCCCCCACTCCAAAAAACCCCCAATGAAACAAAACAAAGCAAAACAAAACAAAACAACCCCCACCCCAAATAAATCAAGGACTACGCAAGTAAATAATTCAAGCTTAGTCTTACTCTCAGCTATGGCACTAGCTATCATAAGTAGACCCACAGAGTGACTTTGACTCTGGAAAGTGGACACAATGGTAGCACCTATAAGTCCCATCTGAATTCAAAGCTACTTATGTGAGGCACTGAACAGAGGTTAAGTGTCAGTCTTTGTCCAGAAGAGCATGCAATTGAACTGGAATGGCAGGAAGAGAACCAAAGGCACCAAGAAGAGACAGGACTTCACATAAATCAGTCAATGGCGGAGTCAATAGAAGAATCCAGGTTCCCAGTCTCAGTCAAGCATCTTCTGCATTCTAGCACACCAACTTGCCAGAAAGCATGGATCATTATGAATAGGTTCTTACTCCACATTTACTTTCCTAGGATTAAGATCATGGCAATAAGGATTTTTTTGTTTTATTTTTGGTCCAGAATGGGAGTTATTAATGTCTGTGGGACTATTGCTGACAGAAAGCTTTTGGGTGACAAATCTTCTCCAACCCCTGGCTAAACAAAGTACTCAGCTCTGGTGAAGTGCTGTGAAGGTGGCTGTATGGCTTCCAAAGTGCTCTTTCCTTGCAAGTTAATGTTCCCTTCCATGCATCAGGACAGAATGAGATAGAACATGGGTGTCGGGAACCCCAGAAACTTGATTTCATGTAGCATACCACTTCTCCTTCACCCATCCACTAAATCCTAATGTTTCTAGGATTGGGCCAAATCTCCCTTCCACTTCCCCTTCTTGGTCTGTGGATTTAGACCTAGCAGCAAGTTTCCCAAGGATCCACTTCCAAACTCATCTGTACTGCCACCTCTTATGAACTGTAAATATGCTATCTTCCTTCCCAAGCCCTATTCCCATCAATTCTACATTTATCTTCCATCTTTAACCACTCTTAGCATAACATCTACATTGCCCAGACTGCCTTCCATAGCATTTGATGAAGTAAGCTGTGGTTCATGTAAACTTATGTACCTGTATAGATTTTGAAAAGTGGGGTACAGATGGTGTGGCACATCACCACATAAACAACATTTTTCCTAGTTAAAGAGAAATTAGATGCTTTACTATTATGCTAGGGGTGGGGTATCACTCTTATTCAGTTTAAGATCAAAGTAAAAACAAATAATGATTGCAGTGTATACTGATTTGCTAGATTATATCTATTTTATTTAATTTTTTTTAGAAAAAAACACAACTAGGAAAAAATAGTCAAAATAGTTAAAAGTTATTGTGTCATTAGTTATATAATAATCATAGTTAAATATATATCTTATTCAGGTTCAGAAAACAAAATCAAATTCTCTTGAGCCTCCTGTCTGTCATATGTACATCTGAGTTAATATTAGCACACCTGAATTAAGGTCTGTAGCTAAAGCCAAAGCTAAAGAAGTCTTCAGGGCTGTGACATAGAAGGGAGGCATTATCAGGAATGGCTAACAGACAGCAAAATTGCAGAAGAAAGGAAAGTTTGAATAGTGGAACATCAAGACAATTAAAAAAAATAGAGGGTTAACGCCTGTGGAGTGGAGAGAAATTAGCAGGAATCAGGGAGATGATAATAAGCCACAAAATCAACTGACTACTTCAGCACTGCCTGAATAGAAATGCTGCTGCCTCATCCTATGCAGTTGGTTTTAATGTTTTGGTAGAGCAGGAATAAAAGTTGGGGAGGGGAGTGCAGCTGCATCCCTGCCAGATCTGTCCCTGCTTATGCATCTCCAATGCACCTCTACCCTGCCTATATGATGCACCTGTACCCTGCTTGCTGCCTGACTTCAAACTAACACAGCTAAGTACCCCTCTCTGCCCAGGTAATAGATTAAGCCACACAACTGGTATTCCACCCTCTGAAATTCTTAGCATCTAATCACTCCTGTATCACCACAGTTTACTTCTGCATTGCTACCACCAATCCTTTGCCCAGGGTTCAGCCATTTTTTCCCTTCAGGCTCCTCAATAATTTTTTTCCCGACCAAAAGTTGAACTTCTCTCCAAGGTCCTCAATTAATCCTTCTCATCTCAGCTTTTTCAATCAATTTTCTGGCCTTTAATCCAGTCATTAATCTTCTCTCCTTATCTCTTTCTGTGTTACAAGGTAAGAAGGTTGCTTCTGGTGAGAAAAATGATAACAAATTGACAGACAGCATAGGCAAATAGAAAGCCTGACTAGAGAGGAGACATAAGATATTGTTCTTCTTTTCTGAAAGAAGAACTTTTTCTTAGAGCTGTTCAGTTTCAGGAAGATAAGCTTATTTGATTAGTACAGGCAGAGAGAATAGAAATACAGGACTCAAAGCATGATAGAAAATATTTTCATCTGTGTGCCAGTAGCACTAAAGTGATAATTACAGTCAGGTTGGATAAAACTGACCAGAACATAGTCTTGAGAACTGACATTATTGGAATCATGACAAAAGGAAACCAGATGTCAGCATAGCTAGAGAGCTGATCTAAGGAGACAGAAAAAAAAAAGCCCTGTCAGTCTTTACCAAAATTAAGAGGAATGAAAGAAAAAATGTACTTTTATCAGTAGAAAATAGGTAGTCATTTATTATGCAAATAGTAATTCCCTAACTACGAGCAAAACCTGGCCCCAAATCAAGTGATTTTGCTGCATAAAAGATGATTGGAAGTATTAGAGTCACTCCTTGATAAGCAGCAGAAGTAAAAGAGAGTCCAGAGGTCTGAATAATCAATAGTAATGAGACAAGGTTTTTTATGTTTCAGTGAGAATGTTTGTATATAGGGGTTGCGTTTGATTGGGTCTAAGGAACAAATACTGAGCCTGAAACATGACTAAGTTGCTAGTCTTGTTTCTTCCCCCCCCCTTCCCTTTTCAGGATAAAGGTAGTTAGAGGCAAAAAATATTGGATTTTAGCCTAATCTCCTCCGGGCATGTATATGGTCTCTATTTCTACAGTGTTCAAGCTGCTCACGATGTCCAGTGCATTTCTCTTTAAAACACCCTTGTGAAAGAGGAATTTATTATTATTCCCATTTTACAGATGGGAATTGAGGCAGAAAAAGACTGAAGACTAGATTTTTGTAAAGGTATTAAGAGATGGATAGTGAGAAAATGGCAGCAGTTTAGAAGGTGGTAGATCTTTCTTATTGTCTTTTCTCCTCAATTTTATGCTATGGTTAGTGAAGTCTAATTTGTGGCAGCTTATCCTAGAATGAAATGGGGTTTAGTTGTCCTGTTCTAGCTTTTGCCTAGACACTTGAAGATGCAAATGGAAACCCATTAAGATTTTCAAAATGCTCAACTCGATGGGTTTTAAGAGGCTATATGCTTTTGGAAATCCTATAGGATTTTCCCATTGAACCTCAGGACCTAGGGGGATTTTCAGAAGTGCTAAAGGGCTTAATCTCAGGGATTTCATTTTTCTCTTGTTCATTATTGATTTTTTTTTAAAAGATAAAAAAAGGAAACTTGTTTGTAACTCATTACAAATGTGACGAAATATCTCCCCAAGATGCATGAGCTTTTATAGCAGCATGAATTTATCTCAGTGGAATAATTATCATTCATTCAAAGGTAAGTGTTTGGGAAAAGGGGGATTATTTTTCAAAACATTAAAATAAATTGCATCAAGTGGTATGTGATAATCAATGTTGTTCTAACTGAATAAAATGAAAACCCACTTCATTTTATTTATAATGAAAAATAAATCAACTCATTCTGTACTTTCTGAAAAATATAAGGTATCAAATACACTAATTTCTAATCTTCAGCCTTCCATGTTTGCATGCCTTTGTGTAGATATGCAGATAACTCAGTAATATAGGAAATCCATTAAAATAGGTCTACCGATTCTAATTCATCTATAGTCAAAGACTACAGCTGGTAATCAACCTACACAGTATCTTTCACCATACATCATACAGAATGCTGTTGTCAAAAGGTACATGTGATATTGTGCTGCAGTGGTCCTCCATTCACTCGGTTAAATATTTTCTAGGATACCGCCAGCTTAATACCGTACTGATTTTCTTCAACATTTACAGGTAGTTAGCATTGGGTCTTGTACTCCCCATGGCATATAAGCCTCCTTCTTCTAAACTTAGGGTGAAAGCAAACTGCCTATAAGCTGAAAGCAAAGTTTACTGCTCAGAGACTTAATTAGGTATTAACAAGTACAAAGTGGATTCAGTCAATATAACACTCAAAAGGGCCTGGTTTGCATCACTAGTTAATCAATATACATAGCTCTAAAAATATTCCCTGACAGAAAAGGCAACATTAGACAATGCATACTCAAATGTTCTGTGGTTAAGTGCCTTATCTTGTGGTTTGCAGGTAAAAAGTTCACTCTCTCCCTACCATCCTTCAGGGCATGTGGAGTTTTGAAAGCAAAGAGAAAAATGCTTGATAAGATTAATGGGCAATCATTACAAATCACATTTAAAAGTGAAGAGAAGAGCAAATTCCCTAAGGACCATGCAGTGTTCCTTTCTGAATAAATATCTCTGATTATTATTTGCTGTGGTAGAGCAGCTATATAAAACATGATTAGGTCTGATGCTCTATTGATGTATTGCAGGCTGAAGGAAAGTTAATAGTATAGTTAGACTGGGCCTGCCTGCCTTTTCTTATTTTTTTACACTGCAGTGTGGCATAGCCTTTAGCCAGTATTGCAACTCCCTATTGAGCATGCATTAAACTGAACAGATGAATGGCAGCATTTTAGAGCAGATCTGATAACCTAGACATGCTTCTGGGAGTTTTAAAGAGGCCACATTAGATACAAAGAACTACCGGACACTTCAGAGGTGACACATTCTTTTTAAAAGAAGAGATATTGTCAATTCAATTGGGCTACAGAGAATATTCTAAAAAAGATCAAATCAGGGCGAAGTGTTTTCTATTTCACTGAAAACAAAAACAAAAAAGTTTAGAGGAAATATGTAGGCAACTGCTGATCCTCTGGATCATGGTGTATGCGTAAGAGGTCTAATCAGATGTCTGATGGATCTGTTTGTAGCTGACAAGGCCAATTTGAGAGCGACATGGTTTGTCACAAGTTTCACCGATCCATATGTTGTCCAAGTTGTCCAAAAATTTACAACATGCTGCTTTCTTCTTTTGCTTTCATACTCTGGAACAAAACCATTTCATGTTGAGCTGTACCCAGTGCTAGATGTTCCTTCCAGATCACACAGGATTCTGTGTTCTCCTCCCAGTTTTCTATGTTGATATTGAATGACTTTGCATAATTTTTGCACACATCATGGTAAAATTGTGGCACACAAGTGGGGCCACAGAGGGTGGCCCCACTTACTAGATCCATCTTGAATCTCACTAAATGAAATATTCTTGGAAGTACAGTTTTCTCCCATTCTCCTCACATGACTGATCCATCGTAACCAGTTCTTCTTGACAGTGGTTTCTAAGTGTGTGTACTCTCCAGTACCTCTGTGTTTGGTATTCTGCCTTCCCAGTTCATTTTTAGGAACTTATGCAGACGTCTCATGTGGAATCTGTTAGGTCTCTTGATATGCCTAGCATCTGTAGTCTGCGTTTGTGAACCATAAAAGTTTGGATGACAGCACACAAATCACATAGATTTCTACCTTCACTTTAGTTGATAGTTTGCTGCTTTCCATGTATGTTCCTGTAATAACCCAAAATTCTTAGCTGCTTTTCCAAGTCTGTTATTCAGTTCAGTCTGA
>NW_005841978.1:2916283-2960010 GCF_000455745.1 Alligator sinensis | reverse complement strand
CTGCTGATTGCAGAACCCAAGTAGCAAAGCCAAAAAATGTCAATGACACCAAGAGATTTATCATCCAGAGTAATGTCAGGTATTAGTTCTTTCACTCCTTGGTACATGATCACAGTTTTCTTGAGGCTATTTGCCATCCCAATGCTTTTGCAGGATTCGGAAAATCTGCCCAAGAGATTTTGCAGGGAAGATTCACAGTGGGCAACCAAGGTCACATCATCCACAAACAAGAAATCTCTCAGAACCAGTACTTTCATCTTGGTTTTCACTCTAAGTTTTGTGATGATGAACAAGGTATTTAAAAGACAAATACCCGCACTGGTATGATATATTTTATAGGGAAATAAATGGTCTATGACTAATACAATGATTCTGAAATAGTTAATGATTTTGAAATCCATCTTAAAGCTGATGTTGATGAAAGATAAGCTTCTATACTTACAGATAAAATTAGTGCATTAACCATTTTCACAAAATCAAGGAAAATTAACATAGCATTATTTAGTGTGCCATAATCTACATGCAGACACTGATGGGGCAGGCTGCAGCATGTGGGTGCTTCAGTGTGGGGGCTGCCTGCCAGCTAGCTCCACACTGAAGCACCCTTATGCCCCAAGCCAGCTCCTCTGTAGCATGCTGAGCTGGGTTGGAGCAGCCCTGGGCTGGCAAGCTCAGCCCTGGGCTGGCAAGCTAAACCCTGTGCTCCCCAGCAGCTAGAGCTGCTCTGACCCGGCTCAACATGCTGCGGTCTTGGGTACACATGAAAATGTGGTGTCCAGGAGCAATAAACTTGTGCTGGAGTTTATTGCTTCACATTAATTGCACATGTAGATGTGCCTACTTAGTGCTTCATGACATACACAACAAATTTGACTTTGTGAGTTTAAAGAAACCTTTAGATTGATCCTTCTGCAAAAGGATTTAAACTGAACAAGGTGGGGGAGAATGACCACAGAATTAGAAGTTAATTTATTGGAACAAACCATAGGGTCAATTCTAGTTCTTGTTCCACCAGAATATAGCAGCTCTCTGTAGCTAAGATAAAATTTCTTCTGTTCAGTAAGGCCAAGACAAAAGGCCTGATATCACCCTTAGTTTAGAGGGATAAGCTAGCAGTGGGGACAGAAGGCAAGTTCACCATGGGAAGTCTCAGCTACAGAAGTGTGTACAGGTAAACAGACTACCTGTGCTGTGACTTATAGTAGAGCAGGGGTAGGCAAAATGGCTGATCCAGCCAGGAGCTGAACTCCATTTCCCAGCAACCCCTGTCCACATGGCTGGGGCCGGTCTCCATGGAGACCCCAGCTACACCTGCACTGTGAAAGATCAAGGTTGGGGTTGTCATGGGAGCTGCTTTGGAGTGGCTGGGATCTTGTGATAGGGGCAGCTTGCTTCAGAAAAAGGGTAGAGCTTCGATCTATAGCCTGCACAATCTGGGCAGGGGTACATAAGCAGGGGATTGCAGCTGTGCCCTGGCTCCTTGCAGCAGTGACAGCCTGGTCTGAAGCAGGGGCAGATCCACAATCCCCTGCTTGATCTGTAGCCTTCATGTTCTGGGCAGGGGTGCACAAGCAGGGATTGCAGCTCTGCCTCTGCTCCAGACCAGGCTGTTACCACTGCAAGGAGCCAGGGCAGAGCCACAATCCCCTGCTTATGCACCCCTCCCCAGAGTATGCAGGCTACATATCGCAGCTCTACCCTGGGTATGAAGCAAGCTGCCTCAATCGTGAGATCCCAGCAGCTCCAGAGCAGCCTCTGCCCTGCTCTGCCATGCACGCTGCCAGCATGGCTGTGCCTCCCTAGCAACCCCAGTCTTAGTGGTGATGCATAGAGGGTGCACAGTGGTGTACGTGCACCCCCTGAGAGCGCTGGTGCACCCCCTGACAGCAGCGTTCCCAGGCAGGGTGGGCAGACAAGAACACTGGTACCCCTCCTGAGAGAGTGCCAGCCAGGGAGTGCACCATGAGAAGCAGTCCTCCCCCGTGCCTGATCCCACTGACCCAGAAGCGCCAGCGGCATGTTGCTGCTAGTTTCAGGTCAGCAGGATCGGCCGCAGGGGACACCCCCTGCTCCAGCCAGCAGGATTGACTACAGCCCACCCCCAGTCACTGGCTGGCCAGTTGCTCATGCCCAGCCTTGAGCTTTCACAGTGCAGGTGCAGCCGGGGTCTCCCTGGAAACTGGCCCCAGCCATGTGAGGAGGGGCTGCTGGAAAATGGAGTCCACGCTGACCAGATCTGGACCGTGGGCTGGACTTTGCTCATCCCTGTAGTAGAACAAGAGGCTGCTATAAGCATTGGTGCCTGGCAGAGCATAATCTGGGTGACATATCACCAACTCTATTTCTATATATCTGTAATGAATTTTGTGCCCTTAGTTTGTCAGATGGGGAAAATCCATCAGTTCTGAAGAGTTTTGACTACTTTGTCTCACTGAAGCAGAAGGCAAGTTGAGGTGCACCTTATACACTGAACCAGGGATTCATAAGCTTTTGTGAGCCACAGGTCACTTTATCAAATATAAAGGTATCCTGAAAGAGACCTCTCTGTTTCACTGAGCATACCTTAATATCAGGCATGATGAGGAAAAAGAACATATGTTCAAGGGGTTTCTTCTTGAACAAAGTTCACTTCCAAATTGAAAGGTCTCTTTTCACTAACTTGAACAGCTGTTCACTTCTCTCCAGTACGGAGGACATCCAGTATCCCATGGTCATCTGCTTTCCTTCCATCCCTCCAAAAGAAGGGGGGCAGGGAGATAGAGACACCATGCCCAAGAGTAAGCTGTCAGGGAGCCCTGTAGGGACTGTCTTAGAAAATTCCCCTCCTTTCTGCCAATCAGAAGAGTCATTTTCCCATGGCAGCACTCCTAACCCCCAAAGTCCCAGGAGGATTACCATTACAGGCTCAATTGCCCCCCTCCTCCCCAGTTTGACCCAGAGGAATGAGGGAAAGGGCCATTCTTGCATAGAAGCAATCCTCTCCACCCCCGGCCTGTTTGTGGAAGCTGCTACTTTATAGCAGCTCCCAACTGCCTATCAACAGCCTGACCCCTTTCTAGGCAAGAGACAGGGGTGGTTGTTAATCATTTGGCTCCCTTAAGGGTGGGGATGATCCAAGGAACCATTTAGTGCCTCCGGTCTGGAAATCTCCACTGTAGCTTTCCAGCCAGTGAGCTGGAATGCATGTATATGCCAATTCTTGGTCTGGAATTCTTAGCACTATAAATTATCACCTGCTCATGGCCTAATACATTAAGCAGAAAATAGAATCCCAATATTTTCAAAGGTTTCAAGTTTTAACTAAATATAAACCTAAATAGCAATATTTCAAATAAAAAATAAGCAAAAAGATAATCATAAGTTTTAAATAATCAACAGGTTTGATTTTTTTTCCCCTTAGAGAAAAGTATTTTAGACATTTGATGCATAATCTATCCTAAGTATCATCACCTGGTCTTGAGTCACCTGCACAAAGGACATTTTAAAATTCATATATGGGAACACAGCTGAAAAACAATAAATCTTCCAGAAACACTGATGGTTTAATGACTCTTTGGATGATACTAAGGCTGATAGCTCCATTTTAGTATGCATTAAAGTTGAAGATAATCAGCTTGGAGTTACTTGGATATCTTTGAAAAGCTATTACATATGTCATGTTCACAAGTGCTGACAAGTCATCCTAGTCCCTAAACCCTAGTGCAAGCATCCTTAAAAACATTTTTTTCAGTGATGAAATGTATCATGTTTACTGCAGTTTGCAAAATGCTGCACAACACTGCACACACCTTATCACATATAAGGCATGATTCCCTATAATGTGTAAATTATCATATCCAATGGAAAGTCATCTCCTTTTTAATTTTCTCTGTTCTACTTCCACCCTGTTTCTCTCATCCTTTAAATTCATTTCCATATTTCTATTGCCTTTCATCACATTTGATTCCCAAATGCCTTTAAATATTTGACTTCTTATAAAGGATATTGTTTCCTGCAGCCTTGTACTTCATTCACTCAGAAGAAATGGGCCTTTCTGAAAACGTAAGCAGTTGACAAGACAAACCATCATCTTTTGATTACAACAGCAACAACCTACTTAGAAATTTCAGCTCTACACAGCTAAAACAGAATATGTCATATTGCAAACAGAGGAAAAAAAACATGTGCCCACACATTTCTCTCTCTATTGGAATTGCTGCAATGCAACTGTGCTAAAATAGGTTTTAGGCTTATAGATCAGCAATACATTATGTAGGATATTTAATAGACATTTCTATTTACAATTCTATTCAGCAGAAAGTGCATGTATCTGACATTATCAGAATCTGAATACAAATGGGAGGTATACTACATCTGTTTTTATACACTTCACTTAGAAAAGGAAACTCACACATGCTTAAGCATAAAGTTTTCTGACTTTGCAGGAAGAGATCATATGTTCAGTTTACAAAACTAGCAACAAACTTGAACCATTTCAAGGAACCACTCTCTTTTCTTTTAAAAAGGGAGTTAAAAAGCCAAATAGCTGCTATAGAGTTGTCTGTTATTTACTTCATGTGTCATGTGGTACCACTTAGGCTTCTTAAAACAACCTACTTGATATATTTCACTTGTGTGGGTATGAATCCATCTGCACGATACAATTGCAGAGTGTAACAGCACCACTTCCTTGATTACTGATGGTGAAGAAGATCCATGAGAGAAAAAAGGGAGAAAATTCTACTTTTTAAAATTTCTCTCACTTTTCAATACATAGCCCCCAAACTCTAGTTAAAAAGACAATAAAAAAAGATTTATTTTGCAACTCAGGAAGGCAAAAAGCCATAGAAAGACTAATTCAAAGTATATATGGTATAGAATTTTATAATGATGAGACTTTTATTTTTTTTTTTAAATGTATCGTGGTCAAATATCTGTAAGAGACATCCTTTTTTTTCTTTGAAATGGAATGTTTTTTTTTTTCCCTAAAGGAGTGGACTTTTATTCAGCCTGCTTTTTTTTTTTTTTTTTTTTTTTTTTAAGTCAAAAACATTTTGGATGACTACATGGAAAGATACAGTGACAAGGAATTCTGTAACCACAAAACAAAGAGAAAATATTGATTTCATATCCTTTGACCACATTTCAGAAGGCTATAATTTACACTTTTTAATTGAATGCTATTTACATTAGGTAATAAAAATCACTGTCATTTTATTCTAACCCTGCCTCTTCAACATCAGTGAGCCAAACCAAATTTTATTAGTCTTTGAGCATCAGGTATTCTTGTTACTTTTATCCATGACTTGATAATGAACCAAGAACTTTGAGGTATTGCTGTACTTATTTTACAGTTATTTTGTACAGATTTTACCCAAAGCAATATGAAGTTCTGCTGAGAGAAGAGGTGCAATCCTATCCCCAGTCAAGTCAATAGGGGTTTTGTAATAAATTCTAATGGAGCCAGGATTTCAAAGTAATCTTACAATTCCACCAGTCCTACATGAAAGCGGTGTACTAAAGATACACACTCACAAAAGTAACTCCCAAGAATGCAAATCTTTCAGACTTCATTTCATTCTCCAGGAAATACTAATATGCTAACCCCCCCCGCCCCCTTTTTTTTTTTATTACACTATTTCTGAACTATGTTCTTCTGGATAGACTGTAGGAGGGAAAATGGCTTCTTCTTTCAAATAATAGATTACCAGTCAAAATCTGACAGTATTCAGCTGTGCTAGTTCCATTAACCTTTCTGCTTTGAAAAAAAATTCCTAACATATATTAAAGGAAAAAATCATTTTAACAGTTAATAAGATCTTTGTTAACATTTCACACAGATTTAATACTTTAGGTAGCAAAGAAATATTGCATTGGAATGCAAGTTTATTGCTAAAATATTCATCACCAATGGCCTTTAATTGGCTTTAGCCCTGCATGCCATAAACTAGGTCAGATAGCGAAGAAGGAAATAAGCTAGTTTTATTCATAATCATCCCAAGAAACCTGCCAATATCTTCCTAAGATAAAATTCTCAGAAAAAAAAGTTTCCTTCCTTGACTTTTTGAGTTTGAAGTGGAATTTCTTCCAAACAGTCTTGTTAGATAGTGCTTTCAATTAAGGAGAAGTAGGTCAAATGATACCTATACCTTATAGAGCTCAGTGGATTTATGGAAGGCCAGGACAACCTTGCAGACTTCTTGGGCACGTAGACACATGTCCAACACCTGCTCTGATGTATATTAATTTGCATGCATTGGAACAGCCTCAGCAGCACATGTATTCAGCATCCCTGCACTTCAAAATGGTGGCAGGGGTGCTTTATCTAAAGCTTGTCAAACAAGCTTTAGTTAAAGCACCCCTGCCACCATTTTGAAGTGCAGGGATGGTGAATACACAACAAGCTGTGGGTACTTTCATTAGATCAGCTTCCAGGACCCCCCACATCTCAGAGCATGTATAAAGACACCCCTCATGCCTTTTGGATATTTCTGTGGGCCCTTTCAGTTCACACTTATTTTAGAGGAAAGCAACTGGAATAACAAATTATGCTTTCATATGAATCCTCAAAAATCACTCATTAAGTTGCTATTATATCTATTTACTCAAACACCCTGAAAGAGAGAGAAAACAGATAAAGCCACATTATTCTTTTGCAGCGTTTTCCATGATGTTCATATTACGTTACCACTGTATTGAAAGTTACAGCCTCCAGTGGTTCCTTTTCATAAGTATTTACTGGTTGTAAATACTTAAATACTAAAATACTTAAATACTAAAATACATAGAAGTAACATCACCAGCGACTTTTTTCTTTGGTATGTATTTATGCATAATGATAAAAGTTATGAATAATAAAACTTTCTAATAAATTTCTACAGCTGCAGGCCAATAAACCTATAAATTATTTTCTAAGGAAAGCACAAGAAGCCAGAAAAATAAAATAAATGTACTTATATGTGTTCTAATACAAATAATAGACTTCATCCAATCCAGCCAAAATATAGGACTTAATCCAATCCAGCCTTTCTTTCTGGTTTAGTAGAATTATTTCTTAACATAGATTTCAGGCTTTATTGTACCTGGGACATTTACCATTAGCCTGAAAAACTGCTAATAGGTATAAGGTAGAAATCAATCCTGCAAAGGCAAGGGGATGATTGATGACTTAGTAGGGCAAATGGATCTGACAGTAACTTTTCATTTCAAACTTCAGTGATTCTAAACTTTTAAAAGCTGGTGGAATTCTTAATGTTGTTTAGTTTGTTTACACAAATCAATACTTTTCAGACTATGACCAGTTATATTAAAGTGGTGATGACAAAGTTAAAGATTAACTAACTGCTAGGTAAGTAAAATAAATAAATAAATAAAAAAGCTTGGGGGTGAGGGTTCTAAAGAAAGAATATCAGAAACAATTTTCCAGCAAGACTGTGAGAGCATACAAGTGTATTGCTAAACTTCTCTGAGGGTTGTACAGGTTCATTGTTTTTCACTTTTTCCTACTGGGAAAAATAAGTGGCACTGAGTCAGAGAATGTTTTAAGGCAATGGATAGTTGTTACAATCTTGCTGGGAGGAAAGTCTTTTTCATGGAATGAATAGGGAGCATACAGAAATTCAACTGATTTCTTACAAAGGAGCCATTTCTCTTCTATAAGAAGTTAGACTGGATCCCTACCAGGATTGCCCTTATCCTGATCCGACTTGAACAGATATATGCTTCTATCAAGACAGAGACATCAGTGTCCCACAGTCCTCTGCTTTTCCTCCTGCCTTCCTTCCAAGGAACAGGGAGGGAGGGAAGGAGGGACAGCACTTGATCCCTGATAGCCCACCCAGGCATGAGCTGTCAGGAAGCCTTGAGGGAGTACCACCTTGGAAAAAAATCTGTACCTCACTTCCCACCAATCAGCAGATAGGTTGAGGGGGGGGCAGCATTCTTCTGTAGTTGTAATCCTATTGAAGGCTCAGGAGGGTTGCTGTTAGTGTACCACCATGGATTCCTCCCTCTGTCCCAATTTCCTATGCCTCTGGCTTTAAAAGCCAGCCAGCTGGTTACTGGGGTCAGGGAAGCCCTCCCTGGCACCAACTCCCTGTAGCCTCAAATCTAAAACCTACAGCCTTCAGCTGTAAAACTGTTTGACAGGCTGCCAACTTACCAGGCAGGGGAAAGGGCAGGCTATCAATTAGTGAGCTTCCTTAAGGGCAGGAATTTCATAGCTAGTAAGGCTGGAAGGGTCATTGGAAGATCATCAAGTCGAGCTCCCTGCTCCAGAGGTAGGGAGTCAGCTGGGGTCAAAGGATCCTAGCAACATAAACATCCAAATGTCTCTTAAAAGGAGTCCAGAATACTTGCTTGCACCACCTCTGGAGGCAATGGGTTCCAGACCTTGGGGGCTCAAACAATAAAGAAGTTCTTCCTTATGTCCAACCTGAAGCAGTCTTAAAGGAGTTTGTGACCATTTGACTTTGTCATCCCTTGGGGCACTCTGATGAGCAGACGTTCCCCCCCAATCCTGATGTACACCCCTTATATACTTATAGGCATCCACCAGGTCCCCCTGAGCCTGTGCTTTTCCAGGCTGAAGAGTCCAATGGCTCTCAGCCTCTTCTCATAAGGCCTGCTTTCTTGACCTCTGATCATGCATGTGGCTCTCCTTTGGACTCTCTCAAGCTTTTCCACATCCTTTTTAAATTGTGGAGACCAGAATTGGATGCAGTAATCCAGCTGTGGCCTCACCAAAGCTAAGTACAGTGGGAGCATGACATCCTGAGATTTGCTTGAGAAGCATGTATGGATGTAAGCCAGAGTTTCATTCAATTTACTAGCTGTGACATTGCATTGGTGGCACATATTCATCTTGGGGGTCACGACTGACCACAAGTCCCTTTTGGCTGTGGTTCTAGCAAGTGTAGCACTGCCACACCTATAAGCACGTTGTGGGTTTTTTTCCCCACTCCAGGGTGGAGTACCTGTATTTTTTGGTATTGAACGTCATCAGGTTTTCATTCGCCAATTTTCTGAGCCTGTCTAGGTCAGCCTAGATCACCATCCTATCCTCAGGTGTGGACGCTTTATCCCAAATTTTAGTGTCATTGGTGAACTTAGCCAGTCCACTTCTGATACCAATGTCTACATCATTAATAAAGATGTTAAAGAGTATAGGCCCAAGGACAGAGCCTTGGGGAACCCCACTGGTCATGGTGCACCATGATGCTTTACTTCCATCTATTATCACTCTCTGGGTCTGACCTCAGAACCAATTCCCCAGCCATTAGATTGTGATGTAGCCGAGGCTGCAGTTGGCCAGTTTTTCCATGAGGAGATCATGGGACACCAGATCAAAGGCTCATCCCTGCTCTCCTTAAGTAAATCATGATTTTTTTTTTTTGATTTTTTAAAATCAAGATATATGACATCAATCTCTTTTCCCTTCCCCAGTGTATATGTCTCCTGGCCATAGAAGGAGATGAGATTGGTCAGGCAAGACCTACTCATGCTGATTATCCCTCAGGATGTTGCCATCAGCCAGTTTGTCAAGAATGGTCTCTGATAATTTTTTCCAAGATCTTCCCCGGGATAGAGGTCAGGACGATAGGCCTATAGTTTCCCAGATCTACTTTCCTCCCTTTCCTGAAGATAGGCACCACATTGGCCTTCTTCCAATCTTTGGGCACTTCACCTGAGCTCCACGAGTTCTCGAAGATCCATGCTAGTGGCTGATGCTAGCTATGATGCCTGCCAGATCCTTAAGTACCCCAGGGTGTAAACTGACTTGAAGGTGTCCAGACACTCAAGGTGTTCATTCACATGGTTTACATTGATGAAGGGTAACAATTCTCCCACACCCTGGCCATCCCATACTGTATTGAGCAGGGCCATCCTCTGGGGAAGGTGAAAAACTGATGCAAAATACCCATTAAGCAGATTGGCTTTTTTCCTGGACATCAGTTGTCAGTTGTCCCATATGATTTAGGAGGGGTCCAATATAACCCTTGTTTTTCCTCTGGCTCCCTACATATTTAAAATAGGACTTTTTATTGTCTTTGAAACGTGTAGCCAGTTGGAGTTCAGTCGCAGCCTTGGCTTTCCTGGTTCACTCCCTACAGGTCCAGACCAGTGCAGAATAATCCTCCTTGGAGGTGGTTCCAGTCTTCCATCCTTTATAGGTCTTTCTTTTTAGATGCAGGAGTTCCACAAGTTCCCTGCGGAGACAAGGGGGCTGCTGTGCCCTTTTGCTGCCTTTCCTCCAAGATGGAATAGACATTGCTTGTGCTTTCAGGATCGCTCCCTTGAGGAGCAACCTGTCATTCTGAACTCCCCTCTCCTTTAGGTCATGTTCCCTTAGGGCCTAGCCAACAAGACTTCTGAGCTTGTCAAAGTCAGCTTTCTTGAAGTTGAGGACTTCTGCATTGCTTACTGACTTGCCAGCTTTACGGCAGATAGTGAAGGTGATCAGCTCATGGTCACCGTCTCCCAGCTTCCCTTCGAGCATTAGGTCACTGACTGGATCATCCCCCATTGCCAGTACCAGGTTGAGCAGTACTTTGCCTCTTGTCAGTCCATAGACTTCTTGAGTCAGATAGAGCTTGTCCACACACATAAGGAAGCTTTGCGACCATTTGGCCAAGTGCTCTTCCCAGGAGATGTCTGGGTACTTGAAGTCCCCATGACAACCATGCACCAGGAGCATGCAGCCTCAGCCAGTTCCCTGACAAATTCCTCATCGAGCTGTAGATTAGGAAGTCTGTAGTAGACTCCTACCATTGTGTCCCTTGTACATGTTCACCATGGATTTTAGCCCAGAGGGTCTCCAGTCATCCACCCTGGATGCCAATGTCAGTTTGCAGGGATGTGTAGCTTGTCAAACAAGCTTTAGTTAAAGTGTCCCTTCTGCCATTTTGAAGCAGAGGGACATTGAATACACAAGCTGCTGAAGTTACTTAATTATGAGTGTGTTAATAATGAGTGTGTTAATTAGCACGCTCCAGCAGACTAGATCAAAGGAGTCTGCTCCAGCGTGCTGCAATTACAGCACATTGGAGCTAGTGTCCTGCATGTCTATAGGCATCCTTAGTGGCCAGGCCTTATAGAAGTGCCTATTGTAAATTCCTTGGAAGAGATGGTTTTAGGCTTGCTCTTTGCCAAAGTAATATACTTCAGAATCATTATGCTGTATGTCCATACTGTCCTGAAATTGAAGTAGACAGATGATTCTTGTCTCCCAAAAATACCCAGTTCCTAAGGCATGAATATGCCTCCAGAATTGAAACCAAAGAGAAATCAAGGAAGGAAAATCCCCAGCTCTCTACTTCCTCTACTCAGAACCATGGCCCAACACTAACATCCATAAACAGTAGGTATTTCCTAAACTGAACAGTTGCTCATATACTTGGAAAATAGGAACGTGGAAAATTACATAACATTACTACATAAGAGACACTAACCATAATAATATATGGTGTTGTACAGCACTCAAGCAATTATTTTTTTTACAAAACAAAGAGAGAAACAAACCCCCTACAAAGACACAGGGTGTTGTGCTTGTGTGGGATGACAAGAGAAGAAAGTTAGTAGTTTTGATCCCCCCCTTGCCCCTTAAGGGTATTAAGAAATAAAAATGACCCAAGCCACTTGTACAAGTAAGAATGCCACCATGCTGACCAGCACAGACTCTTTATGCTGAACATAAAGTAAAACTTATAATTAGTTTCAGGAGAGGAAAAAAAAGGCTCAACTCTAGAGTCTCAAAAGCAAACTCAAATATGTCTCAAGAAGGCCAGAAAAGGGCAGGTGAACTTCCACTAGAGAATACAAGCAATGATGCCCTCTCATGACCCAGCCAGTGCAAGAGCTGATTTTATTACTCTCCATTTTTCACTGAAATCACTGGAGTGGCTCTATACTTAGATGGGGCACACACAGCACTCCTGTTTTTGCCATGTCTCCCCACAAACAATTTTTGGGGTATTTCTTATTGTCACATGGCACTTGTCCGTGGTCTTCTAGTACTATCCTGGTTATAGAAATCAAAACTCAAGCCCATAATTCATATTTGAGGGCTATGTCAAGTAAAAATGATATGATAACTTAAGATCCACAGTTTATCAATCATCTAAAACATTTCAATGAAAGGATACACAAAATTCCTGACAGTAGTAAAGGAAAATGGTAATCTTCATAGATTGTTGAGGTCACCGTGAATATGTTTCACTATTTATGGGTCATTTTAGAGTAAACCTTAGGCTATGAATAAATAGAAAAAGACAGTTTAAGATTTTCAGAAGCTGTTATGGTTAGAATTTCAGTGACATCTTTTCTGATCTATGGCTGCATTTAGACTTGGATATTTTATTACTCTCCATTTTTCACTGACAGTTGACATGTTGCAAATTTATCCATTCCACCCTATAACAGACTCAGCTTAAATGATATAAGCAATGAAGTGAATAACTGAAATTTTTTTCAGATAATGCCATTTCTTGAGCTGATATAATGTTAATATTAATAACAGTACAATGAAAATATACAATACACACTGTTTTTTACAATGTGATATAATGCACAAACCAAGGTGTTCTTCTTGGCAAATTTCTTTGATCAAAAATTACAGAAGCAGCAAACTCTTGGTTTAATTCTTCTACCCTGAGGCAGAATCAAACCTAGCAGAATAGAACTGAAGTTAATAGCTTTCCACTTGAGCACTAAAGGGACACGGAGGGGAAAGGGGGTGGGGGGAGGTGGAGAATGGCAGAAAAGTATTTTCCATTAAAATATTTTGAGGTCCTTCACATATTTGAATCGTTAGAACTAAAAAGCAAAAAAAAAAAAAAAATCATTATTTTTTTAACCAATTAGGTTAATTATATCCATACTTCACTCAGCTTAGACAATGAAATTCATTTCACTTTTTAACTGTAGTTTTACTAAAACTGTCATTTACTTTTGGATCTTTTTCATAAGTTATTTTAAGACACATTTCTTAAAGTTTTAATAAAATTTAAATATGTTGTCTCTCTTCTGTTGTGAACTACCGTTTTAACCTTTCAAGCCTCTGAGTTGCTGGTTCCTGAATGGAAATCTTTAGAGTCAGAGGATGGGCAGATGGGCAGTATTAAAAATAGAGTTGGGCCAAAAGAAGAACAACACCCTCCATTCTCCCCTCCTTCTCAAAAAAAAAAAAAACCCCTCTTGTACAGCCCCAATTTTTTTTAATGTTCAGGCCTGCATCTGGGTTGTGGTTGCTTTGATTTTAGAATCATTCAGAGACATATGAAAGCAGTATGGTGAAAGCTTATCATCTTTAAAGTTATTTGTAAAACCTTCTTAAAGTTATACCACATGCTGTTTAGACTTAAAACTAATGGAATGAGCCTTAAAAAAAAGTGTCTGGATGTTAGGAGCAGTGCATCATTGTAGGGGGCTGGGCTACATGATTCTTAAGGTCTCTTTCAGTTCTATGGTTAAGTACAGCGAGTCAAAAACTCTGAGGCAGAATTGATTCAATCTGTACAACTTCCTCAAACCTACACAGTCTGAAACAATAACCAACCAAATTGAGGTTCAGGTTTCAATTGGGAAAGGCAGGAGGAGGCCTTCACTAACCCAGGCCAGTAGGTGGGAGGTGTTAGAGCACACCTCCCAGTATTCTGGATGTTATAAGCTCAACCAAGTGGGGCTATCCAAGATTGGCTCCCCAGTACATGCCCCCACTTCCTTGCTGTCCCCCCACAGGGATTGAGGAGCCCCCTGTCTGGGTGCTGGCCCACCTTGGTGGGGGGAGGCTGCCTCTCAGAGGGCTTCCCCCAGGCTGGATCCCCCAGGCAGCCCTGGGGAGCTGAAGGGAGTTCCCCTTCTTCCCCCTCCCCAGCAGCTGATTACTTCAGCATCTGCCACAGGAGGAAGGAAAAAGGAATCCTCCAGGCCTGGTGTTTCCCCCCATCCCAGCCCAGACCAGCCCCAAGGAACTGAGGGGAATTGCTCCAGATCCCCCGCAGCTGCTTGCCTTAGGAGTCTCAGAGATAACTCAGGGCAGCTGAGGAAAATTCTTCCACTCTTTCATAGCTGTTTTTGCCTTAGCTGGTGCGAGTCTGAAAGAAAGCAGCTGTGGAGGAGTGGAAGATTTCCCCTCTACTTCCTGAGGTGACCCAGAGCTATCCTTGAGATTCATAGAGGCTAAGGCAAGCAGCCTTGGGGGTCAGGAAGGGTAGAATTCTCCTCAGCTCCCTGGGGCTACCCCAGTTTGGGGGACCCTGGGGTGGGGTGAGGGGAAGCCCCCCCCCACAAGACAGGGTCTCCCCAGTGTTCCCATGCTGGGATGTTTGGTGATGCATAGGAGAGATATGGGGGGGGGGGCACGTGCCCCTCCCCCCCCTGACAGGGCCATCCCCACCACCAATGCTGGTCTCTGCAGGAGCTTGATGTTCCCCCCCCCACCAGGGCCATCCCCAGTGCTGGTGTTGGTGTCTGCAGAAGCTCGCCAGCTCCATCCCCACCACCAATGCTGTGGATGCTCGCCAGCTCTGCCCACACCGCATCCAGCTGCTTCTGCGGGTGCCCCCCAGACTCAGGAGGCACCAGTCACCTATGTTGGGCTGCATGGGAGGGCACTGAGCCTAAAAGACTTCTTTTCCCTCTCTCTTGTGGCAGTGACTGAAGTGATCAGCAGCTGGGAACGGGGAAAGGGGAGGTGGGGAATTCCACTTGGTTACCCAGGGCTGTACTGCCTGGCTAGGAGACCCTGGGCTCGGATATAGGAAGCCCTGAGGTGGGGGCTTTCCAGTGCCTGCACACCCAGGACCTTGGAAATGCCTTCCCCCTCCCTCCCAAAGCAGCAAAGCAAGCTGCTGTTCAGGGAAGAATGAGGTGGGGAATTCCCCCAGCTCCCTGAGCTGCTCTAGCAGGGGGAGGGCTGTGGGGGCATGAAAAGCCCCCACCACAGGGCATTTCCCTTCCCTCCTCACCCCCCATGTGCTGTGTAGACTCGGGCTAGGAGGGTCTAGTGGTCTACTCCTCTCCCCCTGCCCCTATGGGCTGATGAATGCAGGCAGGAAACAGGCTAAAGAGCAGAGGGGTGAGGAGGGAGGGCAGGAGCAAGCTCCCGTCCCCCTGGGTAGGCCCAGGAATGGATTCCCCTCCTCCTGGGTAGGCCCTGGACAGTGGCAGCAGCTGATGGGTCCCTCTTTCCTATATTCAGAGGGAACCCCTAGGCATCCCCTGCTGAAAGGGGAGAGGGGAATGGGTAGGGAGAGGAGGTGCCTGTGCTCGAATGGAGGTGGGAGTCTTACCTGATTTGGGGACTCTGAAGAGTCCCCAGCCGGTACTTCTGTGGTGCAGTCTGCCCATGGAGGTGGGGGGGACAGGAGGCTGAAGCTTTGCTTGTGGCACTTGTGTGGCAACTCTTGCATTCCCCGCCTTGGAATTTCTTGATTCACCCATGGAAAAGACATTCTAATATATGCTAAGAAGTGCACATGATTTTTTTAAATGTGTTCTGGCTTTAGCTATACTTTTACAACAAGTATTTGAGAGAAAATATTTTAGTAGGTCTAAAAATGAACTTTTCCCCATAAATTTGACACTCACAATTAATGTTAAAATAGACAAGCTAGCTCTTGAACAACTACAGTAAAACACAATGGCAGTAAATGTCTTCTCCCACTTCTTCTCACATACACTGCCCTACTAAAGTGAATTAAACCTTAACCACAGGTAGGCTTAAAGAAAGGAGTTCAATCTCTGGAATGCTATTTTTCTTATAATCAGTCTCTTCTGGTCAAGTTACCAGGATGCATCATTGGAAATGTAATCTGGCTGTGAGACCTCACTCAAAGAGCAGAACTATAACTCCAGTGAGCCATGGTGTTAGATCAGGGAGATGTATTAATGTCAAACAAAGCTAAACTAAAATGATCTAGGGATATTTTGACATTTCCTACACAACTTGAAAGAAAGTCAAATTTGGACTCTGTTACAGGGGTGTAGGTTGTAGCCATGTTGGTCTAAGGACATAGGCAGACAAGGTTCCTTGGGTGAATCTGATATCTTTTATTAGACCAACCCAAATAGTAGGAAAATAATTATTAAGCAAGCTTTCAGGTTCAAAAACTCCTCATCAGGCTAAGGAAGTTTCAGCAGTTGGTGTGTGCTCTTCCTGGATGGAATGAAAAGTAAAGAAGCCAGCGGCTGGGCTGGTATGCATACAAGACAGGCAGTCAGTGAAAATGTAGATTGAGGAGTCAATGGGTGAGAGACGGGCTGGGGGGGGGGAGGGGAGAGAGAGAAGGGGGATGAAAGTGGAGAGATACCTGGAGAGTCAGATGTCAGGCAGGTTATAATGTGTCATAAATCCAATGTCTATATTTAGTCCATGATTTTTAGTGGAGTTCGTGGGCTCATCTCTGGGAAGTGTTTTGTAAGTTTTCTTTGAGGATCAGGACTGAGAGATTGGAGAGAGTCGTTGTCTTGTGAGAAATGTGCCCCCACAGGTACTTGGGTATTCCTGTCTTTGACAGATTTCCGGTGTGCATTCATTCTGGTGCGCAGTTGTTGTTTGGTCTCTCCTACGTATTTTCCATCAGGGCATTTGTTGCATTGAATGAGATACATTACATTTCTGGAGGTGCAGCTGTAAGATCCGGGATTGCTGCACCTCCAGAAATGTAACAGTAGTTTAGAAAGGAAACGAAGGACTGAACAAGAATAAGGGTGGTATTAAACATCATCTTTCAGACATGTAAAAAGCTCTTAGACCAAGAGTGGCCACACATTCAGCCAGGAAAACACAAGCTAAGTGCCCTCTGACCATCTTAAAGAGAATCCTATTCCAGTGAGGATTATCTCAAACTAAGGCAGCTTGTGCTACAGTCACATTAAGCTGCTCCACAGTGCCAAAACACTCCTCCAGCATCCCAGGAAGCACTGATCCCAGCCATCCCCAGGTGGATGCTCTGTCTTCCCCCAGAGTGGGGCTGCAGGGAGACCGATGAGCCAGGGGAGCCCTGAAATTTAGAATTTTACCCCCTCCTCCCTTTCCTACTCCCGTTCATCCCATTGGACTCATCCCAATCCCTCAGGGCTCCCCACATCCTTTAGGGCTCAGCCCCCTGACAGCTGACCCCACAACTACTTGGCTCATGCCCTATCCCAGGTCCCTTGGGAGCCATCCCCTCCTCCCTGGCTCAACCTGTACCTCCCCCCCCCCCCCCCCCCAGTCCCTCAGGGATCATCACTGCTCAGCTCTTGTGGCTCACCCCTCACCCCCACAGACTCAATCACGGTCCCCATCCCCTTCACCCATATCCCCTGACTTCTGCCTTACCTGTGCTGCTGGTGCTGAACCAGAGGAGCAGGCAGAGAGGAGGAACCTATCTGTCTGCTGCCACTTCTCCCAATTCTTTCCAGGCTGAGCCTGGTGGATTCCCCATTCCCCTAGGATGGCACTGGCTGCCACAGATAAATGGGGACTTGCTGGGAAACCATGAATTCAGGGAACTGAGTGAGTAGGAATCTGGTGTCGACAGGGACTAGTCCAGGCTGGCAGGGGGCAGCAGGCACATCCAGGCCCTGATGGTCCACAGGGGGACAGCAAGCCCAATCTGGGCTGGTGGGGGGTAGTGGGCTTGATCCAGGCCAGTGCAGGGTGGTGGGCTTGATTAGACTAGTGGGGAGAGGTGGGGACCCAGTCTGGGTGGACAGAAGCTGGCAGGGACCCAGTCTAGGCCATGGATCCCATCTTAGAACCTATATTGTCCTACAGAGCAGGTGAATGGGGCAAGCACTGAGCATACCTGGCAGCTCCTTGTCACACCGCTGCTCAGCATCCCTCTAGGGGCAGATCAGACAGTGCATGTTAGAGAGGGTATTTAACACTTAAGGCATGACTACTTATAGCACATGATAAACTTTAACACACCCCAAGGAAAAGTCAAAACATTAGAAAGGAGAAAATACGAGACAATGATAAGAACATGCAACATTTCTCCATCAATGTCATGGTTAAACCTAGTTGCAATTCTGTCACCTTTTTGTTCCCATATCTTTACCTGACCTGGTGTGGAATTTCACATTTCTCCCGTTCAGACTAGGATATACACTACAGTAATCTGTGTATCCATTATTCTTACCCTGGAGGTCCAAGGGAGTTCAGAAAACTCTTATTTTCTCCTTTACAAGGATTTGAGCAAAAGTATATAATAATCAAGTAGCCTTTGTTAAATGAAAATATTGTTTATTATGCAATAAAAATACAGAAAAAGAAGAAAAAGAAAGGATTTTAAAACAAAGTAGTTTAAAATAAAACTCTACTCTTTGATATCTATATTACTGTCCTTTGATGATTAGTTAAACAGATATAAAATTTTTCAGATACTTCAAGAAGTGTACCAGAGGGCACGGGGAAAAAAAATCTGTCATGCTGGTTCCTCAGAACAAATATGAGAGAGACAGAGGCAAGGGTTTTTGATTCTGTGTTTGATAGATCCTTGATCATTCCTAATCAAAACCAGTTTTATAAAAATTGACTGGATAAAGAGGTGGACTCAAAATGTACAGTTCTGCCATTGTTCCATGTGAATGGTTATAGGTGCCAGCAAAAATGTAGGTCTTATACAAACATAACATGTTACATTTTACAAATAGTTCAAGAAATGTATACTCACCGGTGTAATTTATCTAATTAAGAAATGTATACTCACCGGTGTAATTTATCTAATTAAGAATGTAAGATGGATTTAAAATAATCTAATACAAAGGAGCAGAAGACTCAACCCAAGAGGGATAATAACTATTAGGCTAGCAGAAATAATATAAAAAAGTTATAATAAAGCTACACCATACAATTTTGTGCAAGTGAAATCTTTAGCAGAATTTTCTTCACACTGAACAAAACAGCAGAAGAACAACAGCGTAAGAAAAGGTAGTGAAGTGATGATGATCTAGATCTAAAAGTGATATTCAAGCTTTTGTTTACAAATAGCAAGTAATTCTGATCTAACCTTTAGCTCTTACAGTACTATAATTTTCCAGTGTCTGCAAAAGAGACAGAAAGACACAGAGAGAAAAAGCCCCTATGGTAATAAGGTGAATCTGTATGCATTTCTGTAAGTTAAGTGTCCAACACATCCAGTTTTGTGACTAATAATACCCTTTTTCAGTGGAGAAAAAAGTATTTTTTTTAAAACTGTATTCATCAGCTATATTTTTGTGATTTGATGCTTACAACGTGGAATTCAAAAACTGAATTCTAATTTTACTATCTGGGTGTCCTACAGATTTTTTAGTGACCTTGGTCAAGCCACTTAGAGCTCTAACAATCCATAGCAATAAGGAAGGGAATAAAGGCAAGTACAACAGAAATTTTATTTGGACTAAGAAGATTATAGGGCACTTGGGTCACCATGAGCAAGGATGGAAGCAGGAACTACATGGCTTTGTGTGCAAGTGAGAACTGAGTAGAGCCATAGCACCACCTCTTCTGTATACGGCACCAGCCAAGCTAGAGAAACACTGCTACAGATGGAGTGATGCATCTAACTCATACTGCCATTGAGGGACTAGGGATCATACTACTCACCCTCTCAAAAGGCATTAAGAGGCTTATTTTATTTGTGTTTCTGAAGCACTTAGAAATCCTCAAAGAGAGAGTGTTATAGAAGAAGTGGAAGGCAGTGTTTAATTGTAGGAGCTGAAGTCTCTCTGCACAAATTGGAAACTGCAACAGTCGTATCTACTTGAATGATGCCCTGATGCTCACCATCAGATGAAATAAAACTGTTTGCAAAGGGCTCCAGTAAGAGACCCAAGGACTTCGAGAAGCACATACACTTTTAGCTAAGTAGATGTCATATCTTTCTGTACTGTAAGGTCTCCAGAGTCCTTTACAATAGGCATGGAAATTACAAAGGCAAAATGAAATCATTTCAGCTACAATTATAAGCCCAACGTGATACAGAGGAAACAAGAATAAATGTTACTATCAACAAAGTTATTTAGTAGTGGCTAAACTTGCAAGGTTCTGCAATGCATTTTTCTTGCAAGGTTCTGCAATGCATTTTTCTAGATATCATTAACTTTGTAACTTCAGTGCTTTTGTGTCAGCTCAATATGTAAATAGTGCAACAAGTGTAACCTAGAATAAAATTATTGCTTTCTTTCTTGTACCCTACTCCATTAATCATTTTAAGAAAGAATGAAAATAATTTTGCATTCAGCAATACTTTGTTTATGCCAGGAAGTTCAGTTTTGGAGTGGGTGGAAGCTGCATGCTTCTCAGGCATCCCCCTGCTGAGCCTGCCCAACATGGGCATGCCCCACTGTGGGAGGACCCCAAATACACAATTTCCAAGTACCCTGGCAGGAAGCAGAAGCCAACAGATGGAGGGACAGCCTGGAGATACCAGTACCAGCAGCAGTCAAAGTGGTGGAAAGAGCAGCACTTGGGCAAAACCCCATGGGTTACAAATTACCACTTGTAGGCTGAATGCAGCCCATGATCCATGGGTTGAACAGCCTTTGTTTCTACTAGTTATACAAGGTGCAGATTACATTCATATTTACCAGAAAAAAAATTTAGCCAGGGAAAATTCTCTTCCATTTATGAATATAAATTCTTAAGGACAGAGGTATTATTATTATTCAGATATTTTGAAGGAAACTATTTGGCAACAAAATAGCATATAGATTTATTGCAAAGTCCTGGCAGAAGTGGTAGTTTTGCAACCTAAATGACCTGCCAAAAGCATTGCAAGGAAAAATTATAAGAAAAACAATTCTAATAATGATAGAGCTGCACCTGTTATGCTAAACTGCAAGCCAACTGCAGGGTCGTTAAAAAAAATTCATAGCCCCACAAGGGATTTAAATGCAAGTCAACCCGGTCCAACCATTGCTTGGAGCTTAGCATTTCATTTTTAGGGTTACATTCTCAGTCTGCTACAGGAAAGAATATACAATTGAGTTTAAGCACAGGAGATTTCAGGATATGATTTGCAATTGCTCATGTGCTTTGAATAGCCATAAACAAATGTCATATGAAGGTTGTTATTTAGTCATTTTGGCCATGCTTAATTAATTTGCATTCTCATTTAAGGGAAAAATGTTTTATTGAGACTACAAGTTATTAAAACAGCACAAAACAATGAAGAGTGTAGAGTAGCTGGGTCTACAATCACTTTTCTTCCAAACTAACAGGATAAGTGATGAAATGGAAAGATGACAGCTTAAAAAGGTATGAAAGGAAATATCTTGATGTAACATGGAACTCAGTATTATATGATGCGCAATAGCAGAGAAGTCTTTTTTGTGAATAAAATATAAAAAATCAGAAATAAAATATTTTATAAGTAATATTGCCTACATTATGCCAGTGGAGCTGGAGGAAAAAAAAAAAAACATGGGAAGTTTATTTTGCAAATATTTCAAAGTTGTTTCCATTTAATTCAATTCAAAATAAAAAAATCAACCACTTTCACAGTTTTAGTGCAATTTTTTGCAATACCGTACCAACCTTTTTCTCTTAAACTCTCTTTTTTTTAAATCTTCATATTCAGAAAAGCCATTTTACAGGAAGAAAATATAGGTTTAGTAACTTCTAAAAATCCCTAACAAGTTCAAGTTATTTTGAAAAAAAAATGGTGGATATTGTTGATAAAAACTATATTGGCACAAAAAAATAAACGCAGTTAGTTTTGACAATTTTTTGTTAACAAATTTCATTTTTGAAGAAAAGGACATTTTTCTATTAAAACTTTTGCAAACAAGTTTGGAGTCAATATAGCTGCAGACTTTGCAGACAATTAAATAATTCAATGCTCCCCTTACCCTTTAATAACATGGTGTACTAGCCATCTGATCATCATTCACCATACATATCTATGTGATATTAGCATAACATTCCTTCCCCCATTTTAAGAGTGCACACTGTATTCCATGAGGATAACAACGATACCTTTCCTTACACCCTGGACCTTGCCACAGGATAATACAAGGGCGCATATTTGAGATTCCCAAGGACTGCTCTGTCTTGTATGAAGTATTAAACCAGATGTCAACAGATCCCATCTATGGATACTGAAAAGTAATCAAACAGCTCTCTTTACCCTCTCTGTCTGTCTCTGCACTGAGCACAGCTGAGATATAAGAGAAACAAGACTAGAAACTACTTTTTTTTAAAAATGCAGCTGCTTTCACTTCTTCAGCCTCTGGGAATTGGCTAAGCTGTCTTTAAGACTCCTGTAGCATTTCACAGCTTGTTGGGTAAAGTATGCTTCTGCTTTTATTGGATGCTTCCCATTCTGATCTGCTGACCTTTTCAACATAATCATGGAGAAGCATGACAAATCCCTTCTCTTTGAACTGGCTGAGTAATATTTGCTTTATATGTTACTTTCTTTATGAACCTCTTTATTCTGGAGAGGGCTCTGATTCTAAAATATTAATGGGCCCTTTCATTGTGATCTTAAAGAAATAGTATTTCTGAAATAATCTGTCATGAGGATTGTGCCAACCTCTGCACTCTCTCCCTGATCAGCCTTAAAACACAATGAAAACTGTTAAGTCTTTCAACACATGATATTTGTTGCCAAATTAATCATTACTTTTAGCTTTTCTCCTTTCTTACATATATAGTGTGCTTTAGGCCAGATAAACTGGACTATCTTCTCCCTCTGTATACAATTGTTTTAGGTCAGACAAAGCAGTGCACACTATTAATAAATATTAATGATAGGCTCTCCCTCTAAGTTTCTAAGCTTTGAGAGAAACTTCTACAACCAATTTCCTGTGAGTTTACAGCAGTCATCATAACCTTCCATAGCAACTCTTCATTAAACCAATTGAGTTGTTCTTCAGACTTCATGGCTAGGTATAGACTGTCAAAAAGTCTGAGGCTGAATTTATTCAGTCTTTACAAGTTAGTGGGGTGGACTTACCAGGCTCTGCCTGGCTCTCCAGGCTCAGGAGACTGCAGATGTGATTGGTGGGGCAAAACCCACCAATCAGACACAGGCAGGGGAAGAGCCAGGAGGACAGTCCACTCCCCCTTTATTCCAAAAGGGGGTGGGGGCAGAAGCAGACTTAGGAGGGATGCAACTGCAGTTCCCAACTGGTTCATTTTCAGTCTGGGGGTGGAGACCCAGAAGCGGATATAAGCAGCTACGTGCCAAGCACACAGTGAATCAGTGAGGGACAAAGAAGAAGGAAGAGGTCCTGGGGCCAAGAAGAGCTGGGAGAGCTGCTCAGAAGAGCCTGATTCTGTTGCTGGACAAAAGCAGTGGCTGGTACAGGCATCGCTGCACGGAGGGTCTACGAGGGACTGGCACCCTGGGAGCTGCAGCAAGGCGGCTCGGATCTTCAACCATGGTGTGAAGCTGGGCACAGGAGTCAGTGCTACTGCAGGGGTGAGTCATTACAGGGTGTAAGGTCCAGGAGAAGGAGTGTGGTGGTGAAGGTCTGGGACCTATTTCCTGCAGTGGGTCCGTAAGGGCCCTGGGAACAAAGTGGTTCCTGAGCACAGGGGAGCAGCATTCTGAGTGGCATGGCCCTGGGTATGCATAAGATGGTCCAGGCTCTCCACTCCCCTTAAGAAGGATTGAGTCACTAGGACATGTGAGTGAGTCATGCCGCTCCCCTGAGGCCTGGACTGAGCCCTCCTTTGGGGAAACATTAGCCAGGCCAGGGATCTTATGAACACTGCCCCACACAGCTCCTTGGGACATGTGGGGCAGTGGGGCAACAGGTCTCCCACTGAGGAATGACAACCATGGAAGGTAGCCTCAATAAAGAGGCAGAAGGAAGAGATCTCCTAGGAGGAAGGAAAACACTAGAGAAAACTCTTGTCTCATATTTTGGAGTGTTTATTGATTGTTTGATACATGCTGTGCATTTTTGGAGCGTGTGTTAACTGTATGCCTTGTATTTTAGAGTGCCATTTATTGTTGTACTTACCTGTTCATTTTATTTGGGACTATTATGCTTGCCTGTTTAATTTGGGTGTGTATATAGTTATAATTATATGTATTTATAACCTGCAAATATTCACTTTAGTTCACTATTTTTTTTATACATATTATTAAATTTGTATTTGTTTAAGATGTTGCTTTCTGTTCCTCCTCTATTGAGACACAATAGGTGGGAGGGAACTGCAAGTAGATTTCAGTTTCTACCCCCAGCATGTGTGCCCTACTGGCTTTCCTCTTCTATTGGTGAGGGGGGACACTCAGGTTACATTAGTTTAAACTACACCGATTAAATTGCAACAAAAGTGAGCAGACATTTACCTTCGATTCAGGAAATGTAGCCACATGCTTGCAGTGGCTCAGGCCAGAAGCTGGGGGGTGCTAGAGCATGGCTCTCTGGCTGTGTGTTCACTTCCTCTTCCTGCTGTCCCCCAAGGTCTCTGAGATGTGCAGTTCAGAGTTACAGCAGCAGGATTCTGCAAAGTTTCTCATCACTTCCTCTTCCTGCTCCCAGTTGCTCTGGGGTTTGTAGTCCACAGTTGCAGCCAGCAGTAAGTTTGAGGGGGGGAAAGGAGGGTTTAAATTTCCCTCCCTGGCCCCAGGCCCCAGCTGGGGTTTGCTGGGGGAGGGGAAGTTCTCCCCCTCTATTGACTGGGCTGCATCCCCAGCTGGGCTTGTCCCTCCCTCCCACTGTCAGCCCCAGCCATCCCTTACTGCCCCAGCTGGGGAGCAGGGGAACAGGGCCAGCTACAGACAGCACAGACCAGCCCAGGGCTGAAAAGCATGCTGGGGAACTGTGATTTAACTTGAACCAGGAAGAGGCCTGGGACAGAATTTCCATAAACCTGTTTGACCCAAATCAGGTCAGTCTGATAAACCTGGTTGAATGTAGTATCTTAAACCAGTTTCTGCCATTTTGAAACTGGTTTATGTGCACTGAGATTCTGTTCTGTTACAGGTTTAAGCCAGTTTCTGATCACTTAAACCAGTTTGTGGGCAGCTTCTGCCCCTAGCCCATGCCTATAATTCAACAAAAACGTGTCAGGAGAGGAGCTAACCTTGGGGAATGTTCAGCCTTTGGGAATCCCTTTTGTATGTTTGTTAGCTTTCTTTTTCAGAGAAAATTGGAGAATAGAGTGTTGTTTTTTGCTTGTTTTGGTTTTAATTTTCAACGTCTTGTTAGTCATAGCTAGAAGAAATCACTAGTAAACTTTATTGAAATAGCAGCATTTATTTCCTGGGTATCAACTGTTTGTGGAAATGAGGTTTAGCACAGCTTGAGTGTAGGATGAAACTCAGAATTAAGCCCATCTACTTCCTCCACAACAAAAACCTGCTTTCAGTCTTAATCTGTTATCATTTTGACTGAAAAATAAGTCAAGAGTAGACACCTACTAGACCATTTCTCTCTTGTCTTTTTTGGATTTATTTAATTATTTCAAAGATGACAACCTTAGAATTTCAGGATAACGGGCATTATCTCAGTAACTTGAATGGGGCTCTTAAGAGACGCAAGGACTATGCATATGATTTAATGTATGCAGCATCAAACAGTAATGTACTTTTTCTAGTGTTCCTTTTGTGGGCAATAGTTTCTTAATGGCATGGTTTGTTAATGACATACAACAGGAATGAAACATAACTGAAGATATGAAAACACACTATATACTCACATGGGTGGCTGAGGGGTGGCAAAGAAGGGGAACTAGTAAATTTAGGGTATGCAAGTATTCAGTTCAAACAGCTGAAGTTCAGTTATTTTCTGCAATTGGTTGGAAGTCTGACCAATTGAGACCTGTGGAAACATTCACCATGACGGCCATGGCAGTCTGCAGCCAGGCAGTCTGATTGCAGTCTGTGGCCAGGGGTCCCCCAAGAGTTCATCTCGGGCAGCTCTGCAGGCTCCCCTAGGTGATGGAGATGGACTGAGGCAGCCAAATGTGCTGCACAGCCCTGATTGGCTGCCAGCAATTACCCCCAGAACTGCCAAGTGACAGAGGACTCACCTCTCTCCCCCTGCTTATTTACCTCTTTCTTGGTGCTGCTAGGGAGAGATCCCAAGAAATTCCCCTGGGGAACTATCAGACTATGCAGCTGCTGGGTACTCCCTGGCTGGCCTTGCTCCCCCAACGCCAAACTTTCCCTGGGCATGTAGCTACTGGGTGCTCCTAGGCTGGCTAAGCTTCCTTTGAGCCACAGAGTCTTCTGGGGAATTTAAATGGTTGATCAACAGTGCCCAATCATTTAAGTGATCCAGGAGACTCTAGGACTTGGAGGTAATATGGCCAGCTGTGATGTGCCCAACAGCTTCACACCCTGTGAGACTCCGCTCTAGCCATTTAAGTGACATAGGAGATTTCAAAGCTAGCAGGAGTGTGGTTGGCCAGGGATTATTTGGCCATCTAAATGCCTCAGGAAAGTCCAGGGCATGAAGGGAGGGTGGCCAGCAAAGGAACGCCCTGCAGCTGCACACCCCAGGAGGCAGGAAGGCAGGAAGAGAGTGTGGCTGTAGCTGTCAGTTGTTCCCAGCCATCCATGCTTCTGCCAGCCCTGGACTCTGCTGAGGCATTTAACCCAGAGTCTGTATCTGGCTTTGCATCCAGGGTGTTGAGTAAGGGGTCCTGTGCTGGGGAGACGATCGCCTCAGTCCCATGTACTCTAGGAGCCCTGTACTGGTGCATGGATGTAGAGAAGGGCTGGGCCCAGTGGTGATGGGAGGAGAGGCTTGCTGTATGTCTCAGACTTCAGCACTATAGTGTAGCCTGTGTTACAGTGGGTGCATCTACACATGTAATTAATGTGAAGCAATACACTTCGAAGCAGTTTGAGATGGAGTAAACTACTTTCAGGCACAGCATCTACATGTGTGCTGGGGACAACAGCAACCTGAGGCAGGGTAGAGTAGGCTTAGGCTGGCAGGGGTCACAAGGGGTTCAGCCCTGGACTCCAGGGGCACTTTTACATGTGGTCCGGTGGGGAGGGTGGTTGTTGTGCTTTAAATTGGAGTGGCTCCAAGAGCCACTTAATTAAAGCAGTGCAGTATCTCATATATCAGCATCCCCATGCTTAAAAAATGGTGGTGGGGGCACTTGAACTAAAGCTCATTTCAACAAGCTTTAGTTCAAGCATCTTTAAGCTCAGGGACAGTGATACAAGAGACACAGGAGACTGCTGGAGTGCAGCAATTTCCATACTCCATCAGACTCAATTAAATCAGGTCTGCTCTGATGTGCTGTGATTAGTTACAGTGCATTGAAGCAGCCTCCACACTCATGTACAGGCACCCCAGGTGGTGCCATTGGGTGGCAGAGGGGTGCGCTTGTAGCAAGAAACCCTTTTGTCTGCCCCCACCCCCCCCTCAAATGTGAAGCTCCTTCATATGGCAAAAGCCCCTCTTTTAGTATTTACTCCCTTTTGGGGATGCTTTCTCTTTTCTACCTTTTCTTCCTTCCTCTCTCTTTTTTCTTTTATTATATCATTATTATTTTAATATAAGGTGCATTTGAAGTGAAAATAGAGCTTGTAGATACTTTTAAACTTAAAGTACATTTGTAAAAGCAAGTTGTACCATGTAAAAATCTTAACAAGGGCAGGAATCTCTGTATGGAGCTAGTCTGGATAAGCATGTTAATGAGCGGCAATTAACAGCTACAAAATCAGAGACCGAGGAGAAGAAAGAATCAATAAAAAGCCAGGAATTCCCAGAAACTTCATTGTTAAAGGTATGGAAGCCCCTGTTTGAACTAATCAATGCTGGAAACAGGCCCTTGGGGCTGAAATACCCCCTGATCAACCACTTCCAGAGCTCTATTCATCACAGCAGCGAATCAATCAAAATTCAACAACAGACTCCTGAGACTGCACATATGTGCAGACATAAGCCCTGGGGCTGACAGCTGCCATCCAGCAGCTACCAAGAGGGACATCCCTTGAGGTCAATGACCCCTGGATTGGGTAAGCCTGAGAATTGGGGAGTCACCAAAGTCTGCCAGAGAGGGATAAAAGGCAGTGAAGAATGATGCCCAGTGGCACCCTCTTTGACCTGACCAGCACCCTGTCTGTCCAGCCAGAAGGACCAGCAGGCGACCCCCTTCTGAAGCAACATTGCACTGAAAGAAGCCTCAACTGGCCATTGACAGCGGACTCCAGTACTTGGGGATAGGTATATCTTGACACCAGTGCTTGGTGTTCAGAGCTAGCTACTGTGAATGTGAGTGAATGTGTGTGTTTGAGGGGATCAGCACCAAGGTTTATGGTCTTACTTTTGCATCTGTCCAATAAACTAGAATTTTATAATGATCCTGTGAGTTGGTCCTTTGTAGCCAACATTATCAAAAGGTGCTGAAAGTGCACAGCTGTGCAGCTAGGTGGTGGGCAGGAGTCTGGCCCCTGGCTGGCTGGGCTGACCAAGCACTATTTATACCCATGGTGAGTGACTACATGTGCATTTAGTTGCAGTAAATTACCTTGGCATAAGATAGTACTGTCCCTGATAGTTCTATGTTAGAACAGTGTAAATCAGTCTACAGCAGCCTAAAACTGTCACATGTGTAGACAATGATGCTTCTTTAGTCTACGACTAATTAGTCTAGTCTGCAGTAAAGCACATGGGTTGATGCAGCCAGACTGTCTTCCTACAGGAATGGGATGGCAAGCAATGAAGTATGGGAATTCAGAGGTCAGCATAGTGCCTGCAATCAGAGGGATAGTATGCATGCATTGATTCAACTATTTGCAGCTGAATTAATTAGCACTTAAATCTTGTCAGGTGTAATGGAGATTTCTACCATGTTGGCCATTTTTTAAGCAACTGAAATGCTTTGAATTCCTACACACAGCACTGTTCAACTAGTGATTCCACTGGTTGAAGTGTAATGTTTATTCTTTGACTCCAGAGTAAAACAAATATTATATATATAGGCTACTGAGAAAGCAGGGTAGCAATGTTAGTTTCAGTCCTTTGTGTGCTTCCTACCTAATGCAGAGACCAATATTCTTATTGGTGTATATTCCTTCCTTTTATTAATGAGAACACAATCCATCAAGGAATTGCCTTCAGCAAAATTACCTATGTAAAGTGAGTTTTCTTATTGATTATTCAGCAATTCATTTGATGAGATGAACGTGTCAAATTAAAATATAACTTGGAACACATTTTATGCTTGAAGGCATGAGTTTGCTCAAGAAATACACTACCCTAAAGCAAGCCTGCTATCAAATTTAATCTGTGCATATTTGCTGAAAGCTCTAAAGACTACACCAGCATTTCAGGTTTAAACCAGGGAAGCAAATTTAGCTGACACCATCACCACCTTCAGCATTTTCCCTTGCTTGGGATAGCAGTGAGTACAATGGGAGTTATATTTTCCTTTGACAGGACCTCTCATGCATTTATAGAAGTAATAATATGGATTATCACATGCACACTCTTCTGTTCAAAATATTTGTTAATGATTATGGGGCATGGTGCACTAAGAGAAAGCAACAAGTACTACTTTTTAAAAGAGTTCCTACACAATTATAGCATATAAAAAAACAGAGACAACAACAAAACACAAAACGGCTGGTGTGCCAAATTGAGAAATGTATATTACAATAGCTAGCTATTGTTAAAGGCCTACATATAATAATCTGGATAATTATAAATTATAATAATAATTTATCCACCTTACATGAGTCCTAAAACTGAGAATCTGATGCTGGGGCATCTTGTTGATCCAAAACCAATAGTTGAGACGATAGAGTTAATGTCACTTTACTATGAATAATATGACATGCAGTGTTGTATATCAGTTAATAAAGTCTGCACGTTTTATTATATTGGAAGCATCAATTGGAATTGTATTAAGTGACATTGCTAGTGAGCTATAATCTATCTGCCCCATAAAAATAGATATTGACCCATTATAAATGCTGACAAGAGTTAATGTGGAAATATGGATTGGGGGCAGCAGTCCAGTAGGGGCTAGTAACTTTTCTACAGCAGAAAATCACACAGGCATAAGATGGGATGTGAATTTGAATTGCTATAGATATACCAATATAGTTCCCTATATGGGCACTTTCTGGTACAAATTTATTACAAGGGAGTTTCACTGCTATAACTCTGTTGGTTTAACCATGCCCATATGGACTGGAAAGATCTCCTACACAGGCAAGCAATAGCTTCCATCCACCCAAGCATTAAAATGCAGCATAGCCAATGCACAGTAAAGGGAAGTAACACTTTTTTTTCCACCCAAGAATTCATGGCCTTACCAGAACAACCATACATCAGAGATCAGAACATGCAAAGAAAGTTGCCAAAGGGAAAACTTCTAGCTTTGTATTGACTAGGCTAGAGGGGAAAAAAGGTAGGGGATACAGAGGTAGGGTTATTTGAAAACTGTCATTCAAAAACAAAAGGGTTTTTTTTCAAACAGAAATTTCATAGACAGACAGATGAAAGCCATGGGTGTTCCTTCTGGTTAAGTAGTTTGACCTCTGATATGTTGTTTGATCGGGCAAAGAAATTCTCTCAGAATTCTCTTTTAGTAAAGACTTACCTGAATCTACCATTTGTGCTGATTTTGTTTTTTTTTTTAATTATTATTATTATTTTTTAGTGCTTTTCCAATGTTTAATTACCCTGATTTCTAAGGAATTTCATCTCATCAGATGCCTTTTTCATATAGAAGTATCTATACACAGACCAAATCACATCTCAGCCTTCTCTTTAGGTGTGCTGAATAGACTGAACTCCTTAAGCCTCAATTATCAGACTTTTTATCTTGCCTCTGCAGGTCTGATTACACTCTGGTGGAAGCATACATTAGCCAGGATGTTCCCAAACATGTTTCTAGCCACTTGTTCCCACTCAAACCTTGAGGTACCAGTGAGGCCACTTTGGATTTGTCTCAGCAGCTGTTTTTCAAGCATGCCAGAGATCAAGATCTTGAGGGTTGCTGCAAAGGAATGCCAGAGTGCTTTCAGTCACTCCTGGATTTAGACTAAATGGCATTTGGTAGATAGGGCAACACACGCACGCACAAAATCATTTTGTGGCCCTTATATGAGCTCTCTGCAATAGTTCTATAGCCTTCTTGCACTCTGGATATCAGAACTGGACACAGTCTTCTAGTAGGAATATCACCAGTTTTTCACACTGGAGCAAAAATGTACTTGTTTTTACAGTGAATCCAGTTCTTCCAGTTTACAAGCTCATATGCAGTTTTAAAGCCAGGGCAGAAAACCAGCAATTCCAAGAACATTCAACATGCCACTGGTAAAAGCCTAGGAGACAAGGTCACTGCAAAAGACCTGCTAGTGCAGTAGGAGAATTAATTGGCAGTTACTAAAATCCCTATAGTCCTTGTCAATCTGACCTAGGTGAAAGCACCAAATCTGGGCTCAAGGGAATTCATTTGATTCTGAGCAGAAGAATGATGTTCCTTGCTGAAAGGGTTGATGAGTTTTCTAAATGTAAGCAATAGTACAATACTAATATTACCAGTCAAAACCATCAATCTTAGTCAGTGTTCATGCTTCAATGGAAACCAAAAAAACCCACAAAACTCACAAACCACAACCCCACAGAAGCCTAATAAAATTTGAGGGGAAGGTGCAGGGTGTGCAGGAATTCACATCTCACACATGTGGATGGTTGAACCAAGAACTTGCTATGCTGTCTTACTGTCCTGTTCACAAATTTAACAAAATCTATCTTAGAGGAATTCTACTTCCTTGCCTTAGCTATTTTCTTCCTCTGCATTTTGAAATCTAGCTTCACTATAATTTCATTCCTTTTATGATTTGGAATCTTCCAATTTAAAATCTAAGTTTCTTGACATTAGATCTTGTTCCAGTATTGGTTTTTAACCTAAAAAAGCTCTTCTCCTTCCCTAATAATCTTCCCACCAAAGTCTTATAAATATTTATTCATGTTCCCTTTCACACTCCATTTTGCTAAACTAGAAGAGCCAAGCTGCTTTGATAGTCTTTCATCAGATAAGATCTTCTCTTCCATTTTAGTAACTCTTCTTTGCAACCATTTCAGTTTAAATTAGTCTTTATTTGCACATTGGTGATGAGAACTCTGATACATTGGGGTCCATCCAGTGCCTTATGCAATGATACTAACACTTCCATTCCTTGGCTCTGGTGATACACTATGCCTACAACACTTCTGAATTGCACTAGCCTTTTTTACAGGTTGTTTTAACTCTAGTAACTCATGTTCACCTTAAGACTCACCAGTAGGCTTAGGTCCATCTTCTTATTTGGCCTCTGTGAGCACCTAAGCCTCTGACAGATGTGGAAACAAAAAAAAACAAAAACAACCCAGCACCTTACTTTTAATCAATTATTAGATAAAAGCACCAAAAATCGCTGCTGAAGTACTCAATCTATACAGACACTGGCTGAGCTGGGTCCGACTGACACGGTTCCTCTTCTGGGCATGTGCTGTACTCAGTGCAGGGGCATGCTGAGTAGAAAGTAGAGGGACATTTTTTGTTTTGTTTCCTCCACATTTGTCTGCAGCCCTATATTAAAGCCGAGGGTACTTGATATTTATAGGTATTTGTACAAGGGTGTTTCAGAAACAAATGGCAACTTCTATATAAAACCATTTTGTATGCAGTGATCATTTATTGGACAACATAGTAATAAACAATGGATGTATTTAATAGTGCTGCTGTCAATGTTCACCATTGCTGTGTAGTTTTCCATTTTGTCACACAGACAGAGCCTGAGCATCCCTTTTGCCATTCATTTCCAAAATAACCTCATAGATTCAGTGACCAAATTAGCCCTTTTAACCACAACATCGTACTGAGATATCATATTGAGACAGCTTTTTACGATGACCCCTAAATGTCCTTCTTTGAGGAACTATGCATTCTTGTTAGCTTTTAGAAGCACATTGTGATTGGAGTAAATTTAGCCAGTTTTATAAACCAAAAGTCAGCCCTTTAAAATCTTAAATTATAAAATGAGAGAGAAAGATAAATGAGAAGAAGAATGTGCACAATGAGAAGCAGAAGGGCAAAGGAGGCAGAGAAACCATACAAAAAATGTCTCTGAGGCAGTATTATAACTGGAAGCCCAACTTCATGGGATATCACAAATGGTTTATGCTCCATTTATTAATCAGTTATAATGAAACAGTAAGTCTAAATGGCTTCAATTTTCTAGTACATGGCATCATTTGTCAATAGCCATCTTCAAAACTGCCATTTCAGGTAACACGTTATACCAGTCGTTGATGCTCACAGGTGGTAGGGGCTTCTAGCAGCAAAACACTAATCATTTTGTAATAAAAATAGCACAAATAAGTAATCATGTCCAAATATTGGTAAGCATGAGTGCTTTTCTAGCAAAGCCCACAACAAACAGCTTGTGTTTCAGTGGGAGTTAAGTGTTAAGTACCAGGTTGATCCTAGCATGTACATCATTTAAGCAATCTGTAGCATTACATATTTAAAAGGGAATTCATAAATAGCCTTCCTCCTCCAAAAAAGAACCACTGCTCACACCTCTATCACTATTTTGTATACTCTTTTGGGTGTATCATATGTACAAAGAACAGGGCTTTGGGAGTTTGGGGAGGACCTGATCAAGGGAGAACACACATTCTAAAATGATTTTCTAATATTTTGGTGTAAATTTCCCCCAGATTTGTTTATCCATTTTGACTAAAGGCATCACCTAGACCAGATGGCCAAGATTTTGGATTGTTTAAACAACTATTTCTGTGGTATTTATGCAATAAACCACTTTGTGCTGAAGGTCTTTTGACAAGTGTCAGTATGTGAGGATTTTGTGGAGTAAAGAGGGTACTGTGCCAGAATTTTGTCTGCTAATGCCCAAGTTGTGGATCCTGAAAACTAAAAGGGACAACAACCTATGGCTAGACATGGTCATGCTTGCTAAACAAGCTTTATACTTGGAGGGTAATGCAGGCAAACCATGGAGGAGTATTCTGTAAAATGCATCCTGGAACTTCTCAGCAGGCAGGAGAAAGGTTCAAAGTCTTACAGCCTTTTATGGAAGTGCAACTTGCTCCTCAGGTATTGGTAAGGCAGGGGTGTCAAACATATAGCCTGCAGGTTGGGTCCAGCCCACAGAGCTGTATCATCTGGCCCTCAGTGCTGCCCATAGATGCTGGAGTTACCCACAAGTGGCATGAGGAGTATGCCCAATGGGTGCCCCAAGCAGTGTGAGACCATCTCAGCACAGTGGAGCAGGTGTGACAGGCATCACATCCCCAGAGTAGCTACATGCCAGTCTGGGGCTATGGTACATACAACATTTATTCTGAGCTTCTTTGGCTGTCCAGCCTAGCTTATTGGTGGTGGCAGCTACTGATCCCCAGTATGGTACTGGTCTATAGGTTTGATGTGGCCCATGGACTGGTCCTGTGCTACTCATCCACCCCCTTAGACACCCCTGGTCTAAGGTCAAACATTCCACCATTTCCCATTTACTCTGGTGTGCTATAGGTTTCAAGTGCAGTAACTTTGCCATAGTTCTTGCACTTTTTTTGACAAACAGTGGCTGAAGTTCTGCTTACTACTCATTCAAGCTACATACTGTTGAATTAAGGCTTCCTCAAACCTTTGTACACAAAGAACAGGCAAAAATCTCCTTATTGAAATTACTCTAAAATATAGCAAATGCTTGAAACCAGATGCTGCATGAATCTCTCTCTCTTTTTTTTGTTTTTTTTGTTCCATGCAGATGTTTATATGTGTCGTACCAGAATAAATACTCTTCCCCCACTACCCTCTTTCAAAACCATCTAGGAGTCACATTTACATCATAGCAGTACATGGCTCCAGAGGGATGGAGCATTTCTTAAAACCTTGGTCTCTAATATTTTCTGACACCACTTATGCCTGCTATTGGTGGGGGGTGGGGGCTGAGCCCCTCCTGACCCCACCCCCTTTCTGTCCCACAGGGCCATTGTGGGGCTATACATGGTGGTGGAGCAGCTGGATGCTGAGTAGCACCAATCACTGGGGGATGGTGGTGCATGGTACAGCTGCTGTCACCGGCCACCACAAGAAGTTTCTTTTGGGGGGCGGGGGAGGAGATAAGCCCCATTAGCCTTTTGCCACCTATGCTTGCAGGAGGTATTGGATGCATCGTAGACAAGACAAGCTATAAGACCAGTTGCACGTCCACTTGGAGGAAGAATTCTATAGTAACTTTTTCAGAGAGTGATCAAGAAATACACTTCTATGATTGGGTTCTTCAGGTGAATCTGATATGTTTTATTAGACCAACTTAAATAGTTTTATTAGACCAACACAGCTACAACCTGTACTTCTATGATTATCATTCTGATCTCACCTGCACTAGTATATATATGAGGTCAGTCCACTGAAGTATATGCTAGTATACTACTCTAGAACTGGTGAAAGTGAAATAAGAACAAGTCTAAAAAAGTGTTAGTGACATTTAAAATATATATTTTTAAGAAATCACTGAGGCATGTTGTTTAAACATTTAAAATAAATGATGCTAGAAGATCAGCTTCCGCATTTGCATTTTAAGACTAGAAAACTTCAAGGTAGTGGCATTACTATGCATCCAATATAATAAAAGCCTTACCACTTCTGTCCGTCTGTTCATAATGCTCACAGCCAACTGTGCATGCGCAGCCTAGAGCCTTAGGACAGATAGATGGAGGACTAGGCAGAGAATGAGACTGGCCCAGGCAGTGCTTCCTGCTGTGGGGACCAGCCATGTGGGGGCGTGGGCAGCACATGACCATGGGATAGGGTATAACCCCCTGCCCACTCCCTGCACAGTACCCTGTGGTCACACCCCCATTGTGCTGGAAACACCAAAACACAGGAGGGGCTTTGTGCACCGCTGCAGGGTGCTGTGTGGAGAGCAGGCATGAGGGACACACCCCACTCTGCAGCTGCATGCTACAGCCACTGGGTGCTGCCCACATCCCCCTGCCCATACTCCTCAGGGCTGCCTACAGCGTGCACCCACCCCCTACACCATGTTGCCTCCACAGCCCATGGCTGGAGAGCACTTCCTGGGTCGGGGGTGGGGGGGAAGGGGAGGAAAGCATGGCACACAGCCACAGGGAGCAGGCATGGGGGGCATACCCCACCCCACATGCTACAGGTATCAGGCACTGCCTGCACTTCATGTGGCACCCTACAGATGCACACCCCACTGCCCACAGCTGGTGGGTGCTCTTGGTGTGGGGGGGTGGGGAAGTTGCTGTAGGGTGCTGAGAGGGGAGCGGATGGGGGAGGGCATGGGTGCTGTCTGCCAGCTGCCAGCACATGGCCACAGGGTGGGGCATGGCCCCCTGCCTGCTCCCCACACGGTACCCTGTGGCCACGTGCCACACCTCCCCCCATGCTGGGAGCATCAAAGCAGGGTGCTGCATGGGAAGCCAGCACGGGGGGCGCACCCTGCAGGGGAGGCGGGGTGTGGTGCATAGCCACGGAGTGCCACAAGGGCAGTGGGTAGGGGAGCATGGGTAGCGCCCACTGAATGCAGCACGTGGCCACAGGATGGGGCACACCCCCCATGCCGCACCCTGCAGCCATGCGCCATGTCCCTCCCCGTGCCATAAGCACCCACTGGCTGCAGGTGGCAGGGCACGTGGCTGGGTGGGTGTGTGGGTGTGTGTGGGAGGGGTGGCTGGCTGTATGTGTGTGTGCCGTCTGGCTGGGTGGGTGGTTGTGTGTGTGTATGTGGCATGTGGCTGTGTGTATGTGGCATGTATTACCTTTCCGCTATGTGTTCTTGGGGAATCCTGGCACAGTACACAGCCTGTCTTGGCTCCCTGCAGCCACGCCCCCCTCCACACAGGAAGTGCTTGCCTGGGTGCATGGCTGCAGTGCCACACAGGAAGTCAGCACAGGGAGTGAGATGTGGCCACAGGGTGCTGCAAGGGTAGTGGGAAAGGGGGTGTGGGCAGTGCCTGAAGACGGTGCACAGCCGCAGGGTGGGGCACATCCCCTGTGCAGCACCCAGCAGCCACACACTATGCCCCTCCCTGCACTGGGAGCACCCTCCAGCTGCAGGCAGCAGGGTGAGTGTGTTTGAGGTGTGTGGGTAGGATGCATGGGACTGGATGCAGAGCGGGGGGGGGGAGGGGGGATTGTGCGTGGCTGGATGCATAGCATCAGCAGAGTGGGGCTGTTGAGGCTCTGGCCTTGCCTCCCACCCATCATTCTTGACAGGCACTTTGTTAGTTTTTAAATTAGGTTAGTACTCTTTTTACATATCTAGATAATGAAGGAGTTCAGATGCTAGTGTGAGATTACATACCAAAATTTCTGCTTTTGAATAGCCTGAATTATGCATTCTTATGCTAAACAGCACCAAGTTCTACCATTTAGCAAACTGCTTATGAATTAAGAGACTCCTCAGTGTAGGCAAAGGGTGGCAAAATAAGGACTTAAAGTCATCTTTGGCATTTCTTATTCTCAGCATCTGAAATTAAAATCAAGTTACAGTGCAATAAACCTCTCTATATAAAAAATGACAAGATATGGAAGGAATGTATACATTTATCTGCAAAATATCAATCTGTTTTTTGTTGCATCAATTTTGCTTTAAAGATGGAATCTACTAAAATGTTACATTGTTGCACTGAGGTTAGAAGTTTGCATCTGTGAACAGAATTGGTTGTTGAGCCTTATCCAAAACCCAATGCACAAACCTGCTTAAGAATGCTGGAAGAAGTTCTAGTAGTAGTAGCAGCACTAGCACTGAAATAAACCAGGATCTATGCATATTCCACAATTACTGTAGTACTAGAGAATCATGTGATTAAGTGTAGAATATAATTGGTTCTAGACCTTTACATTAAAACTGGGGGAAGAGATGACAATTTTCAATATAGAAAAGAAATACATGTTTTTGCTGAAGGCATTCTACCGATTTTCTAGTGGAGGTGGATTTTTTTTTTTAAACAGTTTCAATGATCATTCCCTTATTGCTGGCTTATATCTATCTTAGTTTACTCTGGCTACCATTTCTTCTGATTTTCCATTCCATTTTCTCCTTTAAATCAACTGCTGAAGTACTCATCTCCAACTGGAAAGCTGCTTTTTTCTTAACTCATGCTATTTCATCGCTACAAGATAGGACTCTCCCCCCAGTTCAGTCCCTACCTGCCCTACCAGCAATGCACATTGCCTAATGATTCACAGCTTCCACTGGGTACAAGAGACAAGATGGGTATTTTGATTAAGTTAATCTTTTTCAGAAAACTGAGGATAAATCAAAAGGGGAATTGAAACCTCTGAAAGGTCCATAAAATATTCACTTATAAGCTAATGATCAGTGAAGTATTACAAAAGATTTATGGAATTAGTCTGATGCACATTCAACTATTCCAGGACAACTAGATGAAAAAGAACCATGTTATGTTATATTTTCTATTGCTCAAGGAGGTGCTTAATTGGTTCATACAAGCTGGCAGTATTGCAAGGTCAAAATCACAGACAGTTTAAAAATCAAGTTCTTTGTTCAAGGGCAATAAATGGCACAAAAAAAAAAAAAAAAGACTTGAATAGAAACACATTCTACTATAGGACTGAAAATCTTGTTTTGACACTTCTTTTGTTAAAAGATATGCTGGCAAATAATTTATTCTGCTGTGAATATTTATTAAGAGAAATGTTTGCATTTCCATCACAAAATCAAGTATAAAAACTTTGGACTGAAAAAATGTTACTGGTATTATATATACACATATATACACTCTATTTTAATTGTTCAGAAACCTCAGTTATAGTCTGTAATAATATGATATGGTCAACTGAATCTCATTAGTTAGAACCTGTAAATAAACATATTGAACTGTTTACTCAATTAGATTTTAATTGTTTCTGTAATGATCTGACATTTAGGATGACACTTTTATTAGTTAATAATGAAGGCTAATTGCATTCTGCAAGGAATATGTTAAATTGTTTTTAACAAAATTTACTGCACTTTTGGAATTCTCATTATCTAATTGTGTTTTGTATATTTTAAATTTTAAACATTTATCAGGGTGATTAACTGTAATGATATGTGGTAAGCATATATATTTGTTATTTAACAAAAACAAAATTAATTTTAGATAGTCTATAAGATCAAAATTAAAGAGTACAGTTTCCAAAATATTTAATGTCTTCATAATGATTTGGACACTGGTGTCAGAGGTGGACTGGCTAAGTTCGCTGACTAGACCAAACTTTGGGGAAGAGTATCCACATTTGAGGATAGGCTGGTGATCCAGGCTGACCTCAATAGATTTGCAAGGTGGGCAGATGAAAACCTGATGACATTCAGTATGGAGAAATGCAAGGTGCTCCACCTCGGGGTGAGGGAAGGGGAAACCAGCACCACACTTATAGGCTCAGCAATGCTAAACTCACTAGCACCATGACCAAAAGAGACTTGGGGGTCATGATTGACCACAAGATGAACATGAGCCACCAATGTGTTCCCACAGCTGGCAAAAGTGAACAAAAAACTCTGGCTTGCATCTATCAATGCATCATCTCGAGCAAGATCCAGGATGTCATCCTCGCACTGTACTCAGTCTTTGTGAGGCTGTTGCTGGAGTACTGCATCCCATTCTGGGCTCCACAGTTCAGGAAGGATGTGGAGAAGCTTGAAAGAGGAGGAGACTAGGGTCTATGTTGCTCAGCAGTCCCAATTGGAAAGTGGTGAACCACTGTCCAGTGAAGGCTGCTGTGGAGGAAGGGCTTTGATGTCCATGTCACTGCAGCATCTCTGGCTGGGCAGTGGTGTGTCACTGGAGGCTGCAAGGAAAAGGAGTCCAGGGTCTGTACAACCAGCCACTGCTGACAGTCGCCAACTGCTAGCCCTCTCCCTCCCTAGGGAGGGAGAGGGGCTACTCTGGCAGCCTCCTGGAACGTGTGCAGGAGCACCCCCAGTGGCTAACGTGGGCAGGCTCTGAGCCCTCCCCCACCCCAAACAACCAGCATCTGTTCAGTGGGTTCCTACTCTAACATTGTAGCACTTTAGTTAAAGTGCTATAAGTTAGAACTCTTATGCCAGGGACCTTTTGAGTGTCTGTACGTATCCTAGGTGTCCTTGTGCCTAGCCATGACCCTGCTCACCAGACCTCTTTGAAAAAAAAAAAAAAAAAAAATCAAAGCTTTGCAGTCAAGAAACAGTATTAACCCTTGATGTGTGACTCTCAGCATTCTAATTTTAACGGTGCTTAATATTGATTTAAGTATGGTCTAAGTGTAATTTAACCTCAGTACTAGCAATTCTTAGTTTTTCCATTCAGAAATCTCAAGTAGGACACCAGTCAAGAAACCTAAATGCTGCATTCCAAGTTGAATGGTCCTAACCACTTTGTACTTACTACTCAAAATCATTACAGAAAAGATGCAAACAAAATAAATTTTATTTATGATACTGTGCCCGCCTCCATTCGATTAGACGCTCCCGTGTGAGCTTAGCCCGGACTCTGGACTGCGCCTGTCCTGGGCTCGCGGGTGGACCCCACAGGTTACCCCTGCTGACATCAGGGGGTCCCCTTAACTCACCTGCCATGACTTGGAATGTTGCTTCAGTGGAGGGGCTCCCCTTCAGGGCAGCCTCCAGGGTCATCGCGCCTCCCGGCGGGCACTCACTGGGCTGCAACCTCCCCTACACCCCGGCTACTCACCACCTTGGGTTGCGATCTTCAGGCCCCTTTGGTATTCTCAGCTCTTCCCCAGTCTCCGCCCACAGCTTGCCAGCTGTGTGCCTGAATCTTCGGGCCTTGGCGTATGGTTCTCGGAGTCCTCAGACCTGGTCCCTCCAATCCGACACCCTACCACCTTAAACTAATCACCCTGTGACGTGACTTGCCAATCCCACTACCATGGCAACTAATGCCCCTAGCTACTGGACCAGGAGGCCCCGAAGGGTGTCTCTGGTCTATGGGCCACGTGGAATCCCCTGGGCCCGGGTTCCACAGCCCCAGCGGCTCACCCCAGTCGGGTATTGAGTCCCTGCCTTTCCCTAAGGCCGCAGTGGGCCCCATAGGTCACCTGTCCAGTCCCCTTTTTGGGTCTTTGGCCACTCTCTGGTGCGGCCCGCTGAGGCCCCATTGGCCACGCCACCATTACCTCCTCTCCTCACTTCTGCTGCCAGTCTCTCCGCCGGTGCTGCTGCCGGGTCTCCCACAGGTGCTGTTGCTGTGGCCTCCGCCAGCTCCCTCGCCGGTATGACTCCCGGCTTTGCTGCTGCCCCTACTGACGATGTCGCTGCCGGCTCTGCTGTCAGCGTAATTGCCAGTTTCTCCACCAGCGTTACTGCCGGCTTCCCTGCCAGCTCTGTTGTCGACGTCCTGGCCGACTCTGTCAGAGCCTCTCCTGGCTCCGCCCCCGACTTTCCACACTGCCGGGCGTGATGGCTGAGCCCCTTCGGGTGAGGGCTCTCCCCTCAAGCCTCTGCTTGTCAGCCGCCCCACCACATCGTTGGAGCCGCTTTTTATCTCTGCCGGGCAGTGTCTCCCGCCCCCGCTGCTCAGCCGCAGCTGAATATACGTGTGGCTAATCACCCGCAATGGCGGTTTCGCCGCGCGCATCTCCTCCGGCTCTTCAGGCTCTGAGAGAGGTAAGTGGGGCTCTCCTTTGGCCTGGGGCCCTCCTGGCACCCCAGCTCCCCTGGGACAGATACATTCAGTTTAAAAAACCGTTCTGATTTCTTGTCTCTTAAAAGAAATAGGTTAAAATAGTAAAAAACATATACATATTTATTCTTGTGAAAAGTGGAGGTTTATCTAAACATGTTCACACATGCATTATAGTTCCACTGAAGTAGAAGATAGAGTATAACTTCTGTCTCCGTATATAGCTACTTGTGTTGATACAAAACTGTAAGGAGTAAATGAAAGCACTTGTACAAAGTTGTTACTGCTGCTGGAGACTGGAATCAGAATGATAAGATACTTTTCAGTTTTCCATTTACTTATGAATTACATATTTATTAATATGTGTTACATAGGATTGATATACAAAAAAGAAAAAAAGAGGAGGAGGAGGAATCAATGATGCCGAGTCTTTTTAGATTAAATCACACATCTGGGCATTGTCTTTTTAAAAGCTTTCCCTAGAAAATGTAGTAGTTCATCATTTATTAGTGAAGTATATCAATACTAATCTGTTAGAAATACAAAAAGCTTTTTCATTGTATAACTACATAGTGGAGAAGAATGACTACCTCCCTTGGTTAGGATTTAACAAGTTTGTGTTTTTCCATACTTCCTACATAATTCTGGGAAAAATCATAAAGATGATGTCTCTAAAGGAATACTTATATTCAGTGTTAAGACAATATATAGAATAGAATGCATTCTTAACCTCAATATACTCCATACACATGTTTAGCACATTTTCATTGCACCTTGAGTTTAGTTCATTTAACTTTCCTGAGTCCAGATGTAGACAAACTTTGGGGCATGTCCAGGTGAGTGCACATGCAATTCTTGCAGCATCTGAAAGCTCTTTGAGATGCTGCAAGAGGCACAAGTGGGAAGAACCAAAAAAACCAAACAACATTCCCTGTGCAGGCAAAATTAGACCCTTGGATATCTAGGGATTCAGAAATACCCGGGGGTGGGGGGGAGCAGAGATTCAGGTCCTCTACAAATGCCCTGAAGCAACCAGAGATTTGACTCCTCCACAGAGATGCTTGAGTAGCCAGCTATGGCATCTCTATGGTTTGCCCTTGCCCCAGTGCTGAAGCAAGCTGCCTGACTGTGCAGGGGACATGGCAGGCAGGGGGCCACGCACCGAGGGGACATGGCAGGCAGTGTGCCAGCCACAGAGAGCTGGACCTGAGCTCTATGCTGGTAAGTAGGGGAAGAGGGACCATGGGAGTAGACCCCTGCTTGGCCCCATCCCCAATGGCTGTCCTGCCTGGCCCCAATCTCCCAGCAACAACAACAAAAAAAATTGCCCCGTACTCACCATCAGTAGCAGCTGCTGTTGGGGTCACTGGGGCCTTGTGGCAGAGCACCCCTGCAAAGCATGGGGCAGTGGGAACTGACTCCAGCCACCCACATTACCACTGCCCTATTGTGTGGGTGAGGCTGGGGTTGGTAGGGCGCTGTGTAGTTCCACATGCTGTCAGGCAGCTGAGGCTGCTCAGGCTGAGAAGGGACAAGCCCCAAGTGACAGCCACAGTAGCCCCAGCTGCCCAACAGTGCACACAGCCTTGCCAGATCTGGCCATTGCCACTGCGTGTGTGTGCACGCGCGTGGTGGTGGGGGCTCTGCCACAAGGTCCCACTGACCCTGATGGCAGCTGCTACTGCCAGTGACTACTGGGCTTTTTATTTTTAAGTGCTGGGAGGCTGGGGCCAGGTGGGGCAGCCATCAGGGGTCTGGGTGTGCAGAGGGGGATGTCTGGTAGCCTCTGCAGGGGCCATGTGGCCCCTGTTGAGGGGAAGTCTGTGTGGAGGGCTGTGCCCTGCAGGGGGCAGGGGACCTATCCCTCCTGAGCAGCACCGCCCCCCCACACACCCCACCAGATCCCTCCACCCCCCTCCTGCAAACCCACATTCTCTCAGTACACACACACACACACACACACTCTGCATGCTTAGATGCCCAACATGATGAGACCTGCTGGCAGGAGCTATGGCTGCAGGGGCAGCTACCCCCACGCCCGGGTTAGTGAAGGGGTCAGGGGGAGCTCTAACTGCTCTATAGTAAGAAAACCAAAAGGCAAATAGCAGAACATATAGGTATTTAGAATTAATTTTATTATGATGATAGAGATACTGGTAGGCTTCCAAATTGCTTTAAAA
>NW_005841978.1:2908362-2916268 GCF_000455745.1 Alligator sinensis | reverse complement strand
AACACTGTAGAAATCAATAAAACATTACCCAACTAATAGCTCTCTCTCTCTCTCTCTCTCTATATATATATATATATAGTGGTCTTTTGTTTGACTTGTGAAGGAACATGGATTTGGGGGTATTTTACAGAGAGACTTTGGGATTTAAAGAAAAAAAAAAATCAGGGATTTTCCAGTTTTCCAATGGGGAACATCAGAACTCCTGCTAGGGAAGCCAGTGGCAGGACCCAGGCAGAGGAGCCTGCTCAGAGCTGGCACCTCAGACTCAGCAGAAGGTGGCTGACCTCCTGGCCAACTGGGGCCAGGAGGACATTCTTTAACAGTTCAAAGCAGACCACCATACTGGGAACATTTGGGTGATAGCTGTCCAGATAGCCGTGCAGGGGTTACATGATATTAGTGCCGCACAAAGGCCAACTCTGCAGCCACAGCCCACTGGCAGCTAGCCCAGAGGGGCAGATGCCTCTACTGGCTGTGCAGTCCCCATCCATGTCTGGCAGGTGTGCAGCAGGTCACAACCAGGCAGTAGGCCCCACTGCCAGACTGCTGTAGTGGGTAAAGGGTGCAGGGAGCTCTCAGGGTGCTTCAGTAGTCTAGCTGGCACAAGGGGTAGTGGCCCCAGGTACCAATTAGGTGTGCCCCAGAAATTCCTGAGAGTGAGTAGCCCTGAGGTACTTGCCAGGGCAGCTTTTTGTACTGATGGGGCCAGGAGAGGGTAGCTTTTTACACAGGTGCTGGCCCTGGGCTCTAGCTCCCCCTTGCTGCAGATCCACGAGGAGCCAGGAAGGGTTATTTTGCCCCAAGTAGCACAATTTGCACCACACCAAAGTCCATGTTCAAGTACATGCGCCAAGGCAAAAAGTCACGGCTCAAATTTGTAATGCTTGTATTTGGGTTGCTGCAAGAGCACATGCCTACACGTGCGGATACACCCTTAGCATCTTAGAACCTCGAAATGGGGATAGTAATACACTTTCCACCTATGAGGTGAGAAGTATAAGTAGACAAAAAAATTGAGAAGCACACAGAGAAATGGAGACCACATTAGATAGATAGGGGCATTCTCTTCAGAGACATGAAATAAAATCTCCATTCTATACCTTAAAAGTCTGTTGAGGTCATATAAAAACATATGAGCTGGGTGGGAACAGCTGATTTGTTATTCCATTCAGTAACAGCACTACTACTATTAGCTTGGGAAAAACGTAATTTGTTCAGGTCCACAGAACATTTAGTTTCCAAGTTTCAGTCTCTCACTGATCTTTGCAAATAATCCAGTGGTGTTTTAGTGAATTATAGTCCTTGATTAGGCTTTTCTGATTCAAGGGTGAACAAGTGGAGAAAGCTGGAATCTATATATACACACACACATATATACACACACACACACACACACACATATTTTATTTATATATATATATATATATATGAATGCAAAAGGCCTTGTGTTCATATAAGAAGCTATTTCCTTTAATTTTGAGGGAAAGTGGCAGAAGTTAATTTTATAGGGAAAAAGCGGAAAAGATCAGTGATTCTTGAAGGTGTGAGCACTAAATATTACATCTACCATACATTATTGGAAAAGACAGCATCATATTAACCTTGATCATATTACAATAAGCTGTATGATGGACTGTCAGACCTTTGGAATGCAGGCTACATTTTAATATCGATATTTATTTTATGGGTCACCTGTTTTCACATACATTACTCTTTAGGGACACATCTTCTCATGTTAATTATTGTGCAACATCCCACTACCAGGGACAGTAATCACTGACATAGGAAAGACACTGTTAAATAATTAAATTTTCCCTGCCTTTTTAATGTAATCTAGCCATGAATGATGTCAGCTCCAAGCAAACCATTCCATACTAATAGTATTTTTTTAATGGAATTTAAGAACCAGAGCAATAGGACATAGTTATACCTTCTCATAGTTTTATGCCTTATACTGAAAGGTATTAAGCCCTTTAGGGAATGGGTTTTTCCCCTCAGGGAGACATGAGGACAATGTCAGGAAAGAAGCCTCAAAAACAAACAAAAAACAAAACCAAAAAAAGATGGAAGTGCCAAGTAAAGAATGTAAAACTACTAGAGGTGCACCGATACACTGGTCCAATATCAGACAAAATATTTTCTTTATAACTGGTGCCAGTATAAAAAAAGTCTGCCCAATGCAGCTGATAATTTGTCCAATAAATGCCTATGCATGCACACAGCTACAGTACAGTACATAGGCAGCATGGAGTGCTGAGTGCAACTGGTAAGTCTGGTGTGGTGTCAGGGAAGGGCGGGGGAGGGGACATTGGGAAGCAGATCAAAGACCCTATGGTGAGGAAGGGAAGGGGTGGCTCCCACCACTGCTCCTGCTGCTCATCCAGGAGGGCACAGGGGAGGGATATGCCCCCAGATCTGCACAGGGTGGGTTGGGGCAGGCTAGGCCAGGCTCTTCCCAGCTGGGCAGATCCAGGGGTACATGCCCCCCACCATGCTTTTCCCAATGATCCAGTCAAAGGGAACCCCAGAGCTATGTTATATGCCACAACTTTAAAGCCACTCCTGCCCCCAAGCTACAGAAAATAAAAGTGTTCTGGAAGCTTGGTTCAGTAGCACACAAGTTCCTCCTTCCCTGCCTGGCTCCTGGCCCTCCTTCCTTCAATCTTCCCCACTGGCTGGGAATAGGCTGTAAGGAATAATCTGCATGTTGCTGATCTGGGTTCCCCGTACCGGTGCTTCCTGCAGGACAGAGCAGGAGTAGCTCTAGAGCTACCCCATGCATATGACACCTGGCAGTAGTGTTGCCCTGTGGGGTCAGGCCAACTCTCAGGATCTCAATATTACGCTGTTAGACAGGAGGGTGAGACACAATTGCACATATACAAAAACACACAAATCAATTAGGTGCATACAAATGCACACTACCAGCTCAGGCACATACACATCCAGACCAGTCTAGGCACATGCATATCTATCACCAATTCAATCACATACACTATACACCCCAAAAGTTAGACACAGATCACTAATTCCTATATCATGCACACAATGCCATACACATACACACAGGTAAGTTCCTAACTTAAATGGAACAGTGTGCGTGAGTGCGTGCATGCGTGGTGTACTTGGGATACCTGGGGAAAGGTTAAGATAAGAAAGTAAAAATGTAGGGAGTGAAAGTCACTGGGACCGGAATTGGAACTGGTAGACTAGAAGGGCCTGGGCTGAAGAACTGAGGCTGGGGGTAACTTTAGGTTAACTGATCTTAATTGATTAAAAAGACAATGCCCAAAACCTACTGAAGAGGGGAGCAATGCCGGCACAGAGGCTGGGACTGGAGCCAGAGCTACAGGAGAGCTGAAAATGTAGGTGGGGAGAGAGAAACTGGGACTAAGGAAAAGTGTGGGTGTTAAAAAGGGGCTCCGGGAGCCAGAGAACACTGCAGGACAGCCACGAGAAGCTGGGAAGCTATGGAGGGTGGGGGGATTACAGAAGGTGCGGGGGAAGCCTGAAAAACAAAAACAGAGAGATGGACAGCAGAAAAAAAAAAAATCACAGGAAAAGCAGCAGGAGAGACTGAAAGGCAGCAGGGGCAGAGGGAAAGCAGAGAAAGGCAGCAGAAAGTCACAGGGAAAAGGCAGTAGGAATTGAGAGGAGATAGAGAAACTAGTGGAGAGGGGTGGCAGCTGGAGCTGAGAGAGAGAGGCTGGAATTTAAGCTAATGAAGGGACTGGGATTCAGTAAAACATGACCCAACTCAGGGTTGCAAATGACAGTGGTTGTATTGAACAGGGGAGATGGTGACATAATATCTTATTGGTTCCCTTGCACCCACACACACAATGGCAGCAGGGGTTAGAGAGGCTTGGTGCAGGAGCTAAAGTCCAGGAGGAGAGGGAGAGAGTTCAAATTGTAGGAGGTGGTGTGTAGGTAATATCTACCTATCCAAGCTGGAAAGGGGTCCTTGTCCAGTAGGTGTTGTCCAGAGGGGGGTCGCTGGCAGGGCCTCTGGGCGAATAGGTAGCGTGGCATGGTGCTGGTCCAGATGGAGAGGGAGTCCCACCGGGTCCGTCTTCACTGCCCCTTTTTATAGGGGCAGACCTTGTGTGACCCTAGTGACAGGAGGCATGCCCAGGCAAGGGTCACCCCCTGGCATACTGAGCATGTGTGCTCCATGCAAGGATGTGCAGTTTTGGGTGTCTGTAATGGTGGGGTACAATGGTAGAGTTGCTGGTTCTGCAGGGGCTTTTGTCTTTCATATGCTGGGTTCTTGTCTCTGTTTCTAGGTGTGGTCCGTGGTTCCTGGATGAATCAATGTGAGGTGATGGTCCAATCATTACAGGCCATTCAGTAGAGGCCTGTTACCATTGTATTTCAATCATTCCTAATCACTCTCGTTCATTCAGGAATCAATTTACATGGGAGGGGTACGTGACTCATACAGTTTCATAGTAGCTAGGGTCAGGAGGGACCTGAACAGATCATCTAGCCTGACCCCCTGCCACAGGCAGGAATGAATGCTGGGTTCACAAGACCCTAGACAGATGATCGTCCAACCTCCTCTTGAATTTGCCCAAGGTAGGGGCGAGGACCACCTCCCTGGGAAGTTGGTTCCAGATTTTGGCCACCCTAACTATAAAATATTGCTTGCTGATCTCCAACCTAAACCTATTCTCCATCAGCGTATGACCATTGTTCCTCATCACCCCAGGTGGTGCTGGGGAGAAAAGCACCAAGAGTTGCAACATGGGATGCCTAGGCAGAGGACACAAGATGGAGGTTTGACATATAAAATGGAAACTTGACATAACTTTGGTTCACTTACAAAACACAGGCCTAAACCATACAATATCCATATGAAACAATAAAAATCAATACAAAAAATGATGATAATACAATATACAAACAGTGGATATCCAAAACCAAAAACTTGCTATCAAAATAAAAATGTTTTATCTTATCCCTTCTGAGCTCACTTATACTTATCTATAGGGAATAGAGAGGGAGAGAGAGAAAAAAAGTCAGAAATGGTTGGGGAAGGAATGCATTTTAAAATAAATAAAATAAAATAAAACTGGGGGTTTTGCTACAGTAGGGTGACTCTAGCTGGGAGTTGTGGGGAACTGCAGTTATATAGAGCCTAGCTGGCTGGAGGCAACAGCAAGGTACAGACATCTGCTCCTAACCAGACTCTCCTCCCCTGATCTCCCTCACTAGAAGAGAGCTAAGCAGGAAAGAAGATACTGGGATTAGGAACCTGTACACTGCCAGTGTTGTCCCTGGCCCAGTCATGTTCCCTGCTCAGCTGCTCCTCAAATCTTCCAGCTGGAACTGTCTAATATTCTATTCCAAGATATTCTGCTTTCCCCATGATGAATGGGGAACCCCCTTATCTTGGAATCAAATAATATGGAAGTTGTTTCCCCAGCTTTTGATAAAAAAGTTTGGAAAACAAGATTAACCCAAGTTCCTAAAAGATTTACTGCTACTGTCTGAAATTAGGTTCAGTGAAAAAAAAAAAAAAAAAAATTCTCTTGCAAAATCATTAGGCTCTTTTTTGCAGGGGGGGTGTGGGGGGAATAATTTTTTTTCCTACTTCCCTCACCATCCAACTGTGCTAGACTTGGTGGCTGGTAGCACAGAATCATTTACACTATTAATGCAACTAAATACACAGACAGACAGACAGACAGACAGACAGACAGACATCAAGCTATCTGGTTTCTCTAGCATTTATCACATGCTGCCATGAGGAAGTCAGTCCCAACAGGACTGTTCAAGATGGAAGTGAGTTTAATGCATGGTAAGGAAGCAGTGAACTGAGGTGGTCATGGTTAGACCATTGAGCATTAGCTTTTCTGAACTGGAAGATTGATATGTCTCTTTTAATGAGTGGTAGAGGTGAAGTTGAAAATTCTCCATTTTTCCTTCATAATGACCATTTTGTTCCTTTACTGAAGTTATCCATATACCTACTTAAAAAAAAAAAAAGGGGGGGGGGGGCACGGTCCGGGTTGAGTAATCTTGTTGGGGGGGGGGGGGCACTGTCCAGGTTTGATTTTTTTTCCCTTGATGGAGACTTAAAACAAAGGGTCATCATCTATTTTTACTTCAATGCTGTGCAACTGCACTGAGGCCAGTAGGACTGCACACAATGTATAAACTGGCAAGGTCTTTACATTGGGAATTTACAATGGCAGTAATGATCTACTTCATAGATCTATTAGTGCATTGCTCGTTAGTATGACAGTACTGATGGAAGCTCCTATCCCTTGCAAATGATTAACCACAATATTTTGAAGTGCTCTTGCACCTTTATTTTTCTTCAGCTCACAAATAAGGAAGGAATCATTTGGCTAATCCCAGCATTATGATTAATTTTAAAACATCAATTACTTAAAAAAAATAATAAAAAATGAGTAGCCCGAAAAAGGCCAGTATACCTTATAACAACTTCTGTCTTCTTGCATATGCCTCCAAACTACAAAACACTCAGAATAGGGGCCTAACCTGTGTAGCATGCTGGGGCCCCAGGGGTGGCTGTGACACCTCCTCCTGTTGGCTCTACAACTATGCCCCAACTCTTCTCCTAGGGTGCCTTCCATTCTCACCCACACAAGGCTACCCACAGGCCTTTGCATGGGCTACAGTCCAACTGGACCTCCACTGGGGTTCCCCAGTACCCTATTGGCCTCCACTGCATTATTCTCAGGCACATCACTGGGCCACTGCACCCTTCTAGTCCCACTACACTCTTCCCAAGCCCCTTGTTGGGCCTTTTTAGACTGTGCCACTATGGGGCACCTAAAGCCTTGGGGACTAATTGCATGGCTCCATTCCTTTCCTACACCACATCAAGCCCCATAGATATTACCGTATTGCTATTCTCCTGTTGGTGCTTCAGCCTTTTTCCTCTCAGCTGGGCCTTCTAGACCAGGCCCAGTAGATTGGACATGGCTTTGAGGAACAAGCTCTGGTCTAGCCTTCTTGGGCACTGGGTCACCAGCCCCTGTGCAGCTCTGTGGCCTCTTGCTCTGCCCTATTCCAGGCAGGCTCTACACTTACCTGGGAGTTGAGCCTGCCCCTGGCAGGGCTCAAGGCAATCCCTCACCCCTCAGGCACTAATGGGACCTTTTTATACTATCCTTTACTGAAACCACTGGTGTGACTAAGTAAACACAATAAGGCCCCAGACTATAACAAACACCAAAAGGGGGAAACTTTCCCTCACCCCTTGTTCTGGTATATCTCCCAGCCCTGGGCTCCTTGTGAGCTCCCCGAATCTCACTGTTCCCACAGATTGCTAGATTGACTGCTATGCTTCCCTGGGTAGATCTGCTGGGCAGGTGCCCCTAACGTTGTGACTTGCAGGGCTAGACCAGTTTGCCAGCCCAAGTCCTAGGTTTATATCCTCCCAGAGCCCTGCCCACTTCCAGTCAGCAGACTACCCCAGGGCTGCCTGCAGTTGCCCATTAATCAGCCTCATTGCCACAGTGACCTGCACCTGCTGCACCCTGCCTGGCTTGCAGTTCCCTCACTGGGCTACTTCTTCCTTAAGAAACTGAGAGCCCCAGGCTCTGTTACAACCCGATGCATGCAGCCTTGAGTTTGAGTGGACTATTACATTCTAATTTCAACACTGCATTTCATAAGTTTGCCTTTATTTCCAAGTTTGCTTTCTACAATCCAAATTAAATAAATTCACTGACTTTTCACAGGAGACTACTAATTTTACCTAAACTGTTGGCACCATTCTATCTGCTTAATCATCTTTTCCTTAGTGACTCTTCCCATTTCTCACTGCTGTGCTAAGTAGTAGTTCAAATACAAGCTGAAAGGAGAACTGATTCATCTCAATAACACAGTAAGCAAACAGCATGTTGAATGACCATGAGGAGGAAGGGGG
>NW_005841978.1:2904874-2908352 GCF_000455745.1 Alligator sinensis | reverse complement strand
AAAGAGAGAGAAGAGATTATTTGAAACTGGGGAGAAAAGAGAGAAATCTTATGAGCTGAGGCTGAAAGTCACTCACATAAGTATTGGGAAGGAACTGCAGAAAAACTGATATATTTAAAAGAAAACTCCAGTTTTGGTGTATCACAGTTATGATCCATTTAGCTCACAGATGCATCCAGGATAGGAAGATTGATCAAGGTCCATTTACTGGCTGGAATCAGACCTGCACTTTTCTTTCAGAATTAATACTAGATCTACTTGACACTGGAAAGGAGATAAAAATGTGAAGAGAAGAAACTTGAGGCTGGAAACAGATTTTTGTTCAGGGAGTATGATCAGCTATGCCACAATGTCTTGGCACAGATGATTGCACTCCATGGGCATGCATGCAAGCAGAGAAAACCCACACTTGCAAATATGCCCCCCCCCCCCCATTGGGAAGTCCCCTGCAAGCCAGGAGTTGGAAACCCCTGTGGGAGTTCTTCCACCCTCTTCTGCATGCATCTGCAAGCAAAGATCCATATGGAGGGACCAGAACACAAATGGCTGCAGTGGAGTTAGCCTGCAAGTGTGGAAGGGGGATCCAACTTCAGGAGTTTTTCCTTGCTGTGCCTGAAGAGGTCCACTGGGGAAATCCCCTACAAAGATTTCCCAGGTACCTGCATCACTCCTGCAATAGGCACGTGTCTGCAAGCAGGAAACCCCTACTTGCAGACACATGCCCCATGTCAAGGTGAAGCCCCAGCTTTCACAGCTTACCCTGATGTGTCCCTGAAGATCCCTAGAATGTGTCTGGGTAAGAAGGGAAAGCAAAGCAGGTCCTTCAAGGCTTATTGAACCAAATCTTGCCCAGGAATTTTCAGGGTGTGCAGGACTTGGCTTCTCAAGCCTGTAGAGCAGGGGTGGGCAAAATGCAGCCCAGATGCGGCCCACCAGGCCATTCCATCTGGCCCGCAGGACCCCTAAAAATTTAGAAAATTAATATTTATCTGCCCCTGGCTGCCTATCATGTGGCCCTCGATGGCTTGCCAAAACTCAGTAAGCGGCCCTCTGCCTGCAATAATTGCCCACCCCTGCTGTAGAGCCCCTGCCCCAGGAGTCTGGAGAGCATGGGCAGCTTCAGGCTAACCAATAACCCAAAAGATGTGGGCCACAACAAAATGGCCCAAGTTTATTACTACCCTCTGTTGCAATCACAAATTTGAGCATCTGTGGTGTGACAGAATGTCGGGAAGACTGTCAGAGGGAATGCGTGTTTTCACTCTAAGCGTGTGAATCAGAGAGTACCTTCCAGAAAGGAGGTTAGGCAGAAAACAAGAAACAGACATATATCTATGTCAGTAGCACAAGATGCCAGGAAGAAAAGTACTGGAGAAAAATAAAATGTACCAATTATGCTGTTAATTTTTGACACAGTGGAAAAGGAGAATTTCTACTGACTGAAAGATCTTAGCTATTAGGGAATTACCTGAATGACTCATTTTGGTCAATATAAAGAGCAGAGCAATGCTTCAGTTCTGTTTTTAATCATTAAACTGTCTTTACTGATCTTACAGTTGGGGGGGGGGGGGGGGAGGAGGGGAGAGAGGAAATTCACCTGGGGCTGATCATTAAGATACTTTTTAGTGAATCCTGCAAGACTCCTACATTGGAGGGAACAGCTGAGCACTAAATGATCAGTATCAGGTACAAGTGAAAGCATCTCACCCAAACATTTAAAGATATTGAAAAATTTCTGCTTTTAGAACCAAATACTGGTGATGTAGCCTTGGCAACCAGAGTCCTTCATGCGTAATACCCAGGAATGTGTCACTGCCTATTACAGGAAGATTGCTCTCTCTGGATTAGTGCACAGGATTGATGCTTCATCCTCAAAAAAGAGGGTTTGGATCCAAGAGAAAGAATTGAAGGGAACAAACCAAACCACCACAAAGTCTCAATATACACCAGTACAAAAATGGCATAATAAATTATAATGGTAGTACAAAAAGACACACAATTGATTTTTCAAGGAAGAGAGGAACCAGTCTATTGGTGGATGGAGTCAATTTCCACTATTATGTCCCATCAGACTAACTAAAATAATATCTGCATAACTTATCTAACAAAGACCAGATTACCCAAATAAGAAGGCAGGGTGTGGAAGGCTGGGATGTGTGCTGCAATAAACAATATATTCAACAGTGACATGTTTCTAGGCATGCTGTTTATTTTGATCATATTATATATATCTGAGAAAAGTCTTTGTAAATAGCTTAATTTCCTACAATGATAATAATGCTAATAGATAAATATTCTTGATGGTGTTTTTCACAGCTCTGTTAGGAACATTAGGACTATTTTACACATTGAAAACTATGTCTGGTCTAAGGTACATCTCTGCCCTACCTTCTGCTCCACCCCATAACAAGTAGTCTACAGACTACTAAAGAAATGCAGATAAAAACTAACTTCATCCTATATATTTCGTTGCTTACAGTTAGTAATGCATAAATAGACTGGTCCAAATTCAATCTACTGTCACAAATTGTGATCACTACTTCAAATGAGGTTGTATTTGAAATATGCCATGATGGGTCCTGTTCCTGTTTACTGAGACATTGAAAGTTCAACACTAAGTGTAGCAGCTGATTGGAATTTAAAAGTTACCATTCATAGATCAGAGAGAACAGGAGATAGAGCTGTTTTTGTGTTTTTAATTTCGATGGAATAAGTCGATAGGTCTCAAATATATAGCTGTTGTGGAAGGCAGAGAGCTAACTATCATACTGAAGCTGGCAGCTGGCATCCTAGAGACCTCAAATAGAGCTGAATGGTTTATTTTCAAAAAGATTTCTGTATTTGTCATTAAATTTAATGGGAACTGTGGTGTCACTAATATTCTATAAACTGCTAGTAATTCTGAGTAATACAAGCTTCAGAATTATGTTTATTATGCTAGCCTGAATATGACATTAGGTAAAATAGACTGTCACTTTAATAGTGACAACCTTGAATTACTCAAATCTGTTTAAGTATGCAATTCAAGTCATCCCCCCCCCCCCCCCCCCCCCCCCGCCCAAGAACAGCAAAAGCAAGCCTCTTGGTTTATTTGTCAGATTAAAAACAAACAAACATCAAAACATCAAAAATCAGGTTTCTCAGAGGTTGAATTATCGCATGCTGTTGCATTAATTAAGGGACAAACTTCAAATGCTTCTCCAGTTCTCAGCAACTTGGAAAAGCCCCTCCAGGCAGCTATCCCTACTGTTATCTCACTTTCTCACCATGCCAGTATCTTCCCTATCACACAAGTAATCCTTTTCCTTTCCAGTAGTGGATTAAAATTCTGTTTAAGAAAGATACAAGATCACTTAAGCATCCTGGCACTTTTTCCCCCCCACTTCCACAAATAGGGAAACATTTGTCACCACTCATCTAAAAGCAAATTTTTATAGATTTAAAACAAAAAACCCAAAACACACAAGTAGATCATGAT
>NW_005841978.1:2896217-2904864 GCF_000455745.1 Alligator sinensis | reverse complement strand
AGGGGGGGGGGGGGGGGCAGGGAGAGTTAGCTTCTGTTGTAAAATAAAGACAAGTAGATACCCGATTAACGTCTTTAAGTATGGGCTTGGCTCATCTAGTTGGGTAGAGCTATAGAAACTAGTGTGATAAGCTACAGATTTTATTGTGATATTTGTATTAAAATGTGTTTACATTGCTGACTGTGGTGTGACTCATTAAGCTCATCAAGTTCTCCTTTGTGCAGTCTAGGTGCCAGGGCTAGCTACATGCAGTACTGGACCTTAGCATTAGCAGTCTTGAACGTCTTCGCTGATGCATCAAAAGGTGAGATTGGCACTTATGTCATTTGTCATTGGCTAAGTGACAAAAGGGAAAGCCAGCTAGAAAAAGCAGCCTTGCAGATCTGGGGGCAGAAGCATCTGAGAAAAGTGGAGGAGCTCTGGGGAGTTGAAAAGACTAGAAGTGAACAGCCGAGTATCTTTAGGGGTGCTCATGACTAGCAGAACAGATTGAGAGAGGTATTTCTTAACACCTTTGTAAGGGACAAAGAACCTCTTTCTGGCTGACCTGTCCCAGTAAATGCCTTTACCGAAGGTGGTGTCTGCTGCTTGGAACTGTTGGTTGTACTGAGTGGGTATGTCTATACATGCATTTATGCCAGTTTAAGTTTACTGCGCAGTAAATTAATGCACAGTAAGTGGGAATAGGCCAGCATCTACATATGCAGGCATTAAAGTGCATTAACACTATGTGGACTACTAAAGATTTGGGACTAAAGTTAATCCCATATCAGTCCGCACAGTGTTACTATGCAGTAACTAATCAGGAGTAAATTTGATATCTGCATGATGCAAGTATCATGTTGACTTGAGCATAAATTTAAGTCATCATATTTACTGCATAGTATGGGCATGGATGTGTAGATGCATGCCTCTATTGCACAGTGGTTTCAGTTACTGCACAATAAGTCTGCATGTGTAGATGTGAGCAATCAGTATCAGATTTTTTTTACCTTGAATGTGCAAATAAGATAGGGGCCTACCCTCCTGTGTGGAAGGTACTATCCCAGAAGCAGCACTGGATGCTTGTTCCGAGTCGGGGTCTTGGAGAATCAGAGAAGGGACTGAAATTTTGAGGCCTCAGGAGTGGGAAGCTCGGGCTCTTTTCTTGCTCTAGAAATGACTCCCAACCTGGCTTCATAGGGTTCTCTCAGAAACCAAAGAATGCTACCAACATCATGAGAAACCACCCCAGCTCTGTGATAACTAATATCAGTGCTCTAATGCAATAATTAGCACCCACACAGAAAGTTAAGGTTTTCCTTTCATCCATAACTCTAAACTTTCTTCTTTCTGGGGGCTTGAATTGGATTGTCAGAGATCTGTGGATTGAGATGCTTCACCAGCACACAGGTTGACAAGAGGAAGGGAAGCACAAGTAAGCACTGTCCGAGGAGCAGGAGGCCACAACTGTCCTGGGAGTGGGAGGAAGGCATGAGCACCCTTAGGAGGCCTCAGGTGCCTCTACACTAATGCTCATAGCATGAGTTGTAAGCAGGAGGAACTATGCCTCCTGATTGCAAGTAAGAGTCCAGACTTAGTAGGGCTCACAGAAACCTGGTGGGATGCTACCTATGACTGGGTGGTGGGGATTCGGGGGTACACCCTATATAGAAGAGACAGGACAGAGAGGAAAGGTGTGGGGGTTGTGCTCTACATCAAAGAGCACCTCACATCATCAAGGATTAGCTTCGGGTTAGAGGAGGGTCGGGCAGAGACAATATGGGTCAAACTACAAGGCGGGGCGTGGCGAAAGGGACCTTACGGTGGGTGTCTACTACAGACCATCCAACCAGGGGGAAGAGCTAGACCAGGACTTCTCCAATCAGTTTATGGAGGCGGTTAGGTCAAGGGATGTTATTGTCATGGGTGACCTAAACTACCCAGACATTTGCTGGGAGAAGCAGACAGCCAGGTCTGATCGCTCGCGTAGGTTCCTGGCTGTATTACAGGACCTTCACCTTATCCAGGAAGTGCACAGCCCCACTAGGGGTAACGCCTTGCTGGACCTGGTCCTGGCCACGGGGGATGACCTGGTGAGGGGACTGCATGTCCTCGACCACTGGGCAATAGCAGTCATCACCTGCTGGATTTCACTATCCAATGCAGGGCGTCTAGGGCTCACACCAAGGCTAAAGCCCTTGACTTCAGAAGGGCCAACTTCAACAAGCTTAGGAGACTAGTGGGGGAGGCACTGAGGGCCCAGAAGGTAGAGGAGATGGGAGTCCATGAGGGATGGTTGTACCTTAAGGGGGCCATCCTCCAGGCCCAAAGGATAACAGTCCCTGAGAGAAGCAAGGGGGTAAGAGTGCTCAGAAACCCCTTTGGCTCAGAAAGGGCATTCAGTAATGCCTGGGGACTAAAAGGGAGGCATACAACCACTGGAAGGGAGAGCTATCACCAAGAAGGAGTACTCCTCCTTGGCCCTGGAGTGTAGGAGGGCTATTAGGACGGTCAAGGCAGAGATGGAACTCAGGCTAGCATCCAGGATTAAGGACAACAAAAAGTCCTTTTTCAAGTACATTGGGAGCAAGAAGAGGGCACCAGGCAATGTAGAGCACCTTTAAGACACAAACGGTAATCTGGTGGCCACACCAGACAAGAAAACTGATATTTTTAACAGTTTCTTTGCCTCCATTTTCCTAAACAGGGACCAGGATATCCCACCTATCAGAGGTAGGGACAATCTTGGGGATAGCTCTATCAAGACTTCAGTCAGTGCAGATGTAGTTAGGGATCTTCTGGAAGGGCTAAACATTTTTAAATCTGCAGGTCCAGATGCCCTCCACCCAAGGGTGTTGAGGGAGCTGGCAGGGGTCATTGTGGAGCCCTTGGCCCAGCTGTATGAGCATTCATGGTCATCTGGCCAGGTGCCAGGGGATTGGAAACTGGCTAATGTGGTCCCTATTTTTAATAAGGGGAGAAAGGAGGACCCAAGTAACTATAGGCCTGTAAGCCTCACCTCGGTGCTTGGGAAGATCTTGAAGAGAATCATCAAGGAGCACATCTGTGGGGGGCCTGCAGGGGAGATCATGCTCAGGGGCAGTCAGCAAAGGCTCACCAAAGGCAGGTCCTGCCAGACCAACCTGATTGCCTTTTATGACCAAGTAACTAAATCTTTGGATGATTGTGTCACTGTAGATGTAGTCTTTCTAGACTTTAAGAAGGCCTTTGATACAGTCTCTCACCCTGTCCTTATCAATAAATTAAGTGACTGTGGCATTGATGCCTGCACAGTTGGATGGGTAAAAAAATTGGCTGAGGGGGGCACACCCAGAGAGTAGTAGTGGACAGGTTGTACTCAACCTGGCGAGATGTGAGCAGTGGGGTACCCCAGGGCTCGGTCCTCAGGCCTGCATCGTTTAACATCTTTATCAGCAACTTGGACGAGGGGGTGGAAAGCACACTGTCCAAATTTGCTGATGACACTAAGATGCAGGGCGAGGTGGACACACTTGAAGGGAGAGAGAGGCTGCAACTAGATTTAGACAGACTACAAAAGTGGGCAGACGAGAATAGGATGGGGTTCAATGTAGATAAATGCAGGGTGCTGCACCTTGGGAGAAGGAATCTACAGCATACATACAGGCTGGGGAGTTCCTTTCTTGAAAGCATAGAGGCAGAACGGGATCCGAGTTATTATTGACTCCAAGATGAACGTGAGCCGCCAATGCCAGACCACAGCTAGCAAGGCTAGCCATACCTTGTCATGCATTCAAAAGGTGCATCTCAAGCCAGTCCAGAGAGGTGATACTCCCCCTCTATGCAACTTTGGTCAGGCCACAGTTGGAGTACTACATCCAGTACTGGACGCCACACTTCAAAAGGGATGTGGCCAGGCTGGAGAGGGTTCAGAGGAGGGCCACCCACTTGGTGAGAGGGCAGCAGGACAGTCCCTATGAGGAGAGACTGAGGGACCTGAACCTGTTCAGGTTCAGCAAGAGGAGGCTGAGGGGGGACCTGGTGGCTGCCTACAAGCTCATCAGGGGAGATCAACAGCAAATAGGCAGAGCCCTTTTCTCCACAGCACTACCTGGGGTGATGAGGAACAATGGTCATAAGCTGATGGAGAATAGGTTTAGGTTAGAAATTAGAAGGCAATATTTTACAGTTAAGGTGGCCAAAACCTGGAACCAACTTCCCAGTGAAGTGGTCCTCACCCCTATCTTCAGCAAATTCAAGAGGAGGTTGGATGATCACCTGTCTGGGGTCTTGTGAACCCAGCATTCATTCTTGCCTGTGGCAGGGTGTTAGGCTAGGTGATCTGTTCAGATCTCTCCTGACCCTAGCGACTATGAAACTGGATATAGGCATACAGTCTAGACATCCAGCAACACTGACCTAGGCCTTCTCTAGATTTCTTGTTCCCTTTTTGTCCTAATTTTTTCCTTGATACTCCGTTTAGTAGTAGTTTCTGGGAAGCTGTCCTAACTGAAAAGCCTTTATTATTCAAGTAGGTAATTTAGGCACCCACGTTGTTTGGTAGCATGCTCATGTCCAAGTCGGTAAGTACTCACAGTCGATTCAATCTCATATGACCCTTACAGAAATGTCCCCTTTGTTTTAGAGAGTCTGAAGAAAATTTATGTGAGCTTTGCAAATGGTTACAAGGGATACCCTGGGCAACAAGAGAGCAGTGATTTGAAAAGGTCATAAATGCTTTACTTGTTGTTTGCAGGGAAGAAAGGAAGACAATGCTACCAACTTTGTGCACTACGTAGTTTTTAGCAGTTGGATTATACAGTTTCACAGGAAGCATCTGATAAAGTAAAGGATTCAGCTCCAGTGAATGGTCTCCACAGCCAACTCACAGTTTTAATACATTTTTACATATGTCAGTTATTCAAAAACAATGAAGCCTATTGGCTTCTTTAATGCCCAAAGCAGAATTTAAAACTAGCCCAGGATATTTAATGGGGTTTATCTTATAACACCAACACTACAAAACTAGTATTAAAAATACATGGGTTCTTAAATGTGTAGTGCTCTCAGATCTGGGGAATATTGGGTAAGAGTTAATTCCTACCAGAGTATTTTTCCTATTACTTTCAATGAAAAATATCTAACATCACAATTAAGCTGCTGAAAAAACAAGATCAGTTTGTGTAGCAGGTTTTATTATTAGTGTACTATGATATTAATTCAGGAGGGGATTAAAAAAAAAAAAGGAACTTTATTTCTTCTCATGCATTATCATCCTCCTTTTAAGAAATTGAATATGTAGCAGTTACCTTCTCCTTCCTTTCAGGAAACACCCAGCACATCTCCATGAGACACTTACTGCAGAGTAGACCAATTAGCTCCCCAGTAACCATTGCACATCTATACTTGCACCCCTATTAGGCTAAAGTAAAACTAATTAACTCCACAGCAGCACAAGCATAGATACTTCCTTGCTTCCAGGACAGCTCTCCCAGCCATGTGGAAATTGTGATGGGTCCTGATCTCCACAGGGCTGGGAAGCAGCTGCCTACCCAGCTAGGACAGCTCCCTCCTCCACTCAGGGTCAGCCTGATTTTCTCCCCGGCTGGGACAAAGCTGTCCATTAAGCCACAGCTGTCCCCTCCACCCTCTGGAACTTGGGGCTCAGCCCCAGCATCCTCTGTCAGCCTGAGGCTGGCACCTGGGGAGCCTGCAGCTGCATGGGGTAGAGCAGGGAAGGAACAGCTGCTTATGTTGGGCTCAATTTGCTCCTGACAACAGCACACAGGTAGATGTATGCAAGCGAGTACTTTACATGAGCCCAAATTTTCTGCACGCAAGATATGCCCACTGAGTTCACTCAACTCCCATTTACTTCACTAAGAGTTGAAATCATTCAGCACTTCCTGAGGTCAAGTACTCTATTGCTTTCATTGCGTACATCCAAAAGGGGAAGTCTCAAGGACAGAAATAATGGTAGATTAATTCCTATTGATTTTCAGCAAATTAGGAACCTACTAAAATCGTGTTTATTGTAGCACTATCTGAAGACCATAACTAGAATAAAAAAAAACAAAAAAAAACCTGTCATCTATGTTTGTTTAGGATCTAAACAAATAGCAGGATCCTTCCCCCCAATTTTTGGTAAAAGACACAGCACCACAATCAAGGGACCTGGGATTAGAGACAGATTAATAAAACTAGCAGGTTACACATTAAATCATCCTTTATATTCCCAGGGGTTCTCTTTCTTGATTCACAGCTTCCACAGAATTCTAACTTCACCTACTTACTTTTGCCTTTCTGCAGAATAAACTGGACAAGATATTTTCTTGACTTCTACTATTTTTGCCTATTAACACACCAGCACTACTTAACCCTAGATGCCTCTGCTGAGGGAGTTACCTCTCACCTTCTGTTATATTCTGGTAGGTTAATGAGCTGAACTAGTCAGTATGAATCAATTAGCAACTGCCTCTAGAATTCCAATACCTTATAACAGCATAGATTAACAGAAGCATCTAACTTTCCTTTCACAGGGTACTTATGAGAGTTTAAGAATAGGTTACAGTAAAAAAAAAAAGAGGCAAGTGAGGAAATACTGATCTGGGGAGTGGATTGTTCAGTCACCCCTAACACCTGTGTGCAAAAGTAGGCTATTTCTTATAATCAAAAAGTGTCTCACTGGAGTAGAGGAGAGAAAATTAAAGGGTTTCTTATGGTCTCCCAGCAGCAGGTGGCAGAGGTACTTATACTGGTATTGGGAGGTGGCATATGGTGAGAACTTCCCTAGAGTCTAGATAACATAGGTAAACTTCAGAACAATTTCTGATCATTTTGAATATTAATGCAAGTTGAAATCACCACATCTTTTGAAATTCTTTTCTTGCCCGATTATTAAGAACAGATTATTTTCTGCCTGTTTGCCAACGTAGCTTCCTACACTCCTCAAAAATGTTATTGTTTCTGTACTTTCTCATTCTGATGGTCAGGTCTCAGGAAAGGGGAAAAAAACCCAAACAAACCCAAAACAAACAAGATATTTATTGTTTGCCAGTTCCTTATCATTACATAGGCATACTGAAAATGGGAAAGGTCACAATGTGATTCTCTCTTCAGACACCGATGCAGGTCAAATATGTATAAGTATAGGATCTAGCAGTGGCTAGACACAAGTCTTGTATGTCTTATGTGTTTGTTAGCAATAGTATCTTTTCCCTGGGAAACTCAGAAAAAAAAAAAAAAATCATTTACAGATGCATACAGACAGTTGTTGGCTATATTGTTCCCCTTCTCTCCATTGCAAATCAAAACAACTATTGTACTTTTCACCCTATTTAAAATTTTTTTTTGTCCCCCCCCTCCACATTTAAATATATTGTTCTTTATCCATTTTCACTACTTTCTCCATTTAATTTCTACGTTGTTATCTTCAAGTTTTTCCATAACATTGTCAGTTTTACATTTGTCTCATTTCTGCGATAATTCCCAAAGTAGCTGTGAATCCTCCCCAACAAGAAAGAGTCAAGCAGGACCATGTGTTTATTTACTTCAAAGTAATTTAGTATCTCCATGCATCCCAATCCAATATACATCTGGCAACATTAGATGCCTTAAAGAAATCAGTTGCCATCGACCAATCCCATCCTGGACCAATTCGTTTAAAAATTACAACATTAAAAGATTGAGGAGATTAATTTGGTGAATAAGGTCTTAATATCTTGTGAAGTGTCCTTATGGGTAGATAAACCTCACCCCTTTTCTGGTGGATGTATTAAAATAGACCTTATTTAGCCTGCCTGTTCTCCAGTATTCCCTGGACATGATCAAAATAATTATACCTTTTTTTCTTGCCCTAGAATCAGTAATTTTGCCCACCCTAATATCACAATGTATGCTATATGACCTCTTTTTTTCTGCATATCTGGGGCAGACATTCACACCAAAATCTGTTCAGTTTCACTTGGATAGACTTCTTGCTCTTCCCAGGATCCATTCCATACTGATGTTTAGTGTGTTGCTCCTAGAGATTTTTCATTTTACAACTGATGCTGATAGTGTTACACTTTCATATTGTGTTGAGTTTTCATAGAGTGTTGCTTGCCTGACCTACTCTGAGGTGTTCTACTGTACATCCCCGTGGTCATGAGAAATGCACTGCCTAAAGTAAAGAAGTCATCGTTAGTATAAATTGTACATAGGCCTGTGCGACATGAGCCATGGGTAAGTTGCTGCCAGACTTGGCCATTTTCAGAAGGGTCACAGAAGGTCTGAAGCTTGCATTTGAGTAACATATCATGATGTGAGCATTTGCAGATGCTGTGAATGGCTTGGTCAGCAGAAACAGAAAAACAATTCATCTGTCTAACTAGACACAATCAGAAAGAAAGAGGCAGCCTTGTTAGACAAGGTTAGAATAGCATTATAACATGGCAAAAAGGAGATAAGAAGCCTCTCTTATTGCCCTGTTACTATCTAAAAGATAGAAGTTTTAACTTACTGGCACCTTCTTCTTGGCCCATAAGAATCCAGTTCTGGAAGTTTCAGTGAAACAAATCTAAATAAAACTAAAAATCAGGGATCATTTATTAGAATATTAATATTATGTTTACCAGCCATTTATACCCACCGTTTATACAGGGGGTGGGGACTTAGCATCACGCAGAAGTTCCTATTTGGGCTATTT
>NW_005841978.1:2890291-2896207 GCF_000455745.1 Alligator sinensis | reverse complement strand
TGAACCACTTGAAAGAGCACCCTGCTGTGGGGACCATGAGCCTGGCCAGTTTTGCTTTGCAGTACTCGAGACCCGTCTCATAAGATTATGCTTATTCTTAGCACTAATCTTGCAGTAATTCTGCTTTGTCAACTGATCAGTAAAATTTTTCATAATGGTTGGAATGACTCAAGGGTCTATTTAATTTTTTTTTCCATCCTTCCACCCCATTTGAAAATTGTTAACATGAGTACTCAAGAACATTTTTTCTGGAAATAAGGAAAATAAAACAACCCCTCCCCCCCCCCCCCCCCCCCCAAACAAACAGCAAAGGTCATATTGATTTCCATAAACTTTGTTTTGGATTTATTGATTAAGACCCAATTATTTAGCAATTCTAACTAGGCTACTGGCCTTCTGCTGTAAATTTGTTTATGAATGTATTCAAAAAGGCAGATATTAGTGGCAAATTCAAGATTTCTAGGCACTGCTGCTATGCATGGGATTCCAGTTTCCAAGCCAGAGTTCTGTTTCACAAAAACACAGGCCACAAAATACAATGGCAACACTAAACAACAGAAGGGAGGTGTTAGGCCTTTGCCCAACTCCAGTCATAACTTCAAATTTATTGGTCAATTCATGGTTGAAAATTACATGTTGTGGAATAGATAATTCTACAAATGATCTATACTTTAGCAGAAGTTTATTTAATAGATTTCCAGTATCTCCCAGAAACACTCATTCTGTTAAAAGCTTTCTGAGAGTTAATGAAATTTAAAATGATCAATGATGCTACACAGCATGAATGCGTGATCATTATAAGAATGGATTGGATGAAACAAAAACAAAAAACAAAACAAAAAACAAACCACTTCATGATTCTTGAAATCTGCTGTCAATGGTGTTATGGATGTTGTTCAAAATGCTTACACAAGAAAGTTTCCTTGAAACTGATGACCAGACGAAACTTCATCATTTGTTACAGTTACTCATCTCCCTTCTCATAGGCAATTTTATGATGATACTTCCCCCCCCCCACCGCCATTCCTGTGGGGTACTTTTCTTTCCCGATTTCTTTGAACAGGTATGTGTTTATTTTATCTTGACTTAATTGCCTTCTTTTGCCAGTTCATTGTAGTCATAATGAAAGTCACCTGAAAGACTTTTTTGTCTTTTGCTTCAGAATTATCACTACTTTTTTTTTTTTACCTACCATTTAGCTTCCCAAACCTGTCTGTTAGTAAAGGCCTGTTGCCTCTTCCCTCAGTGTGCTGCTTTTCCGATTCCAAGATGATTTTGATTGAAATATTTTCCATGGTGTTATGTTGTATGCAATGATCTGCACTGTTTCCTTCTTTAAGATAGCCATTGTAGCAAAAACCCTGCTGTTGTTGGTGGTGTTGTTTGCATTCCCTCCCCTTCCTCAACCATTTCTGACTCTCTCTCCTTCTCTATTCCCTATAGATAAGTATAAGTATAAGTGAGCCAAGACATGGGATAAGCTTCAGTATTTTATTTTGGTAGCAAGTTGTATTTGTTAGGTTTTTTCCCCTCTTTCTTTATATTGTATAATTATGTTTATATTGATTTTTAATGTTCTATATTACTGTTAGTATACGATTTAGGCCTACATACGAAGTTAGCATAAGTCACATCAAGTTTCCATCTTGTCCCCATGCCCTGTTGTGTAACCCATGACTCATACCTACTCCTCCTGTGCAACTTGGTTCTGGAATGGGGATGAATGAGACTGCTTGAGAGAATGGCAGTAGGTCTAAAAATAGCTCCCTCTGAATGACCAAACCATCAAAACCAATACCTGGACCAAAGACTCAGCCATTGGAACCACCCTCCGAATTCAAGAAACAAAAGATGAGGCAACTCACCATTGTGCCAAGGCTGCACATGCTCAGTAAGAACACCTGGAACAGGACTGACATTGCCTGGACAGGCCCTCCCCATAGGAAGGGGTCTTTCTCCAGCAGCTCTCGTCACATCCCGGGGTCGATAGGAGATCAGAGGTAGTTTGCCCCACAAGAAGGGGTAGTGAGGACTCACTCCTTGGGATGCCCTCTCCATCTGGACCAGCGCCATGACACACCACCTATCCACCCAGAGGCCCTGCTAGTAACCCCCCTCTGGACACCTCCTGGAGAAAGACCTCTTCCCAGCCTGGATACCGTAGCCGTCACCCCCAGCCCCTCTTCAACCAAGGTTTTGGACTCTGCTTCTCTTCTCTACCTGGACTCCAGCCCTTCCACTGAGTTCCTTTCTCCTGCTGCATGTGTGCATGCACCAATAACTTCATAGGACTGTGTAGTGTGTGATCTGTTTAATCTGTTCTTTTGAAACCCCAAGTTGGGTTTTTGTCTGTTTCTTTCTTGCCACCACTTACGTGCTCCCCAAACTCTCAGCTGCCTGCCTTCTCCTTACCACTGGGCTTTTTCCCCCTTGCACCAGTGACCTCAAGTAATCCTGGGGCCACTTGACCTTAAGTAACCCCAAGCCTCGGTTCTTCAGCCCAGCTCCTCTCTAGTCTACCAGTTCTAATCTCAGTTCTGGCAACTTTCATGTCTTATACTTTCTCTCTCGCCTTAACCTTCTCACAGGTATCCCAAGTACCCCAACATGCACACACCATACACACAGGTGAGTTCCTAACTTGGATGATGTGTAGGTGGGTGGTATGTGTGTGAACTGGTGAATGTGTCAGTGTGTGTGCAATATACAAATTAGTGATCCACATGTGTACTGTGTGTAGGTATTGACAACAAATAGTCTAATTTTTGATGCGTGTAGTGTATGTGTGCAAGGCAACAGGTATACATGTGCCTAGGCTGGTGCATGTGTATGTGTGCATGCTCACCAGATTCATTTGTGTGTTTGTATATGTACAATTGTGACATACCCTCCCATCTAACAGTGCAATATTGAGATCCTGAGAGTTGGCCTGACCCCACAGGGCAACACCATGACAATGGAGGTGATGTGTTGTGGGATTGTGTTAGACTTAAAAAAAACCCAAAAAAACAAACAAAACAAACAAACAAACAAAAAACCTATACAAGAGTCTTTACCAGGTTCAGCTATAAAATTTGTAGCACTGGCTATTTTTTACCTTTATGCATCTTGTCTGTAATTTTATGTCTGTCTGCACCCTGATGTATATGATATTTGAGTTGTTCCAGGAATCAGAAACATAACAAGTAGGCCTGTGCGAAGCAGCAACTGTCCCAATTTGATTCGGTCAATTAAGATCCCGAGATTTGGCCATAGACTACAATGGGGAAATCATTAAGATACGCATCTTCCCCCCCACCATCTGAATCGGCAAAAAAAGACAACAGCAGGGGTGGTAGCCCTTCTGAGGGCACAGAGTTTGTTAAGTTTTGAGGAGGTAGGTGCAGAGGTTTCAGTGAAAGCACACCTCAAGTTTCTGAAAGGAAATAAACATTAAAAAAAAAAGGCAAATAGTTACAGAGTGAGGAGGGTAGCACTCACTCCGTCTGCATGTGGAGCTTGGGGAACCCCAGCAGTAGGAGGTTCACCTTCAGGAACACCAGCTGCTCCACCAAACCAGCATCCAAGGATGTGTGGTGGGATGTCACAACATCAGCAATGCTGAATGTCCTCTCACTTGGAACATTGGTTGGTGGATAGGACAGGCATTCCCAAGCAACCATGGCCAGATCCTGCCACACCTGGCTGCAGATTATCCAATAGGCCAAGGAGTCCCAGTGAAGCAGCTTCACATCCTTAATGAGAAACATAGCCACCGAGGACTCCACACTACCTGCCCGATGGTGGGGTCTGGTGCCTTCAGCCCACATTGGCAGTGGCTGTGGTGGAGCAGATTGGCTCATGGTTGGGAGTGCTAGCATGGGAAAATGGATCCCACTCTTCCACACCCCCCACACCTCTGCCCTTCTGCATCCCTGAGTGTTCACCAGCACCTCCATCCAATGACATAGGGTTTTGCTGCTGCAGGCACTCCCCTTCACCCTCAGGTCACACATGCCCACCAGCACATGAACTGTACTGGACCACAACCAATCCAGCCATTTTTTGATGCCCTCCTTCAGTTACTTCACCAGTGCCTGCACCTCTAGTGAAAGAGCTTGCCCCAACCAGGAATGTCAATCTCCTGAAACTTCCCCATTTCATTCTCAAGCTCCTTTACTGTGAGGATCACCTAGCTAAGGAGGGCACCACCAGCACTCAGGCTCTCGGTGGCCTTGAGGACCACCAAGATCTGGGAGATGGTATCCCACTCTTTTGTTAAGGGGGCTGCTGTTCCCAAATCTCCCTGAACAAGGCCCTCTCATGGATGGCCTTCTGTAGCTTGACCAGTCCCTCAAACATCAGGTATGTACAGTTCCACTGGAGTCTCCATATCATGCATGATTTTGTGTTGTGGGATGTTCAGCTCTGCCTGTTTGTCCTGTAGCATCTTGCCCCCCTTGATGCTGCAGTAGAAGTAGCCCGCCACCTGCCTGCATTTGGAAGTGAGCTGTCTGGTAGTGATGGCACTGTCACTGGGAACCCTCTCCCCCTCCAAGGCATCCCTGACTACAAGATGGAACTTGTGTTCCACACAGCAGATGTCAATAAAGTTGGCATCACGCCTTGACCATATTGGCCCTGTTGTCAGTGACTATGAGCCTGCGGGTGAGCTTGGCCTGCACAATGAGCCACCCCTGCACCAAGTGGTTCGTGGCCTCCATGATCTCCATTGCCATGCAGGACTCATTCACCTCCATGAGATGGAGAGCCCACTGTGGCCTGACTGATCACACTAGTGCCCTGTGAGGGAGAGGTAGGCATGGTCTCCACCCCAGCTGCTCCAGACAGAGGCAAAGTGCAAGGCTGCCTGCAGGCTTGCCTTCCACAGTTCCTCCCTCAAGTACCCTGTGCATGCTTCATACAGGAAGGGCACCACCATCATGCTAAAAGGTGGTGCATGCATGCACTTGGTAGGATGGGGATATGAGAGCCTTGAGCTGCCTGAACCCTCGACACCCAAAGAAGAAGGGCTGGCCATCCAGATCAAGCATCTCCCTGATGATCTGGGTGATCTCATTTACCTTAGGAACATGCCCCCAGTTTGTCTCTGCCTTCCCCCCACTGCTCTAGGGTATCTCCTCTCTGCTTTGTGGGGACAGGGGGACTTTTTGGGGCACATTCCCACTGGTTCCAGGCTGAGGAGGAACAAGGGCAAGGGGGTGCTGCCTCTTGAGATGCAGCAGCATTGCTGTGGTGATGAAGTATTTCACCTGTTTTCCCCAGCTGATCTGCCTTTGGCAGTGTGGGCAGGTAGCATACCTGGGATCATCTGCTACCTCAAAATGATCCCACACTACATTACTCACCCTCTTCTGGGTTGAGGGTGGTGATCCTGCCTTATCTTCTTCCTCATCAGGCAGAGGCCCAAACAGGAGGAGCTAAGCTCCTGCCCCCACAACCTCCTCTGAAGAAGGGCCTTCCAGAGAAGGCAACCTGCCTTTAGGGCAGATTTTGAGGGGTGTGGAGTACAAACTCAGATTCTCCCTCCTTCCCCAGAATATCCTTCACTATGGCCCTCAGCTCCTCTGCTTCTAGATCTAGCTCCTCCTCTGGCACAAGAAGGCTTATGGTGAGAACTGAAGTTGGGGTGGAGAATGCCATGCTGCTGCTGCTAAGTGGTGTTAGTGCAGATGAAAGCACTGCTACCATCTCCTTGCTCCTACTAGCAGCAGAACACTCCTTGGTGCCAGGAAAGAGGGCATGTCTGTTTGGGGGGTGGGGGGGAAGGGGATAGGAAAGCTTGCAGCTCTCCCTCTACCTCCCCCATCAGAAGACCTGGCACCTGCCTTTCCAGCACACTTTAGTTTGTATAAAATATGTTGTGCTTTCCTGCACAGAGATGACACTTCATCAGGGAAAACAGATTTTTTTTCA
>NW_005841978.1:2878761-2890253 GCF_000455745.1 Alligator sinensis | reverse complement strand
AAGATAATGAAGACAGACTAATAAGAACAAATAAGAGGATTTTGGGGGAAGAATAAGTTGAAAGGAATGGATGGGTATAAGAATAGAGATTGTAGGCAAGGGTAAGTAGGAAAGGATTGGATACAATTTACAAGAAGAGAAACTAGCTAGCAAGCCAGAGCCTTTCAGCTGCTGCTGTTCCAAGAGAGAGCTTACAAAAAGGCACAGATAAAATCAGCAACTTCAGACAGCTTGATATCTCCCTCCCCTGGGACTGGAAGGGACCTCAGGGACTGATTGCAGTCACTGGCCAGCTACAGATGTCAATACCAGAGCAGTCTCCACCCCCGCCAGTCTTTTCTATATATAGATCAGCCCATCCACCTCCCTGTTCACCATTTGTTTGCTGAAAGCCTTCCAAAATCTCCCTGAATTGATTTGGAAGCTTCCAATTTGATTCAGACCTTTTAATGACTCTCCCAATTCAATTCAGATTTGGCCACCAAATCGAATCAGCTACCGAAGCTTTGCATAGTCCTAATAACAAGGCATCTAGGCATGTGGAGCAGTTGGATGTATGGGGCCAGCAGTGATCTCTAGCTGCTGTTGTGCCATCAGTGTGATTATATACCTGAGGCAAGAGCTCCGCCCCCCCCTTCCTATTCCTGCTCTGCCCAGTCAGCATCTGGGGCTGCTGACTCAGTCACCCTGCCCATGTTACATTATTACCAAGAAGGCCAATGTTCGGAAAGTAATTCACAATTGTCCCAGGTCAGTTGTTTTTGGATACATACTGCTAAGGGTTCCGAGCAGAACAGCCACCTTTTACTCACTGCAGAACTGTTGAAGTATCATGAGGTGGTTGTAGCAAGTATCCAACATGGTTGCAATGTTCTGCTTTATACCAAGAGTGTGCATCTACACATGCAATTAATAGGGTTGTGTGAAGCTTCAGTCCTCAATTTGATTCAATGAAGATTTGGCCCGATTCAGTGGCCAAATCTCCAAAGTAAAATCAGAGGACCCTTTAATCTCTCTGAATTGAATCGGAACCCTCCGAATCAATTTGGACATAGACACAGCTTTAATTTTTTTTTTCCCCCCTGCATACCTCTAGGTAGAAGGGGCTCATGAGTGCTGCAGTGCTGGGGCACATGGAATGTCCACAGGGGGGGGGGCAGGGTTCCCAGTATACTTGTCAGCAGACCCAGAAGTGGACCAGAAGCACTTCTGGTTCTACTGGGGAGCACACAGGACACTCCACCCTGTAGCCCCAGCTCAGTGACTGGGGTAGAGAGGGGGTCAGGGTGGGGCACCCAAGGTCCCCCTATGGCCTATTGCTGAGCCAGAGGGGCATGGGTGGGGGGGTCCAATGTGCTCCCCAGCAGACCTGGAAGTGGATCAGAAGTACTTCTGGTCCACTTCTGGGTTCACTAAATGAGCACATGGAGGTCCCCCCTGCCCCACTCATGGGACACTCCATGCACCCCAGCAATCATGAGCCATGCCGCTACCTCAAGGTATGTAGAAAGACACAATACAAAACAACATTTAAATCTGTGTCTGTCTGAATCGGCATCAAATCTTCGGATTCAGCCAAATCGAATCAGGGACAGTGTTCCAAATCAACAAACCAAATCACTGTCCCTGATTCTAGCCAAATATATATCTGAATCAAATAGGGCCCACTTTGCACACCCCTAGCAATTAATACACCTGAATTTATGTGCAGAAAAATTAGGTGCATTAAAAACAAAACAAACAAACAAAAAACTGTAGTCCCACACACATCTGAACATGTGTGTGTCAGGAGAAGATCTGCTCCTGCCCTGTCCCCCTGAAGCAGCTAAAAGTAGCTTCAGGATCCCCCAGGTGCCAGCTGCAGGTTAACAAGGGACATGGGGGCTGGTCCAGATCTCTACAGGACAAATAAGAGCTCTTAGTTGCCAGGCAGCAGCCTCTCAGCCATGTGGAGATCAGGACCCATCCCAGTTTCCACATGGCTGGGAGAGCTGTCCCAGCTGCCAGGCAGTTACCTTCAAGCCACATGAAGATTGGGACAGGTTTAATCTTCATATGGCAGGGAGAGCTGTTGCAGCTGCCTCCCAGCCCTGTGGAGATTGGGCCTGTTCCCAATCTTCACATGGCTGGGAGGTAGCATCCTGCTGAGTCAGAACAGTTTCTCTGCCCTGTTACCAGGAACGAATTGCTCCCAGTCTGCCAAGGTTAGTGTTTACATGTGCACTTTGGTGCTTTAGTTTAATGCATCATGGTCTAGTACCTATAAGTACAGGTACTAGACAATGGTGCATTAGACTAATCTACTGTGCAATAATTGGTGTGCACATGTAGACAGTGACATGTGCTTATGCAGTAGTACAATTCATGAAAAACAAAAAGAATGATTGCCCAATACTGAATCATATTCTGAAGTTTCATCTACTGAACATTTATTATGAAGTTATGGTAACTTAATAAGCAAATATAGACAAAAACAAAATGCTATGGAAGTACAGAGCAAGAGAGAAAAAAAACCTAAACAAAACCTGTTCAGACCTGTTGGGTGACATCTTATTACAATGATAGTTTCTACTTCTCTCAAGGCATCTGACAAGTAGGTTGTTGTCCATGTTATCATGCTTTTCTGAACCAGGTAGTCTCCAAAACCCCTTCTACACATTCAGGTAAGGAGGTGCAATTGGATCCAATGCACAATTCACACAATTGCAAGTCATACCAATCCCTACATGCATGGCAGAAGGCAATTGTGAAATTATGCATTAGATCCCATTATGACTCATATCTGGTGCAGGGGGAGCCCAGGATTGGACTACCCCTTAACTAGCAAGAAGCAAGCTTCTGTGGCTGGAAGTCCACACACACCAGTTGAGGGGCTCCCAGCTGTGGGGGCACCCCATGCACCACCAGGACTGGGGTTTCATCCCTACCATGTTTACCCCATCCTGGAGGTGTGAAACCCCAGAGAAGCAGGATCACCTCAGGGGTGATCCCCCGCACCCTATCCCAGGGATGGGTGAAGCCCCAAGGGCAGAAGGATTGCCACTGAACATCATCTCCCTACCTTGGGGCTTTCATGCACAGCCAGGATAGAGGACAGGGGGTGGGAATTGCCAAGAGGCACACTGCAGGGACTCTGGGTCCCCAGCAGCTGGGTGAGGGGGTATTACCAGGGTGTGCAGTTGTAAGGCTGAGAGTCCTGGACAGTTGTGGGACTCCCAGTCTCATCTGGACAAGGTGCACCTCTGTAACTAGGAGCCTGTCAGCTGATGGAACTCCCAGATGCAGGGGAGACCCTCCTACAAGTGCAAAACAAAGATTGAAAACAAACAGCTATATAGTTAGTACACAATTTTGAGGTCAGACTTTATGGTTGGAGTTTTTGTATTGTTTAAAAGTACTTTGCATGTGTAGCTGGTCTCAAGATAATTGCACATTAAGTCAGTTCATTGTGCAATACCTGTAGAGGGTGCCTCAAGTGCCCTACCTTCTGAAAAATCACATTGGGGTCATAAATTTCTCTGCTCCTAGGTCATTACACTAGTATCTTCATGAAAAGAAATGGTAAACATATGTATTGCATATTATTTCATTAGTGCATTTTAGGCAATATAAGGGCTATGGAAATGGTAAATAAAATGCATTCTGTTTGTTAAAACAGATGAATTTCTAGTCTCAGCTATGGTTTGCTTTATGTCAGCAGCAGAGCAATGCCTGAGAACAATTATCCCTATTTCAGAAAAAAATTTCATCATAGGCTCATGTAAGTATTCAAAGAGGGGAGGGGGAGAAACAAATGATGCAAGGTCCATGGAATCAGTCACTAGATATGCATGTGGTAAACTTAAGTTTACCAATACATCAGGGAGAGCAAGATCAAGTATGTGTGTTCTTGTGCTTATATAAAGTTATACACTCTCAAAAGAAAAAAGATTAGAACTAATGACTATAAGATGAAAGACTTTCACTGGTACAGATAGGAAAGCTCTCACCTTCATGGACTCCCTCATGAAGAAAACAACAACCTTTATATTACTTTCAATCTCCTCATGTGTAGGTATGTATAACCATGTTTCATTGTACACATGACACATTGCCCTTCACTGCACTCTGTAAAGTATCTGATGCATCATACTGACAACAAACAGAAAATAAACACTTGTAATGGGTGTCCCTGTGCAAAGCCAGTGACTACTTGGGCCCTACATAGCAATACAGTGGGTGAAACTACAAGCACAATTAAATCATTGACTAAACTCCAGTGCCATTTGTGTCAGAGTTAACAGCTACTGGGTGCAGTGTTTGTGTATACCCAGGACCACAGCAGGCTTGGGAGGGCAGCTTGGACTCCAGGTTGTGGCATTGGGTGGCAGCTGGACTGTACAGCAGATGGACTGTATAGCACGGATCAGGTTAGCCTAGATTCCACCCCCAGCTGAAGTCAGTCCTTGAATCCTTTAAACCACTCATTTAATCTGGCCCCAGCAACACAAGATTTGATGCCCTAGGATCTTCTGCTGCATAGGGCTCAGTCAAAAACATTAGTAATCCAAAACAAACACCTCTTAACTGTAGTCCCAGCAACACGCTCTCTCTCAGGCCCCTACAACAAGCTTTAAAGCTCTGGGTTAACCTGCACCTCAGAACTCAGCATAAAATATAAAACAATCCAGAATGAACACCCACAGACATGGATTAGTTCTCACCTTGAAACCTTTCTTTTTCCACAGAGAGATCCTCACTTTCCACACAACCATTCCCTTTTCCAGATTCTCCTCACCTTACTTTCTCTTCCTGCCTCTTTAGTCCCAGTAAATCAGTCAACTTCCCTCATTATTGGCTAATTGCCTGAGCCAGATGAAGCTCTTTATGTATGTGGTTTGTTACCAGCTGGCTAATTGATCCAGGCTTCAAGCCTACAGCCCATTACAGGCTGGCTGGGACATAAGAGTAGAGCTGTATGGCTAGGTAGTAGGCAGAGGTTGTCCTTCTGTGGCCTGAGCTGACTGGGTACAATTTATGCCCAGATCAGTGTTTACATGTGCTTTTAGGCATAGTTATTTTTACTGCCATAAGATAGTACTGTCCCCAACAGCAGCAAAAAATTAGCTTGCTGAGGTCTAATAGCATTGCTCGTGTAGGCTGTGATGCACAACAGCAAATTAGTCTACTGTGCAATAAATTTGCTAATTAATTAATTAAGTTCACATGTAGATGCACATAGTGGGCATGTCCAGATGTGCTTGGACATTCAGTTCCTCGGGGACAACTAGCAGCAGTGCACCTTGCGCTGCAGCTACGTGTCCCTTGGGAACACCCCTGCCACGTGCATTTTGGTGCATGGCAAGTTACCCTGGGGGCAGTAGGGGAGGCCTTACCTGGGGTCCTGGGGGCCTGTCAGGGCTACAGCTGTGGCAATCCTGCTGGGCAGAGCCTGGCTGGCAGCTGCAACCCAGCTCTGGGCAGCCTGGCTTCACTTTTTAGCAGTGTGTCCTGCCTGAGTATGCACTGCTCTTTTCCCCCATGTTTTTTTTTTATCCCTGGGTATGCAGGGGTAAAAAAAAAACACAGAAAAAAAACCCAAAACAAACCAATGCACACATGCGCAGTAAGCCTTTACAGTGCAGAGAGCACTGGGCTGTGCAGTATGTAGCATTGCAAATGTGTTTGTGGCACCACATACTGCATGACCACGCTCATCTGGATGCACCCAGTGAGATTACCCATGTGTATGCTCAAGAGAGAGTTCTGAGACTTCTCCCTTTCAGTCATTTTAATGATGATGTGTCCTGGAATTTATTGGCCTCTTCAGTATACTGCCCTGTGTGAAGGGATGTAAAAGCATGCATACTCTATCTTCTACCATACCAAACACAATATTTCAGTAGGAAATGAAAATGTAAGGATTTTCAAAAGATATGAGTTAAGAAATCTCAGTGGACTCTAACTCCTTATTGCTAATAATGCTGCATAAGTAATTTTGGAGCTTGGATAACTTTCTTAGGCACTGAAGATAAACAATATGTTAAGGTTGTGTGGATCACTACCAAGATCATCTCAAGGCAATTATGGTTGTTAGTTTCTATGAGATGTAGATGCATTTGTGGAATAGCTCAGTTGAGATTTCATATTCTGACAACAGGCTGTTGTCCTGTTATACTTTAGCAAGGCTTTTGATATTGTCTCCCAAAACATTCTAGCAGGCAAGTTAAGGAAGTGCATGTTAGATGAATGAACTCTGAGGCTGGATCAACAGGCTCAGAGGTTAGTAGTCAATGACTCAATGTCTAGTTGGCAGCTGGTATCAAGTGGAGTGCCCCAGTGGTTGGTTCAGTTGTCGGTTTTGTTCAATATCTTCATCAATGACCTGGAAGATGGCATAGAGCGCACTCTCCACAAATTTTCAGATGACACCAAGCCGGCGCATAGTAGTAGATATGCTCGAGGGTAGAGTTAGTATGAAGACACACCTAGACAAACTGGAGGATTGGACCAAAAGAAATCTCATGAGGTTCTACAAAGTCCTGTACTTAGGACAGAACAATCCCATGCAATGGTACAGGCTGAGTACAGGCTTAGCACTGGCTGATTAGGCAGAAGTTCTGCAGAAAAGGAACTGGGGGTTACAGTGGACAGGAAGCTGAATATGAGCCACCAGTGTGCCCTTCTTGCCAAGAAAGCTAAAAGCATACTGGGCTGCATTGGTAGCTGTGCTGCCAGCAGGTCAAGGGAAGTGATTATTCCCCTCTATTCAGCATTGGTGAGGCCACATGTGGAGTCTGTGTCCAGTTTTGCACTCTCCTCCCCATACAGAAAGGATATGAACAAATTGGAGAAAGTCTAGCAGAGGGTAACAAAAATAGTGAGGGGGCTGGGGCAAATTACTTTTGAGGAGAGGCTGAGGGCACTGGATTTATTTAATCTAGAGAAGAATAGCATTCTTCATCTACCTGAAAGCTTGTTGCAAAGAGGATGCAGTTAAACTGTTCTCAGAGGTGGCAGATGACAGAACAAGGAGCAATGAACAATTAGGTTAGATATTAGGAAAAAACTTTCTCACTAGGAAGTAGTAAAACACTGGAACAGGTTGCTGAGGAGGTGGTGGAATCTCCATCCTTACAGGGTCTTAAGACCCAGCGGGACAAAGCCTTTGCTGGGATGATATAGTTTGGGATGGTCCTGCTTTGAGCAGGGAGTTGGACTAGATGACCTCCTGAGGTCCCTTCCAACCCTATTTTTCCATGATTCTATTTCTTTCCTCCCTCTCAAGTCACAGCAATCCACTCTACAAACCCAAATTGGATAGTTATTATGCTGGGTTCACAGCTTCACCCCAAACATCTAAATCTGTGATGTTAAACTAGCCAACAAAGACATAGCTTACCTATGTCTTACCTGAATTAATAACTATAGCTAGGATGCAAAATGAAAGGTGTACTGATTAGAATGGAAAATAAGAATAGAGGTGACTTTGGAGCCATTTTTCTCCCTATGGCTTTGAAAATACTATAATTTTCCTTTATGTTCTCCACTGACAAGACATGATTTATATGGCCATATTTTTAAAAGTGTATTTATAGTAGTCTTCCTGAGAGGTGCTGCACAGACAGCTTACTGAGCTGAAGGATTCTATTAAAAACACTGGTCTAGGAGAAGTGGGGTCAATTCGAGCTTTTGCCCCAGTATTTTCCTAACTCTAATCTGTTAGGATGCTTTTAAGGGGACAGGATTTCTTTAGGTTTCATGCTCTGTCATGCATTGCTGAAGCTGATGGGTGTTCAGCTCTATAAATCTCATGCTTTGCTATAGAAACCAATCATCAGCTAGGTCAACATTGTATTTGCCTCATGAAGAAGATTGTAAAATAAGCTGTGCTGGGATGGGAAGTAGCTTTCCTCTATAGTATCTGCCATTATTGCACATTGGTTGAGAGATTTTTATGGTTCATTCAATCATTATAGCCAAAATGTTCAGACTTGAATGTCTAAAGTTAGGCACATGAATATTTTGAAACTGAAAAGAGTTCTTCAATTTTTAGAATTATACCCTCAGCTCCCAATGTTGTTAAAATGTAACTTTTACTTTTCCCCTTTTCTATCATTGACACTGTTGCAGTGAAATGCATTCTAGCATAAAATACATATGCAATATGTTCACATAGAAGCAAATGTTATAGAAAGTTATAGACAAAGGCTAGATACAGAGATTACACTTATCATTCAACAAGCACACAGAAAGCACTCTACAACTACAACAGAACAGACTTTCACAATACAGAATGCTTTAAAAATGGTGGCTATCACTCTAAATTAGCCCTGGATGGATGTGGTATCAGATTAAGTCACTTTTGATTAGAGTGCTTTAACAAACATCTGTACCACATCCCCTCATGAGTCAAGGTAGATTACATTCCCTTGGCATCCCAGGGCCACTCACAGGGTGGTGTGCTCACCTCATCTACTGCTAATCTGTTTTAAGTGAGCACTAACTCAGGCCCATACCAGGACTATCGCAGAGATGAGACAAAAAAGGCTTTGTCTCCTCCCTGCATGGCTCAGGGTGGGGTGGGATGGGGGAATGAAGCCCCCTTGCTGCTTGGGCCCCTCAAACAGTTTGCTGGCTTGGGGCTTGTTGAGGTCAGAATGGGCTCATGTGGCAGGGGGATTTGGTTCCCCCTCCCACACACCCCTGCCTGCCCCAGCCTCCTAATGGCTATAGTTTGGAGCTTCTTTTTGCTGCACTAGAAGATAGGTAGGCAGGGGATGAGGAACGGATCTCCCCTATGTGTAGGCCTGGTCCAACCACCCCCTCTCCCAATACCAGAGCCAGATAGCTGGGGGGCCCACACAGCAGGGGGGCTCCATTTCCTTTCTGCCCCTAGTTTCTGTCACATAAAAAAGCTGTGCACAGCTCCAAGCTGCAGCCATCAGGAAGCTGGCATGGGATGGGGGGCAGAACAGAGCCCCCCTGCTGTGTGAGCCTGGCCTGGCTCCCACCCCAAGACCTTAACCAGAAAACTTGGGGGGGCACACAGGAAGTGAGCTCCATTCCTACCCTAGCCTCCTGCCGGCTGCAGCTCAGAGTTGTGCATGGCTTTTCAGGTGAAGGTGGGTATGTGGGGGAGCCTCCATGCTGCACTTACCCAACTCATCACCCCTAGGACACAAGCGAGCAAGGTGGGGGGCATGCAGCAGTGGGGCTCTGTTCTCCCCCTCTCAACCCCCAGCCACCGTTGCTGACAGCAGCCAGCTGGTAGGGCAGGGATGGCCACGCTGGCCAATAAGGGGTGCCTGGCTGCTCGGTTGATCTCAGCTGGGCTTGGCATTTTCCAGCAGCCTCCTGGGGTACAGGAGTACCCCCAGACTGCTGGCCTCAGTCAGTGCAGGCAGACTCAGCCCCTCCCCCCCCCCAAACAGAAAACATCTGTTCTGCTTGCTCATGACTTAATTTAGAGCACTTTGAGTATAAAGTGAGATACACTTAGAGTACTTCTGCCTTGGGCTTTTTGAATATCTGTATTTAGCCAAAAATATTTAGATGTTCCTGTTTATTTCTATGTTTTAAGCAAACACTCACCCCTGTGTGTTCTTGTTGCCAGGAAAGCTAACAGCATATTGGGCTGCATTGGTAGGTGTGTTGCCAAGCAGGTCAAGGAAAGTAATTATTTCCCTCTATTCAGAACTGATGAGTCTATGTCTCAAGTACTGTGTCCAGTTTTGGGCCCCCTGCCTGGTCTCTGGTGGCAGAGCTCACCCCAGAAGCAGACAGCTCCTGGGAGCATGGAGCAATGTCCCAGCCCCCTCCTGCAGACAGCTGTCTCCTGGCCCCTGAGCTAGCATCCAAGGGAAGCATAGAGCTCCCCCTGGCTACTGTAGAGGCCTGTTGCAGGGCCACAGGGAGAGGCAGCAATCTTCTGTTGGAGCAGGAAATCTGCTCCTGCATCCCTGCACATGTAGACACATGCCTGGGAGAGTTTACTTTCGAGTAGTTTAGTTGAAAGATCACCTGACACTGTGGTATAATTTTTAGCTGCCATCAATTGTCTCCTGCCACTCAGATTATGATTCAAGAGCTCTGAAGAAGCATGGGAGGAGAGCTTTCACATTTCAATATTCACAAGACATTTTTATTCTGAGAACTTTCACTTGCAGGTGATCAACTGCCATTTTCTTTCATATGAAATACCTATGGCTTATCCAGCCCACATTAGACACAAAAGGAGATGCAGATGGAATATTCAATAATTTTCAAGTTTTAACACAAGAATCCATGTTAGATATGTCTAGTTATACAGCAAGCAAAGGACTAGCATGTCCCCCCTCCCTGCATTTTTTGTGATCATTAAAGTTCATCCTTACCGAGCCATATGCAATGCACCACAAAACAAGATGCGGATGGAATAAAAACAAAATGTTAGGGTGACTGTATTTGGATCTTGGGGAGCATTGGATTTGCAGCTGAATAAAAGGCTATAACCTGTGGCCTAGCAGAGCTGCTAATCACAAGGCAGAAAGGTATGTTAAAAATAACATTGCAAGATGCTTAGACAAGCATTTTCCTAACAATATAGTAGTGTTGTAAGATATATAGCTCATTGTGTAAAAGAAACAGGATGCAAACCAACAGTTACCATTAGGAGGTAAAGTAGATTTTTCTTATGAATGCGTATGCTAAGTAGCCATCCTAACTGTGTCAACCATTTTCAAGTGAGTCTGTGTGCTGTGAATGAGATGAAGTCTTAGGAATGTGTAGATGGTACAAAATAGGACTGAGAACAGACTGGAATGTGAAAGACAACACATAACCAGTAAGAGAATATGAGATAAACATATGCAAAAAAGGTGAATGGTGATTGGTGAAGAGGCCTCCAGAAGCTTCCAGGTTTTGGTCAAAGTCCTCCCAGTGACAGAAGAAATGGAGTCAGGGTCTTAGACATGCGGTCATAGCAAAAAGATACGTAAAAAAAGTAAAATGCATAGGTAATTCCATGTTAATGAAACAAACAGTAAACTGAGGTGGAGCTTAAAATGTGAAGGACTAAGGGTGAAACAAAGGAGGGACAAGGGTGGAGTACATGTTTATAAGTATAAACCAAGGTGTATAAATATAGAAAGAACTAATGTTCATGGCTGCTCCCCAGTTCCTTTGGGAGCTCTCCTGAACCTGTCTCCATTTTAAATAAAGCTGTTGCTAGCAATGTGTGCTGGTGTTTGCTCTCTGAGCAATTGGATCATTGTCTCCCTAGTCATTAGGTGCTGCATGGAGTCAGGGTGTAACACAAAACACCAAAACAAACCTCCCAGCAGTGACAAACCCTGAAGTTTCATCCCTACAGTATCACTTGAAAGCAATAATCTGTCACAGAATTCTGATATTAAGGATAATACTACCAACATTTCTGAAACAAGCAGTTAAGTCTTATAGCTGTCACCTCTTTACTACCATCACCGCACCTCTTAACTAGTTGTTAGTTTGCCAGTCTATCCATAATAAAG
>NW_005841978.1:2861193-2878751 GCF_000455745.1 Alligator sinensis | reverse complement strand
CAGGATTTTTCCACTATAAATATAAAGTTAAGGCATAGGCAGACAAGCCTCTTTGGGTGAATCTGGTATCTTTTATTAAACCAGCTGTACCTGACTGGCCTTGTAGAGTCTCTCTCTGGTGGCCCTGGAGTGGGTGCCACCAGGGCTGCTTCTGCAAGCGCCATGTTGGGTCATGTTCTCTCCATGGGATGCCCTGATACTCACCTGCCATGTCTTGGATCTTTTGTTCAGTAGTAGGTCTCCCTCTTGTAGTGGTGCCTGTGCCAGGCGTTGTCACCAGAGGATGCTCTTGGGGTTCCACCTCCCCTATACTCCAAACATGTGCCAGCCTCTTGAGATGGCCAATCGATGGTCTGTCTGGTCCCCTAGAGGGTCACCTCCTGTCATCTCTTCACCACTCTGGCTCACTTTGCCCTTTAAGCATTGCTTGTGGCTCTCCTCCCTTTGTTCTGGGCTTCGGATGAATCAAAAGGAAAATAATTAACTGAAATCCCAGGAATGGGCCTCAGCCAAACCTCACTCATGCTTCCTGCATTCAATGACCTCACTGTTCCTCGATGCCTTCCCCTTGGCCCAGCTCCCTCGTCGTCTGGGGTGGCATCTCCTTTAATTAAATGTTGGACCTCTCGGTCGGGTCCCTCTTCAGCTTCTTCTACCCTTTGCCAGGAGGTCCTCACCTCTAGCTGTTTCCCCTTTGCTGGCTTTTATATTTGCCAAGTGGTGTTCTTTGATGACATGTTGCCAACTGGTCTCAGCTGCAGATAAAAGCAGCTGACAAACCACACAGGCATTCCTTCCCTCCATGGTTCATCAGCTTGGCTGTTTCTACAAGGGGTAAATGAAATTTATTTTGAATATGCATTACAGAAGATAAAGGGAGGTGAAAATGGCCTTGTAAGTTAAAGAATAACAAAATGGAACCCCCACCACACACACACACACACACACACACACACACACACACACACACACACAGTTTAATTTCCTATTGATCAAACATTTGTACGTTAGTGATAAACCCTGATAAGATAACTTGTTTTGTTTATTTAAAACTTAACATTATTAGATTTACAATCTCTTGGATGCAGGAGTGCTTGATGCCCTTTGATTTGATCAGAATGGTTTTTATCAGGTGAAGCTGATATGTATTAGTATCTCTTATCTACTAGACCACATAGTATCTTGCTTCTGGAATGCAGCTGCTCCAATATTAGATCTGCCAATCGGGAAGGTCAATGACACTTTTCTTCAGACAATTATGCTTGTTGATTTGTAAGTTTTAAGCTACTACTACAGCTATTTAAGCAACATGTTTTAAGTTTTGAGTTTCACAGTAAGGTTTAATACATAAAGAACTTGAGAAAAGTTCATAGGGTTGGTTACAGTTTTTTGCAAACTTTTTTTTCTCCCTGCTAGGAAGTCAGGTTTACAACTAAAGATTTTTTGTTCATAATATTTGTTAGGAAACAGAAAACTTTGATTATTTCTGGACAAATAAATTCCTGTTAGTTAATCATCGGCTTATTTTTACACTTCACTGTTAAATTAGATTAGATAGATGTAGGATATAAATATAAAGCATATTGGCTATTAATTAATAGCTCTATATGTGGAAATTATTTCACTGGAGTATGAATTCTGGCCTTCTTCTAGTTTAAGTGGATTAAACTGAATCTGATCAAGGTCCTCTTTTTCTAAAACAAGAATGTATACACATGGGGTTATTCAGGAATATCTGTTTTTGATGAGATATACCTGAATAAATCTAGGCCTTCACCACAAGTGCTCAAACTTTCTAAATTCAGCTGTTAACAACAGTTTTATAGTAGATTTCTGAATTTTGATTGGATGAGTATAACTTTTAGATACACGTCCCTGGTATGAATGCTCATAATAAAGACTCTGGAATCAACTTCCTAACAATTCCACTTAAAATTTATTTTTCAAAGTCGAATTTTGATCTTTGTCAGGAAATATATTTTTTAGAATATTCATTGATAAGGTGGGTACAGAAATAATCAAAATAAAGTAATTTCAACTCTTGAAAAAGTATTTGCACATGTGTATGTATATAATGACTTCTCTTGTGATTTAAACTGTCTGTTAGGTAATGAAGCAACACAATCAATATACTAATATAGCTGTAAATGAATATTTTAAAAAATTCTAAACATACACATTTTGAAATATGAATACAATGGCAGGAAAAGTATGGAAATATACACATTTTGAAATATGAATACAATGGCAGGGAAAGGATGGAAATGTTCTATTAATTCAAGGATTTTTTTGGTATTTATAGGTTACGTTTCTTTGGAAAGTAAATAATTATCACAATTGACTTCAAAGACAATAGAGAAAAGGGTGCTCAGCTTTTATTTATTATGGAACAGCTGGGGACAATGCTTAAAAAATGTCCCCCAATAGCAATAAATAATGACTGACACTGATTGAGATAATGCTAATTAGGACAATCAAATGTGACAAATGTATTAGGTCAGTGTGTGTCAGAATGACACTGAAGATTATGGTTGTTTTTATCTCTCTCTCTCTTTAACAACCACATACTTCAGTGTCATTCTGACACATATTGACCTAATAATAGTATATATAAAGTATGTGTGTATATATTCTATTGATTCTATGATTCTATACAGACACACACACAGACACATGTGTGCGCGCACACACACATGCACACACACGCACACGCGCGCACGTGCTCCCACTCACTTTTAAAAAGAATGAACTGTCATTGATGAATAGGTCCCAGCCACAGGATGTGTTATACAATTAATAGCTTTAATATATTGAGAAGAGTTGTCAATATTGCAGGCATAGCACTGTGCAACTCAGTACTTCCTTGATTTGAAAAGGATATTTTAGTTATTTATAACAGAAATCAAGCCAATAAGCTCTCTTCTCTACTTGGAATAATAAATGCCTTGCTGTACTTAGTGTAACAATGTCCTCCATTAATGACATTGTTACAGTTATTTTTAACCCCTAAAAGTAAAAAGTGAAGTAAAATCCCACTGGAGTTATTCTTAGATTTGTTATCATCACATGAAAAGTCCCTATGGGACATTGAATCATAGAATCATAGAAAAATATACTTGGAAGGGACCTCAGGAGGTCATCTAATCCAACTTCCTGCTCAAAGCAGGACCATCTCCAACTAAATCATCCCAGCAGGCTTTGTCTAGCTGGGTCTTAAAAACCTCCAAGGATGGAGATTCCACCACCTCTCTGGCTAACCTGTTCCAGTGTTTTACTATCCTCCTAGTGAGAAATTTTTTTCCTAATATTTAACCTAAACTTCTCTTGCTGCAACTTGAGACTGTTGCTCCTTGTTCTGTCACCAGCCACCATTGAGAACAGGCTAGCTCCATCCTCTTTTGAACCTCCCTTCAGGTAGTTGAAGGCTCCTATTAAAGTCCCTCTCAGTCTTCTCTTCTCCAAACTAAATAATCTCAGTTCCTTCAGGCTCTCCTCATAAGTCACATGCCACAGCTCCCAAATCATTTTTGTTGCTCTCTGCTGGATTCTCTCCAATTTGTTGACATATTATCTGTAGTGGGGGGCCCAAAACTGAACACAGTACTCCAGATGTGGTCTCACCAGTGCTGAATAGAGGGGAATAATCATTTCCCTTGACTTGCTGGCAACACACCTACTAATTCACCCCAGTATGCCATTAGCCTTCTTTGTAACGAGGGCATACTTTTGGCTCATATTCAGTGTATTCTCCACTGTAATCCTCAGGTCCTTTTCTAAAGAGGTGCTGCCCATCCAGTCAAGTACTCCAGATGTGGTCTCACCAGTGCTGAATAGAGGGGAATAATCATTTCCCTTGACTTGCTGGCAACACACCTACTAATTCACCCCAGTATGCCATTAGCCTTCTTTGTAACGAGGGCATACTTTTGGCTCATATTCAGTGTATTCTCCACTGTAATCCTCAGGTCCTTTTCTAAAGAGGTGCTGCCCATCCAGTCAATCTCCAGCCTGTAGCAGTGCATGGGATTGTTCCATTCTAAGTGCAGGACTTCCTACTTGTCCTTGTTGAACCTCATGAGATTTCTTTTGGCCCAATCCTCCAATTTGCCTAGGTCACTCTGAATCCTAGCCTTACCCTCCACAGCATATCTATTACTCTCCACAGCTTGGTGTCATCTAGGGCTGTGTGAAGCTTCTGGTGGTGATTCAATTTGGAGGAGCTTTGGCCCGATTCAGTGGCCAAATCTCTGAATCCAAATTGAATCAGGGGACCAATTTAAAGGTCCAAATTGAGTCAAAGCTTTCCGAATCTTTGCAAAAGATTTGGAGAGCTTCAATGATTTGGGATGTCCCTGGTGGCTGCAGCAAAGAGCTGCAGCTGATTCTGAACTGGTAAGTACTAGGGGCGGGGCTGCCCCTGCCCACCCCAGCTCGGTACTTAAAAAAAAAGCCCCAGTGCTCACAGGGGGCTGCCAAATTGGGAGGCAATCCTCACTGTCCTCCACTGCATGGGGGGCTCTGCACAGGCCCCTCTACCCTACCTCGCTCCCCCAGACCCCCACAGGTGCCCCACCCAGGCCAGCTCTGGCCCTTTAAGAAAAAAAACCAAACAAGAAAAGCCCCAGGACTCACCGCTCCTGGTGCAGCCTCGGGGCTTCATGGGGAGCTCATGCAGAGAGCCCCATGTGGCATGGGGCAGCAGGGATTGCCCCCCACTAACAGGAGCTGTGAATCTGGGGGGGAGTTTCAGGGGGTTTTTTTCTTAAAGGGCCAGAGTTGAACCATGTGGGACACCCATAGCGGGGATGAGGGAGCAAGGGAGGGGGGGTCAGGGGGCTTGTGTGGAGCCCCCCCATGCAGCGTGGGACAGTGTGGGGCAACGGGGATCACCCCCTGCCCAGCAGCACCTGCTGAGCTGGGGCTTTTTTTTTAACAAGTGCTGGGAGCTGGGGCAGCTATTGCCGGGCTGGGAGAGTGGTGGGTGATGGGTATGGCCTGACTGATTCGGAGATGTCCGAATCAGATTCAGCTGAATAGAATTGGGACAGTGACTTGAATCACCAAATTGAATCGCTGTCTTCCGAATCGGCTGAATTGGAAGCAAATACTGGCCACTTTGGGCAGGCCTAGTGTCATCTACCAGCTTGTTGAGGGTGCACTCTATGGCTAGGGAAAGGCATTCAAAAAGTGTAAGCCTGAATTGATTCAATCTTTGGAGGTTAGTCTAACCTGGCTAGGCTAAATCAGTTTTGTAACCAGACAGACATCCCAGAAATGCAGGCACATGCCTGCAGTGGCTCAGGCTAGAAGCTGGGGGGCACTAGAGCAACCCTCCCTTCCTTTGTACAGGGCTGAGCTGAGGGGGTATTGCCAAGCCTGGACAGAATTAAGGAGGAGTCCTCCATTTTGATAACATAGCATTTATCAGCTCTGTTATCAGCATTTAACACCCCATTAGAAAACAGAGCATCGCTCATTACAAGCTCTTCTTAAACAGCTTTTTCCAAAGGCAAAAGCATACCAGGCTCTGGCTTCTTTACTATTCATTCCATCCAGGAAGAGCACACACCAACTGCAGATGATTCCTTAGCCTGATAAAGGGTTTTTAGACCCAAAAGCTTGCTAAGAAAACTTCCCCAACTATTTAGTTGGGAAAAGCTATCAGATTTACCCAAATAACCTTATCTACCTTTTCCAAATGAAGGAATGCAGGGACATTACCATCTGAGCTGTTGATTACCTTCAAAGAGCCCTCAAAAGACACTTTTCTATCTGCCTTATGCAGCATTAACTATCATACCACATGCTGGCTACAGTCTGTGCTGTTAGAGAGAGGAGGAAGGGATCTCTGCTTAAGTAGCGATTGGTGAGAGAAGGGGAGGAGGGCACAGGGAAGCCAGCAGACCCTGCTGTGCCTGCAAGTCTCTCCCAAGCTCCAGCCAGGGAGCAGAGGGGAGGGGCCAGCCCTGCTGTGGAGTGGAAAGCCCTGCCCAGCCAGAGAGCATGGTGGGATGCTGGGGGTATCTGGTTTAGCTTAAACTAGGAAAGGGTCTGGGACAGACATTGCATAAACCGGTTTCACCCAAATCAGTTAAGTCTGATACTACATTCAAACATGTTTGTCTCAAACCAGTTTCAGTCATTTTCAAACTGGTTTATATGCATGGTTTTGTTACAGGTTTAAACCAGTTTCTGATCACTTAAAATAGTTTATGTGTAATGTTTGTCCCTAGCCTATGACATCTTCCAGGTCATTAATGAAGACATTGAACAAAACTGGCCCCAGGACTGACTTCTGGGCCACTCTACTTGATACTGGCTGCCAACTAGATATTGAGCTATTGATTACTACCCTTTGATCCTAAAGCTTCAGCCAGTTTTCTATCCACCTTAGAGTCCATTCATCCAAGCCATACTTCCTTAACTCACCTGGGAGAATATTGTGGGAGATTGTATCAAAAGCTTTCCTACCATCAAGGTGTACAACGTCCACTGGTCTCCCAGTGTCCATAGAGCCAGTCATCTCACCATAGAAGGCAATCAAGTTCCTACATTAGTAACAATGTATTCTGTAAAAAAAAAAAAAAAAAAAAAAAAGAGGCTATGTGTAAAGGCAAATTTAATGTAAGGCAAATTTTATATACTAACTTAAGTGTTTTCCATATGTGCTGTATATTGGAATGTAGACTTTGGCAATCACTGGTGTCTAAAATTAAGCATGTGCGTAAGTGTTTGAACACTGCGTAACACTTTGGTGTCCCAGGGGTGGCTGTGCCCTTAGGGTGGCCATGCCCTGCTCTGCCCTTAGGGTGCTTTCCTGTCTTGCCTGCCATATAGGGAGGCTGCCCACAGGCCTTTGCTAGGCCTCAGTCCCACTGGACCCCACCAGTCTCTGCCTTTACCCAGGCCCCTCACTGGTCCTCACTGGGCCTTAGGCCCTTGATGGGCTTTACTCTAATCTACTGGGCCTGACTCTAATCCCTTAATGCTTTGGCAGGGCACCCAAAGCCTTAAGGGCTAATTCCATGGCTCCAAATCCTGCCCTTTACCATGTTCCATGCCTCACAGATGTTATAAAGACGTTGTTCCTTTTGTTGGGGCTTCGGCCTCCTCGGCCTCTGCCCCTTTAATTTAGCTAGGCTTTCTAGTCTAGACCCACTGTTGGACCTGGCTTTGGGGCTTCAGTCTGTCCCTTCCAGTCACTGGGACCCTGGCTCCTGCCTGCAAGACCCCACCTGTGGCCCTCTTGGGTGCCAGGTCCCTGGCCCGTCTGGCTGTGCCTTCTCTCTCCGCCTGCTCTGGGATCAATAACAGCTTGAGCCTTGTGCCTGCCCCTGGAAGGGCTCAAGGAAGTCCAGTGCCCCCTGGGCCACTGTACCTTCCCTTCCAGCCTCATCTCAAACCACCAGTAGAAACAGTAACATAAATCATAAGCCCCTGGACTGTAACATAAACAACAGCAATGGAATCAGCCCTGCCCCTTTAAGAGGGCAAACATTCTTTCACTCTTGGGCTATCATTCCTCCCAGCCTGGCTCCTTGTGAGCTCCTTGAGCCTAAGCATTCCAGCAAGCAGAAAAGAGGTCTAACCAGTGTCCCTCGCTACTTCTCCTGGGCAGGAGCTCCTAACCCTGCAGCAAGCAGGACTAAACTGGCTTGCCAGCTCAAGCCCCAGGTTTATATTCATCCAGGGCCCTGCCTACCTCCAGTCATCTGACTGTCTTCAGGTGCCTGCTGACTGCCTCATTTTGTCCTGTTGCCCTGGAAACTGGCAGCTGCTTCACCTTGCCTGCCCTGCAGTGCTCCCTAGCTGGGCTGCCTTTATCTTAAAGTAACCCAAAGCCCAGGGCTCTCTGTTACAGACTGACGCTTAATTCTTTTGGTTATGTTGAAATGGTTGTGAATGAAAATATCACAAATGTTGATCATTCTCAATTGCCTTTGTGTGTACAAGTGTTCTGTTCTTAGAATTGTGTTTAGTCTGGTGTGCACACTGTTACACACCTAGAAAAGCCTGGTGTGCAACTTTTCATGATGCTTAGTTTGATCTAAAAATGATATACCCAGTGTAAATTTAACCTTGTCAGATGTATTTTAAGTCTAAACTGACAGGGATTAGATGGATTTAACAAATGCCCCTATTGATAGAAATTCCTTTTCTGGGAGATGTCCTGATTCTCTGGCCACACTCCTGTGCTGTCTTGGGGGCCAAAAAGGCTGTTGTACTCTGGGATATAGGGAGATAAGGATAGTTTGAGGCAGCTATGTCCTCTGCACATGACCCAGAGACCCAAGACTCTAAGCCAGACCCCTACACTTCCAAAAGCCCAACACCCTGTCCAACATCACCCCAAGATCTACATAAGAACCCAAAGATGGACTAAAAGGCTCCCAAGCCTCTGGCATAGATCCAAACCCCAGAACTTAAGATCTAGACCAAAGCACCCCATGACCCAAACCCTAGCACAGGCCCACCCCAGCATGTGGAAGGAAGGAAAATTTTTTGTTGTTGACACACAGGTTAAAACAACCCACACATAGGTTAAAAAGGAAAACTTGACTATATTATATGTAAATATTTATCTTTGTCACCTATCCTGTTATTTTATCCCTTCCCTTTTATTCTGCACCTGAATAAACCATGTATATAGTTAAGCTATTGTGTCCTGGTCTTCCTCTATAGAGACACCAGAGAAGGGAAAACTGTGAGCAAGCTGCAGTTTCCATCTCTAGCAGATACACCCTGCTGACCATCCCCTTCTATTGGAGAGGGGAGTACACACTCAAGAAAATTTGGGTTACATTTATATGTGGTGAAAGTTTTGGGATCTGTGATTGAAAGACACTTTAGAAGTATGCTTATGGTAAGCCAGGTCTGTGATTGAAAGACACTTTAGAAGTATGCTTATGGTAAGCCAGGTCAGCCTTTTCCTCTTAGAGGTAAGTATGTTTGAATTGGAACTAGGTGAGTAATATTATCTCTAAAACAAAGCCAAACTTTCAGCAAAAGCAAAAGTGAGAACATCACCCAGCGGCGAACTGTAGCAGATGCATGGAGGCGCATGTGCATGTGCACCCCCCTGAGAGTTCCAGTGGACCTCCTGACTGGCTACGCTCACTGCTTATGTGATGGGCAGGGGTGGCAGGTGGGAGTGCCGGTGTCCGCCCTGCAAACCCTGGCTGGGGAGTGGAGTGCTCTGGTGCTCCCAGAAATGGCGGCAGCCTCTTTTGGAAGCAGCCGCAGTGATTGACCATCTCGCAATTGGCTGCTGGGGACACCCCACTCCATCACTGGTTGCTGGGGGGGGCACATGCCCCCCCTACTAAGGTGGCACCAATCTCCCATAGCATCACCTCAGAGGAATATGTGGCATAGTGGTCAGGACACTTATAAAGATGTCCCAGGCCTGAGTTCAGGACCCTGGCCTCAATCAGGTAAAATGGGGAGTGGAACATGAATCTTTTGAGTCCTCACATCAACCTACATGTTTTTCTGATATGCCTCTCTCATTTTGACCATAAATCCCAGTATATATATAAGAAAGATTTCATGAAATAAGTTACAACTGATATATTCCTGCCAAAAAGTTCTAGATTTTATAAATCAATGTTTTCCAATGAAAAAATTTAGTCAAATATTCCTGACCACCTTCAGTACATATATGCATAGTTACACTAGTTATGTTTCTTGTTTGATAAAGAGTGTATGGGGATAGTTTTAGAAAAATGAATGGAGGACAGAAAGGTTAATGACAGACTTGCTTTGGAAAATGTAATATGAAATTAATAGATTCAGCTCAGATACCATTGGTCATGGTCCAATGGTAATTCATTTACAAAGGTGATTATCTAACCATCAGCTTTAAGCATCAGAATATCAGGGTATGGGAGTATTGTAATAAGTTTAAATCATTTTTTAAGGACCATCATAAACTGGACAAAATTTTGATAGGAGACATTATTTGTTGTGCAAATACAATCCATCACAAGCAGTATCATTGCTCTATGAAGCTTTCTATTTCTGAATTCTACCCATTTGTCACAAAAACCTTTCTACCCTGTTGTATTCCACAGCTTAACCAAGTGGGAGAGAACAGAACAGTATTCTAGTAGAAGACAGAAAAATAAAAAGCTAATTAGTACCTGTCTGGTATGGTTAGCTTTCATTAGGTCAACTTCTGAAAATTTCATATTCAGCTCCAATAGAGTTCTCCCAGTAGGCTGGCCATCAACCTTTCTGTAATTCATTGTATTATTGCAAACTAAAGGAAAAGGAGGAGAAAGAAAATAATAAAACAAGCATTTTTTGTCCATAGGGATAGAATCATTATTACCTGACAAACACCACCAATAGACTGGTACATGCTCGCAGCAAGAAGCAAGCAACTAAAACCAGCTCATAGAGTGTGCAGGATATTCTTTTAACAGTTGTTCTTTTATTCAGGAAAATAGTCAGTTGTGCTATGTTATGAATCTATGTCTCATAATAAGGAATAGACTCAGTGTTAAAGTATGATTCACAAGAACAAAGGACTGGCATGATCTAGTCCAAAGCTATTGCAGGCAAGTAAATTAAATACTTCATTAATTTATCAGGCTCCATCTGAAAACTACTAAGATTGTTTGCCATTTCTCTTCTCATGGGCTCTTGGACACAACAGCATATTTTGCCTCAATGTCCCTGACAAGGGAAGGCAGCAGATTTGTTTCCTCTAACTCCCATCTGCATGAAGCACCCAGTCCTGCTTACACCTGCCTCATGATTGACCTAGACTGTTCTCTTGTGTCCACTACAGCTCAGACCCCTGTACCAGGCTGGTGAAAAAATTCTCTAGCCCTGGTATCTGCATTTTTTATGAGTTCATTTAAGAGCCCAAAACTGCCTACTGAAGAGACACACTGTTAGCTACTCTCACTGAACTGAACTTTTTTCTCATGCTGGGTCTACGTAAGGTGCATTTTGCTTTCCTCTCCATTAATGTCTGGACACTAGCACCTGGAAAAATCCCACATCAAAAATAACAACTTTGGTATATCCAGGACTCTCCCCTATCTTCTTTCTGGCCCTTCACAGCTCTAATATTGGGAGAGAGATCCTGGCAAGACACTGTGATACCTTAGGGCCAGTCAATGCTTTGTGGGAAAAGGCAATGAAGAAGGGGAGAGGGGTAAGAGAAGTGAGCCTCTCTGCCCCCTTAGAGAACCACTCACCCAGTGTGCTGCACCATGCTGCACCAGAATTAACTATCATGCTTAACTTCTTCACTCTTCCTCTTCCTTTCTCCCACCCTCCCTGGTGGGGATAGCAGCTAGCCACACTGGGCTGTGCTATGAGCCATACATTCACAACTAATTAAGTTTGGTACTGCACTCCTCCTTTCAACTGCTTAACAGAACTCCAGACATCCTTCTTCCTCCTTACATCTGAGTGCTAGTTAGGTCTTCAAAATAAAAGGAAAATTTTACTTTCTAAGATTTTATTGCCGTCTTGCTCTGAAGGCCAGTTACAGTCTTAAGTTATAAATCTCTGTCCATTCTTTTGTTTCTGTAGTATTTTTTAACTATTGAATGGAGGGGAAGTAAACCCAACAGTTTTTAGATTGTACATTTCATCCATCAATATCTAAAGGCTTTAAAAAGGAAGGTAAATATCTGTAGGTGAAACATCTCTTCACAGCCTTGGGCTATAACTCAGAGGGAAAGGAGACTAAGGAGGCCTTGTACCTTTCTCAGGCTAGACTGCTCTAGGAGAGATGAAGAGGCTCCATGAGAATCTATAGATAGCCTGAGAAGCCATATAAATTACTAATTCCTTCCTAGGATGCCCTATAGGCCATAATGCTGCTTAGTATCTTCATAGCATTGCATGCTGTAGCTCTGCCCTGAGATGCCTGTCCCACTCCTAGCATGACTGCCAAGACAGGGTCATGCATACCAATGGCACCTGTCATAATGAACACCAATGACACCTAATAAAATTTCCCTGATGAGGCCAGAACTGGAATTTCACTGATCCAGGACATTAATCTTATGGAAAGGGTGGACAGGTGGTTGGAATGTCCCCATTTTACAGATGTAGAAATTGAAGCAATGAGGTGGATAGGCTTTATGAGAGGTCAAACACAGGTTAGAAATCCAGAATGCATAAATTAAAGTAAAATAAATATATAAATTTAAAAGGTATTTAAGTGGCAAATTCAAAAACATGAACATTAGTAAATTGAAGGTGTATGGTTATCTATTCAACTTTAATTTAGTCCACTGCTGCCAGAGGTGGTTCAAGCACCTACTATGAATGCCTTCAAAAGATATTTGGATGTTTATCTTGCTGGGATCCTATGATCCCTGCTGACTTCCTGCCCCTGGGGAAGGGGGCTGGACTCGATGATCTTCTGAGGTCCGTTTTAGTTCTAGTGTCTATGAATCTATGAATCTATGAATTAGTCAACAAATAAGGCACTGAATTTGTGAAAATAATAAGAGGTGATCATGTAATTACAGACTATATCCTAGGTCCCCCCTACACGTTACACTTAAAGCATGATTAACTAGGTAATCATGTGTTAAGTTATGATCCAGATATACAGTCAACCAATTAAAGAAGTGATAAAACAAGCAATAAGCTACAAAGTTATTCCACAAAGAATATGCAATAACTTTGTAGCTTGTTCTAATCACTCTGATTGATTGAATGTCTGGCAAAGTGCTTCCCTATGGCTGGGAGCCCCATCATCTGAGCCCACTGCCATCCCCTTAGCTGACAAAGCTTGGAGTGGTGGCAGCATTGTCAGCTGCAGGAAAATGCATCCCCCTGCAAGGCTCATTGGCTGGGAGATTTACAGTGGGGGCAGTGGGGAGAATGCTGTCACCACTTTGAGCCCCACACCTCAGGAGACTTGCAGCTGTGGCAGGGTTCTCCGTTCTCCCCATTTTAATCTCGATTAATTTGGTTATCTTCACAAAATGCATTAGGGACCTCACTACACACGCAAGTAAAGGTGCAATGGAATCTGATGCGCAATCAACACAATTGAACCTTGTCGGCTGTGGGTGCTGTAAGGCTGTGGTCCTTACCTGCCCGATGATTTATTGGGGTAAGCCACAGGGAGAACTGGATGGTTCTGCCATTACCCAGCCTCTGCTGTCCCTCTGCCACATCTTAATGTCTATTTTTAATTATTGGGAGTTGGATACAGGCTGGGTTACGAACTTACCTGTTCACTTGGATGGGCTTTTTTCATGGGGCTCCTTCTCTCCTTACATCCCACCCTTATCACATTCTGCCAGATGATACACATATGCATCCTGCTTTTACAAGGACCAGGTGGCAGATGATACATATACACTGCTGGTTTACTGAACAGAGAGCCCGAGTTCAAATTAATTCCTCCAGCTCTTTGGGGTTGTGATTTAAGCCAGCTACTTACAAGTTTATGAATCAACCTCTTTTGATCAGTTCAGGTAAGAGCCCACACAAAAATGAGCTTAACTCAATTTCTCTAGCGGGCATGGGCCAGTCAATTTATATCAAGCTTTTTACGATCTGGAAGGTGATCACCTTAAATCAATTTCTCACCTGGTACATGGGGCACTCCATTTATAACAGTCCATTCAAGATCTATAGACTGATCAATTCAAGTCAACTTTTCCACAGTGCATGGGTCAATCAATTTCTAGCAGTCCATTCAGGGTTCCAGAATAAATCCAAAATAAAATCAGCCCCCTCCTCCTCTGCCCCACACAGAGTCAATCAGTTAATCCACAAAAAAAAAAAAAAAAAAGACAAAGAAAATCAATTGCTTCCCAGCTCCAAGGCCAATCAAGTTACATCCATCCATCACCCATTGCTCATGGGGCAAAATCACCTGAAATTAATTTCACTATTGTTGGGCCAATCAGCTCACAGTTAATTTCACTAGGGCTTCTACTGTGCCTCAGTTTTTTCATAGATTTCATAGACATTAGGGCTGGAAGGGACCTCGGAAGATCATCGAGTCCAGCCCCCTGCCCAAAGGGCAGGAAGTCAGCTGGGGTCATAGGATCCCAGCAAGTTTCTCTGGGTCAGGTTCAATGCCTTCACAAGAGAAGGTTTTCTCATGCTAGCCCCCTACTATCCTGTCCAAAAGGGGGAGGGGGGCACTCAACACTCAGCCAAAAAAAAAAAAGGGAGGAAAAGAAAAGGAACCAAGGAAGAGAGCAAAAAACAAAGGAACACTGCCCCTTTAAGCTCATGGACCCCAGTGTTCAGTCTGCTCTCCTGCTTTTTTCTCTCTCTCGCTTCCACTGGCTCCTGACTCATGTATCTGCCACATTAGTCACCACCTGGCTGCCCTAGTGTGCCATCTCTGTGCGGCATATCTTGAGCTCTTTCAGTGGTCCTTCAACCACTCTGACCAGTAGGCTGGTTTGCTTTCCCTGCAGGTATTCATGGGATGCCACCAGCAGAGAAGACCACCAGTATTTCCACCAATCCTCTGGTTATGGCCCTCTCTTGGTTGACCCTCTCTGGGGCTAGAAGTACCTTCCTGCATGACTCTTCTACCAATCTGCAGGGAGCACAGAAATGCAGCAGCATGCTCCCCACTCTGCTCAAGCTTCCCTTTTCTCCTGCGGTGAATACTGCTTGTTCAAATTTCCCAGGGCTCATCTCCCTCTCTGTTCTCTTCCCCTCACACACCTCCTGTCATGCCACACATGCGTGGCAAGATGTGCAATTGTGGGATCACAAATTAAATCCTATTTCACCTTATCACCAGTGTGGGAAGAGCCTGAGATCATGATCCCAGGCTCCCCCTACACCAGCTCCCATGGCTATGAGCTCCACAGCTGATGGGGCTCCACAGGGCTCATAGTGTTCCCCATGTTGCCCCATCACCTCATAAGGCTCACAGCAGCAACAATATTCTTACCACTGCAAGCCCTGCAGTGATCTCTGAAGCCAACAAGGCTCACACTGGGGCAGAATTCCCAGCACTGCTCCAGCTATGAGCCCTGCCAAGACCCATCAACTATGGGGCTTGCAGCTGTAAGAGCCAGGGCAACCAGTTTTTGTCTTTTAGCCCCACATCTCACATTACTGTCATTTAAGTTACAGGGCAAACTACAGTAGCTCAAAGTGAGAAAAGCCTATTTCCTGTGGGGATGAATTGCTGGACATTAGGGGCAGTTGAGGAAGAAGACTGCCTGGCCAAGTTCTCCTACCACTTTCTTTCCTCCTGGAGGAGCTCCTGTCTATGTGGTGACTTTACTGCATAGGTCTAATGCTAGTTTTTGCAGTAAGAAGTATCATTAATACTAGTGTTTTGGTAATAGTGGAAGTTTGGCTTTAAAACAGTCACACATTTTCAGTCAGGCTGCTAAAATTTGCCTGAGGAACATAGTTCCACAGTTTCATAGTTGGTAGGGTCAGAAGGGACCTGAGCAGATCTTCAAGTCCAAGTCCCTGCCATGGGCAGGAAAGAATGCTGGGATCAAACAACCCTGGCAAGGTGTCTATCTAGTCTCCTTTTGAAGACCCCCAGGGTAGGAATGAGCACCACTTCCCTTGGAAGTTGGTTCCAGATCCTAGCCGCTCTGACTGTGAGGTAGTGCCTTCTGATATCTAGCCTGAATCTACTCTCAGTCAACTTATGGCCATTATTCCTTGTTACTTCCAGTAGTGCTCGGGGGAACAGGGACTCTCCCATTGCCTGCTGGTCTCCCTTGGCCAGTTTATAGACAGCCACCAGATCGCCTCTCACCCTTCTCTTGTGGAGGCTGAACAGGTTCAGGTCTCATAGCCTCTCCTCATAGGGCCTGCCCTGCTGCCCCCTGATCATGCAAGTGGCCCTCCTCTGGACCTTCTCCATGTAGTCCACATCCCTCCTAAAGTGTGGCGCCCAGAACTGGATGCAGTACTCCAACTGCGGCCTGACCAATGTCATATAGAGGGGGAGGATCACCTCCTTGGACCTGCTCGTGATGCATCTATGGATGCATGACAAGGTGCAGTTAGCCTTCCTGACTGTGTCCCCACATTGGCAGCCCATGTTCATCTTGGAGTCTATAATGACTCCAAGATCCTTTTCTGCCTCTGTGCTGATAAGAAGGGAGTTCCCCAGCCTGTAGGTATGCTGCTGGTTCTTCCTCCCCAGATGCAGTACCCTGCACTTGTCAGTATTGAATCCCATCTTATTCTCATCTACCCACCCCTATAACCTGTCCAGATCCAATTCCAGCCTGTCCCTCCCTTCTAGCGTGCCCACTTCTCCTCACATCTTAGTGTCATCCGTGAATTTGAACAAGGTGCTTTTCATCCCCTCGTCCATAAGAGGAAGGTGAGAAAAGGTTATGCTTAACTTACTGAAACCTCAATAGAAAGGGACAAAAAGGCACCTCTAGTGTGAGGACTATTACTTTGCTGCATAGCAAATATCTGTTGCAAATACTGGAGGTCAGAATTGGAAGTGTAATTATCTAGTCTGAGACTGGGGTGGCAGTGAGGGATGGGCTGGCTGCAGCAGTGGCAGTAACTACTGTTCTTACACCCCCTCTGTGTGGATATCTGGAGCTGGTGCCATGGTCATCCATCCGTTTTTACATTATAACTGGTTAGAGCGTGCTTCAAGAAAAAGTTACAAGTGTCCTCCAAAATACAACATTAGGTAACATAGTGATTGAAGTCACTACCAGCTTTCCCTGTGCTACTAAGTGTATGCACTATTTATTCATACTACCTTTGAATTACAGTTTTTTTTCTTTTATACATTTATTCCTGACAGCTGTGTTTGCAGTATAATTACAGCAACAGTAGAAGTACTTTTCTTTAATTCTTGTCTTTTTAGTTAGTTTTATATAATTACTGCTTTTAAATTTTGGACATTTAGCTGTGATGCAATGACATTAGTTTCTTTAGTAATATTATAAATAAATAGAAGTTTCTGGTTGAGAATAATTAAAAAAAATAGGAAACAGTGTTATCTCTTCTGTGAACCAGTGAATAATTTAATCTACTGTTCTACTTAGAAGAAAAGCTACTGCATGTCATTGTCTTCATCTGTTAAAGCACTTGAATTCAGCCTTGATTTGAGTTCAGGATGCCTCCATGAAGTGGCAGTTGTTTGTTATATTTCATTTTTTGTCCACAGAAGCTTTTTTTTTTACTTTTATTTTTTATATATACTTTGCTTAGCCAAATGTGATATAACACTCTTTGCTGTGCATCTCAAATGTGAGTCTGATTGATTGGAATTGGTTGCATTGGCAAAATCACCTAATGAAGATTGAATGTTGTTTCAGCTCTGTCCTTGATTTCTTGAGGGTGTTTCATGTGATGAAAGAGGTCAGTCAAGCTCAAGGGAATCAAATTTATTTGGTTTCTCTGAAAGTCTGCATTTTAGATGGACTCTGAACAATCTGAGGAGGAAAAAAACAAATGGAAAATTACTGTAACCCCTTTGTGGGGTTTAGTTTCATTGATAACTCAGAAGCAACATCAAAACAAAACATTGTCTGGTTTTCTTTCTGGCATAAAGCTATTCCAAGGGATCATCTTCCAAATAAAACTGGACAAAAATGATG
>NW_005841978.1:2841805-2861183 GCF_000455745.1 Alligator sinensis | reverse complement strand
TTGGGGGGGGGGGGCAGGGGGAGAAGGTGGGGAGGTTGAATGCACACTGGAAAACAACAATTTATTTTGTGACTATGTTTAGATTTTGCCAAATCAAGCAATTAAAAATCAGACAAAAAACTAAAATGTTTCATTTAGAGTGGTTCAGGATTTTGTCCAAGATTACTGTATTTACTCAAATCCAAGATGAGGGTTTTTTCCCCCCCCTAAATCAACATGCCTGCCTGGACCAGGCAAAAGCTCAATTATGGCTTTGGCCCTGAACCCATATGGCAGGGGAGGGAGCTCAGAGGGGGTGAGTGTGGGAGAGACAACAGAGTGGGAGGATACATGGGGGACACTATGTAGTAGGGGTGTGCAGGGGAGATCCATGGTATACTGCTTAGAGAGAGCACAGGGGAAACTGTACAGCTTGTCCATCCCCAAAGCTCTTTCATTTACATTGTTAAAAAAAATCTTTTGACTTCTTAATTAATCAAAAGACTTTTGGGGGAAAATGTTTTCATTTCAACACAAATCTATTTTCTTTTTCTTCTTTTACTTTCCAGAAAACTGAAAAAAAAAAATCTTTGTTTCAAGCCCCTCTAGAGTCGTTGCCATTTTCTTTACATCTCTAATGCAAATGACATTTGCTGCAGTATGCTAATAAAATGCAACTCTTTCAGAAGAAGAATCCTACCACCCTCTTATTTTCTCAAGATTACCCATGACATTGGACACTATACCTAGATACAGAAGTTACACTTATTGAACAGTAATACATACACATATGCAGAACCCAGGCATCTGGGACATGCATGCAAGCATACGTAAAAACCCAGGCATCTGAAACATGAACATAGATACACACTTGGTAGGTGCAGCGCAAAGTGGATGACAGTTGGCTGGTGACTCGTGGCCATGACGGTTCATACTGTTGCACAAATTGCTAGTTTCGTGCCCCCGGAGGCTTTGTCCAATTTACCTCAAGGAAAGAGTCACACACTCAGGCTGGGTCCAACTCGAGTTTATTGTTTGCAAACAAGTTCAACAACAGAGCTAAGTGTTCAAAGCAAAGTCGACCCCTAGCCACACCCGAAGTTACATTTTTATAGCTCTCATGAACAAGATTCCATTGTGGCAATCTGTAATTGGCTACAGTTTTCTGCAAAGTTTAGTACATGCGTAGTCCTAAAACGGTCAAGTAACAAGGGTTGCAAAATTTATGTGCAAAGCAAGCAGTAACTAATCTTTGAGTAACATTTGTTTGGACTGTTCCTTACTATGCTACTGCTTATCTAATGCAGGAAGAAAGAAGAGAAAAAGAAACAACTTACAGTTCTCAGCTGTGAGGCCCTTTGTGTAGTGAGATTACAATTCTCAACTGTGAGGCCCTTTGTGTAGTGAGATTACAGTTTTTAGCTGTGAGGCCCTTTGTGTAGTGATAATAAGGGATCATGAGACATTTTTGCCACAATACCATGAACATGAATGTTCATGATGTTCCTGCCAGCCAATCAGGGTTGGCTTGGCCATTTGGCTCAGCTTGGGAGCCATCAGTAGCCTAGGGAGCCCTAAGGGCATGCTGGCAAGCATGTAAGAGCTTCCTTTAGCTGCTGGGCTTGGGCTCTGAGCCGCTACCTCCCCTCCCCCCAAGTCTATTACAGTCTAATGGGAAAAATGGTGGATCCAGCAAGAGGCCAGATTCCATTTCTCAGCAGACCCTGCCTACATCACTGCAGCTGTTTTCCATGGAGACCCTAGTTGCACTGGTGCTGTGACAACAGTGCCAGGGTTTCCATGGAGACCAGCCTCAGCAGTGCTGGCAGGGCATGTGGCTAGGCAGGGAGCTGTTCCAGGGCTGGGGCTGGGGCTGGTATCTTGTAGCACTGACAGCATGGTCTGGAGCCAGGGCAAAGCTGTGATCTGCTGCCCTACTAGTGCTGCTGGGGCCACTCTCCATGGAAAACCTGACCCTGCACTGTTATGGTACCACTACTACTGGGATCTCCATGGAAGCCAGCTGCAGTGATTTGGGCAGGGGCTGCTTAGAAATGGAGTCCAGCATGAGTCGGACTTTGCCTGCCCCTTGTGTAACATGTGTTCTGCTTGCTTCTGACCTAACCTCCAGCACTTGGAGTAAAGTTTGAAATAAAAGCGCTTCCACCTCAGACTTCTTGAACAGCTGTACTTAGCCTATATGATTGTATTTATTCTGTATTACATAAATACTTATAAATCCCATTTTTAATATATAAAAATGTTACCATTACTGCCTCAGAACTGAATTTTTATTCAGTGTCTAGCTCTAGTGAACCAACACAGAGATATTATAAGGCAGAAGTCATTCAACAATAAAAACTTGCTTGTTAATCTTGCTAAGGATTGGAGTAAAAAATTAGGATCATATTGATCTTAAGGCTACTGAAATTCAGCCTAGGTTTGTACAATTTTCAGCAACTTCATATCCATATTGCGATTATTAATAATTCCTACAATAGGGCAAGCTTCATATTTTTTCACAGCTTTGCTAAACATTTTTCAATAGCCCACAGTTGAAAATAGCCCTTTATAATATGACAGCTACAACTAATTCACTATAGTATGTTAAGCACCATAGGTTAATATCAAATTATGTACATTACTTGGTATTCTTGTCACTATACATTATGATTCAATTCAACTAATATGATACTAAGATTCTACTAAAAAAAACAACAGGAAAAAATTATATTTGTTACAGAATAAAGAATTATTAAGTAACATGAGTTATAAGGAATATTCAAACAAATATAACGTTAACAATTAAAGAAGCTCATCTATTGATCTTACTACAAAACTTGTCTAAACAGTTCTGATTTGTCTCTTGGGGAAATAGTACCACCAAAATAGAGATTCCAATGTTAGTTTTTGTAACATTGTAATGTTATTCTCAAATACTGTGTAAGTCTAGAAGAAATTTCTGTGTTTAAGTAGGTGCATAAACCTCAGTTTGCACTCTGCCTCTAGTACAGGGTGATGCTATTTCCTTTAGAACATAGGAGAAAGCACTCACTGTTGTGGTAGTAGGGCTGGAGCTGTCTGAGTGGAACAACTAGATGCCACATGGGGTTTTGCAGAGGTGGTTCTCCTCTGTGGTGGTTCAATTGTCCCCCAGGATTTGGATTAACCCCTTTGGCTTTTCAGCACTACAATTGAGAAGGAGGAAAAAAGGCAGTAGTCCACTCCTACTCACTTCTGCCCAAATCATAATTAGTAGAAATGCACTTATTTATCAGAGGACTCAAAACAAGAAAACGTAGAAAAACTAAACTATTCTTTCAATATCCTTCAGATTTGCAATGCACTATTGGGAGGCTCCCTCTACCACTGCAGCATGTATTTTGTATTATGTATTTTGCATTATGTAGCATGTATTTTGCAACTCAGTGTCCACTGATGTCAGACAGCTGCATTTCAACACAGCTCAGAACATTAATAGCTGTTCATAGCTTTCACTTACAAAATATCACCCCCTACCCCATATTGATTAAAAATATAGGTGAGGCACCACAACAAGCAACAAAAATATTAAATGTAGAAAGTCTACTTACCATCTAGATTATAACAAAAAAATACAAACTGAAAGATTGCACATGCTTTGCAATGGATGATCACTGACTATGCTGACTATGACAGTCAATTCTCTTTTTTGTTCAAATGCCATTTTTTACAACATTCTCTGAGATAGTTCCCTTGCCTCTGTATCTTATCTTCCTTCCCAAATGGATTAACACCATGGCAGGATAACCCGTCATGTAATGATTTTAATAACATTTATTCGTAAGTTTGTTACTCCTCCTAGCTCCTGCCTGAGGGTCTCTTAGAACACCATGTAGTTCATTAGCAAGCACACTGAGAAGTCAATGAGGCAGATAGAATGTGTAGATAACAAAACATGATGTTTAACTCTTCTCTAACCTTTTAAAAATGTACAGGCTTATTCAATACTAATTTTCAGTAACAGCAAATGGTGTTGTAAATGATATATAATTAGGACCAATGGAATTTCAACAAATTATTTATCATGCAACGTAATCATGGCATTGGGTCATTTAACCAAGAAAAAAAATCCATAGAAAATTAGGTGAATTTTAGATCCAGACCAGAAAGTTCTTAACGTATAATCTGTGTTCTATACAATAGATGTTTATGAATCACAGTAAAATAATGTTGACTTAAATGTAACCATTGTATAAACTTTAAAAATATTCCTAGTTATTCCCCTTGAACATTGCATACTTTGTAACATTACTGTTTATTTTGTAATGTTCTGTAATAAATATATATGTGGAGAGAATATTAAATGTAAAATAGGTATATATTTCCATTTGAACCCATGGAGAGACATGTAAACACATTTCCATGCTTAAAAGAGAATATACAACTAAACATTTTTATAAGTGCAATAAATTGACATGCATTATAAATAAATGAATAAATAAATAAAAAAGATGCCATTTAATGCCTCTGTAAGCATTGTGCTGGTACTATGGGTGTTGCAATTGCTCTCTGGCATTTATTCTCAGTGTTTTTCCTTACTTTCCTGCCATGCCTTGATGGAAAAATAGATATATTGAGAGAGAATGCAGAGCTTGGGAGGTGGTCTTCCTTATATGCCTTGGGATACTGACCAGAGTTTCTTCACAGGGCTCCTACCTCCCCTTCACCCTGTCCTGATCACACCTGAGATGTCCCTGACTTTGGTGTTGCTCCGGGTATTCCTTTGCTGTCTCTTCTTCTGATGGGTCTTGTGGTTATGAGCATTCCACTCTGTTCCTTTCTTGTCCGGTCTTGGCTAACCCTAGGGAGATGGTATTCCTCGGCCCTCTCTTGGACTTGAGCTGTTCTCTTCACAGCCCCAGTGAGGATTAAACAGAAGTCCACTGTCAGTCAGTCGGTCCTTAGATCCTCATGGTCCCAGCCTCCATGACTCTTTAGTAATTTAGGCAGATGTCTACAGTTTGTGACCGGGGTTTTTCCCTCCAGGTAAAGAGGGTTGAAGAGTTTGCTTTACTCCCCACAGCTCCTCACTCCAGCTTCTCCTGTCTTCTCTCCCACAGGTGAAGCCCTTCCCCAGATTGGCACTCACCAGGACCATCACTCACCTGCTCCTCCTGGACATTGCTTCTGCTCCTCAGTCCCTGGTAAGTACTTGCCTCCACAGTTGCTCTGCTCGCCATTCCAGTTTCACTTATTATCATGGCTCTGTCCTCTCTGGCTGGCTTCTGCCCTATTGGTAGTCTGTCTCCTCTCCCTGCATCTCTCTTACCTTCCAGCTCCTCACCCAGGAGCCAATCCACCCTGGCCCTGCCCCCATGTGCAGCCCTGCCAGAGTCCAGGCAGAACTTCATTGAGAACACCTGAGTTCCCAGTGTTCTGCATTGTCCTGCTTCTCCTGCTGTGGTCTGACTGTAGGTAAGTTTTCTTCTTGGCTTCTGGTGGCATGTCGCCTTTCCCCCCATAACAGGCACTGTATTGGGTGCCCTGTTACAGCCTTAAACATCTCGTCCTGTCAACAGCCTTCTCATGTCTATTACCATAAGACTTATTTCCATATGTGAGGCATTAAAACCTCTGATTGTATTTGGAATACAATAAGTGTTTTGAAATTATACCTAACTCTTTTTTTCTTGTATGTCAAATCCCAAGGCAATGCTATCAGGAAAATGGTCATGTCTAAGAAACTGTCTTACTATATCTCAGTGACAGAGCTGCTATTAGAAAGTGAAGTCATTGTTCATAATGTCTGTGGCAGAAAAGCTTCTGCTTGCCAATCCTAAGAAAGGTTTAGTTAAAGAGGCCTTCATACTCTTGCAAATAATTACTGTTTATACATTACCTCTAGGGAAGGATGACATAGCTGTCTAATCAGTTTTCTAGATTCTAACTCAGAAAAAGTAAAGGGGCACTTGGAGGAGATGGATGTGTTCAAATCAGCAGGCCCAGATGAACTTCATCCAATGGTGCTGAAGGAATTGGCCAGTGTCATAGCAGAGCCACTGGCATGTCTGTTGGAGCACTCATGGTGCTCAGGTCAGGTCCCAGAGGACTGGAAAAGGGCCAATGTGGCCTCTATTTTGAAGAAGGGGAGGAAGGAGGATCCAGGTAATTATAGGCTGGTTAGTCTCACCTCTATCCTTGGGAAAACCTTTGAAAAAATTATCAAGGATCACATTTGTGGGAGCCCATCAGGAAAAATAATGCTGATGGGCAACCAGCATGGGTTCATAGCAGGTAGATCCTGCCTGACTAACCTTATTTCTTTTTATGACCAGGTCACAAAATGCTTAGAAGCAGGAGTGGAGGTAGACGTCATCTACTTGGCTTTTAAGAAGGCCTTCGATATGTATCTCATCCTATTCTTATAAACAAATTGAGTGGCTATGGCATAGATGATTACATGGTCAGGTGAGTGGCAAATTGGCTTAAGGGTAGCACCCAGAGAGTAGTGATGGATGGGTCAGTATCGACCTAGAAAGGTGGGCAGTGGAGTCCCCCAAGGCTCAGTCCTTGGACCTGTGCTGTTCAATGTCTTCACAAGCAACTTTGATGAGGGTATAGAAAGCACTCTGTCCAAATTCATGGATGACATGAAATTATGGGGTATAATAAACACATGAGTGGGAAGGGATCGAATCCAGGTAGACCTGGAAAGGTTGGAAAAGTGGGCAGAAAAGAATAGGATGCAGTTCAACAAAGACAGGTGCAAAGTGCTGCATCTAGGGAGAAGGAATCACCAACACACCTATAGGTTAGGGGGGTAACCTTGGCAGCACAGTGGCAGAAAGGAATCTCAGATTTATAGTTGACTCCAAGATGAATATGAGCCATCAATGTGATGAAGTAACCAGTAAGCTAACCACACTTCATCGTGCATTAGCAGGTGCATCTCATTTGGTCCAGAGAGGTGATACTTCCCCTCTATGTGGCATTAGTCAGACTGCAGTTGGAGTACTGCATCCAGTTCCGGGTGATGCACTTCAAGAGGGATGTGGAGAACTATAAGAGGGTCCAGAGGAGGGCCACTTGTATGGTTAGGGGCCTGCAGGTAAGGCCCTATGAGGAAAGACTTAGAGACCTAGATCTCTTCAGCCTCCACAGGACAAGACTGAGGGGGGATCTTGTGGCCATTTACAAATTCATCAGGGGGGCAACAAGAATTAGGAGATGCTCTGTTTACCAGGGCACCCCTTGGAATAGCCAGAAACAATAGCCACAAACTGAGAGCAGATTTAGGTTCTTTACAATAAGGGCTGCCAGAATCTGGAATGGGCTTCCAAGGGAGGTGGTGATCTCCCTTACTTTCGGTCCCTTTAAGAGGAGACTGGACAAGCACCTGGCTGACGTCATCTGGAGATTTTTAAGGGGAGACTGGACAAGTTCTTTCCTGCCCAGGGTAGGGGTTGGACTCAATGATCTTTTGAGGTCCCTTTCAACCCTAACAACTATGAAACTATGAATTTTGGATATATAAAGGGTCATCGCATGAGAGCAAATCTGCATAAACAGAACCCTCATAAAGTGAGGGAAACCTGTATATCAATTTCAAAACAGCAAGACATGGCAGGAAAGACAGGGAAAACTGCCTTAGACAGGTGTGTGTGCCAACATTGAAACCCAGCCCTGAGATGGCCCCTTGTCACAACAACTTCCTCAATAATCTACTAAACTAAACAAACTGACTCAGCAGAACTGATTGGGATAATTATATGGTGAAGTGACAGATACTTCCCATGACAAGAGTCTGCAACTGCTTTGCTTTTGCAGAGAACTCATGTAAAGGTTACTTCAGGGAACCCATGCCATTAATGACCAATGCAAAAAGTCAGACAAAATGATCACTGGATGACCTTTTATGAAGTTAACTACCGTAAGTTCATCCTGGAGGACCAAGTTTAGTTTTTCAGGCATGTGTAAGCATCAGTATTCTTATATTGTGTGACATAGCTTTCACTACCTCTTCCTCTCCCATTAGATTGGTGTCTTTACACATAATTAATTTGGTATCAGATTAAATTGCAATGACCTGCTCCCAATCAATGTGCTTCTGGGTTTGTTTTAAATACTCATTCTTCTTGTGCACATCCTGGAATAAAAGAGCATTTCTTGTATAAAATAATCACCAGCTGCACAGTTATATAAATTCTAGTCGACTTGATAAATACCTAGTTTTCCTGTATTTTGAACACAGCTGCTACTCAACATTTTTCAGCTGTTATTAATACAGGGCAAAATAGATGCTTCCCCTTCTCCCCCCCAGTTTTGTAGTTGTTTTAGACCCTATAGGTTTTGATACTACATCTCTTTCAGTGAGAAGGACATCTTTTTTTTTTTTATCTTGGTGTACACCTTTCAATGCTGTGCAATTTGCAGAGATGATAAATAATGTCTGACGGACTTCTGAGTTGGCTTTACCAGTCTGAGTAACCAAGTCTTGTTGATTTTGAAAGACTTCAAGATTTCGAAGGAAAAAAAAATCATCTCAGGTTTATCTTTCAAGGACAGAAATTTAGCCAACTGCAGCAACAACTTCAAAGGCTTGGGAATCTCAGTAGCCAGCTTTTCACAAAACACTAAACGCTGTAGTTCTGAATCAAACTGATACAAATTGGATTGCCACATTTCCTTTTCTAGGAAAAGGAGGTACTTTGAGGTACATCACAGGAACAATAAGGCATTTTCTTTTCATGAAAAATCTATTTTACCAGATCTACCTTTGACTAAAACTAAGCTGAGCTCAAACAAAAACTGACCACTACAATGGTGTGAGACTTGACCTTGCACTTACGTCTTGGCAAATCAAAACAAGCACATCTGTTGTTTCAATTCTAAGACCTGATTGGCCATGATCTGTCCTGAGTGATTGTATATGGTGTTATATGTAATATATTTTTGTAAAAAATTTGGATTAGTCTGTTTTAAATAAGAGAGATTCAACTTCCATTATACATTAATCTTTTAAGACTAAGACACTCTTATGGAGTCACTCATATTGAAATTTAGGAACCTAAGTTGTAGCATTTCAGTCTGAAAATGTGGATATTTCTGTACCTTGTCCATTACTGAGGTTTATATGTGCCTTTTTAACATCACCCATCACAGGACCTATAAAGGAAGAGAGAGACCAAAGTTACTGAAGTTTGCCTCCTAAAATGATTCCATTCAAGATGACAGGAAGGAACTAGATGCTTGGTTGCACACTGTCTCAATCCACTGTATGGACTGGGTTTCATGGCACCCCAGAAAGCATTGTGGCAAGTAACACATCTCCCTGCTCTCTTTTCTGTTCCACATGGGTGGGGAGGAAGAGGGTGGAGGAGGAGTCATAGGGGCTGGACTAATTTTTCATGCAGATAAATATATTAGCTTACTGAATCAAAAATATTCTAAAATGCTGCTTGTCAGTTGTGGAAACAAAAATCTCACTCCCACATACATGAGCCCTCAACTAAAAAACCTGTATGATATGGTTCATACCAGGATGGTATTTTATCATATTACTGTAACTCTTAACCCTGCCTACCAACATACATATTCTGAAAGCACCATTACTTTGTACTCTATTCCCCAAGGCTTTCTGAAGGAAACAAAACAAAACAAAACAAAACCTTCTCTTTGCCAATCCCTTACCATTTTATAATTATACAGAACTTAGGGACAGAAAAGACAATTAGACTATTGTGGCTGACTTTCTCTTTATTACTTTACTCCAGTTATTCCGGTTATCCTGTATTCCACAATGGGATGCAGCTTTGGTATTTTTCTGCTCTTGTGAGGGGGGGAAAACAAACAAACAAATTAAAAAAAAACCAAGCTCTGACAGATGTGGTAATATGTAGTGCATAGGTTTGTTATTACCCTGAAATAGAATAGTTTTCTGATAGCATACTGTTTGGTTAATAATAATTTGGATTATTAAGAAGTATTAGCTTTACAGCTGAATACAAGGCATGACCTGTGGCCTAGCAATGCAGCTGACCACAAGGCAGAATGATAGCTAAGCCTTTGCTTGTGTCAAGTAATCATTTTAACTGTATTAAGCATTTTCTGAGTTAAAAAGTGGATCTGTGTCTGTGTGCTGAAAAATCAGCTACAGCAAGAAGTAAGATAAGACAGGGAAGCCATTGTTCTGGGTGCAGTGGTTGTGTCCTTGAGAAGTATCTACTACTGTGCAAGGTTTTGCTAACATATTATAATGTTACTGTTACTTAACTTTTAGCTTTTAAAAAGTGCTAGTTCAGCTTAATAGAAATATGCTGTTACAAAGATTTGTAAAGCACTGCCCAAGTATTGCTTTTTTGTTAACCATGTAGTCTTGCCTTATTGTAATAAGTATAAAAGATCGCCTCACCCTTTAGGGGGCGGGCATTTTGCCTTTTGCTGGTTTTATGGTCTTTGCTCGAGAAAATAAACAGCTGTCTTTCTTTACCCGCGTTGTCTGTCTATCAAATTACAGCTAGACAACGAACCTTAGGGAGGTTTCTCCCACCACAATACAAGAGGCTTTTTATAATAATTATTAATATAAAGTTATCACTAGTTGAAACCCACTCACTGAGACTGATGTCCACTGTGCTAGGTACTGTGTAAACACATAGCAAAGAGATGGTTCCTGTCACAAGAACATTAGAATTTAAATATATAACAGCTGCAAAGGCTTGCTTGGCTGCGCCTAAGAACTTTGCAAGAAAGGTGGCAAAAAGTTTGCAGAGGGTGCAATAGTTTTTCCAGATGGAGGGTATGCTGTGCACAATGTATGCTTTTTACTTGAGGATTTTAACTGTAACCAGAGCCCCCATTGCAAACCCCAGGCTCTGACTGGCTACTATGGAGCCATAAAAAGCTGAGGGAGGGAAAAGCAGTTGGGGAGAAGCTGGAAGAGAGTAACATCAGTCTGGAGAGAGGGGGGTGGAGACTCAGCTCCTCCTCCCCAGCAAAGGGAAGGGAGCTGAGGCTTGCTGGGGAGCAGACTTCAGGATTGAGGAGAGCCTAAGTCATCACAGGAGAAGCTGATTCCCCACTAGGGTCGGAGCTGAGCAATCAGGGACATGGAAAGATTGGGATTGGGTTGGTAAGCTAGCTGGGAGGCGAAAGTTAAGCCTGGTCAGCCATTTGCAGAGGGAAGTCCTCTGTTTGGACTGGGAAGGCTTGTACTGCAGGAACAGAGACCGGCAGAGGGAATCCCATGTCTGCATCCAGAGGTGCTGCGGGACTGAGAGAACCCAAAGAGTTAGTGGGCTGTGAGAATCCCAAATCTGCATGGGTGTGTGAGGGGACACTTAACCCCTAGTGTTTGCAGGAAGTGTATTTTTTGGAAGGAAACTAAATAAAAGGCACCTATTACCTGCAGTGGCTGATCAAAGACCTGTTTTTGCTGAGTTACCAAGAAAGATGGAAGCCCACTTTCCCAGAAGCCTCATCTCTGCCAGCTAGTGGTGGATCATAGTTAAAGCTGTGTTGCCATTTATTGTTATGGGAAGGGGGTTGTGACCAGAGGGAAATCAACCTGGGTTATCAGGGGGAAACTGTTTTAAAGGGTTCTAACCAGGTGAATGTAATCACTGAGGTTGTTTGATGCAAGTGGGATCTCCCAGTGTGGTGTAATTATTCATCTAATGTTGCAGTTTTAGATTCTGTTCAAATTGTTGGTTTTATTATTAAGTACAGATAGATATTTCTTCTCTTGAAGAAACTTTTCTTTTCTGTATATAGTTGTACATAATAAAGAAACCAATGTGTTTATTAGGTTTGGAGCAAATTCCTGGGTGGAGAGTGAGGCACACACCCCTCCATGAGACACCTCAGTCATGAGACCTACATGAGGGGGTTCCCAGGGCTACTGGCATACTGAGGATCAAAAATCTGGCACATAATCCAGCCGAGCATGCCAAAACGGGTTACAAATAGATAAAACAAAGAGTGAGAAGTAAAGCAGAGGGCCTTGTTACAGGGTAGCATTAGGTTACTTCTAGAGCTCTTAACCACGGAACTGGCTGCATATTAACACCTTTTAAGTGATTTAAAGCATTCATTATCATTCAATTTAACATTACACTACTCCAGGGCAGGATTATCTCTAATGCACTTAATTTTGCTCCTATTCCATTACCTTGTGGACACTCACCATAGCTTTTTTGCCCAAGTTGAAGTCCTCCAGCACCCCAAGAGGCAGTGGGTAAGTGGGGAAGCTGGGGCACAGCAGCTGTCTAGGAGCAGATTGAGCCAGTCTAAACTGTGTGCACTGGCTACCTCAGCTCTGGCAGTACAGAGGTGGTGTCCTTATCCCCACAGACTGGCTTGCTAGAGCTGGGAGCAGAGACAGTCCAGGGGGCAGCAGGAAGCACCAGGGCTGTCAACACTTGCTCTTCCCAGCAAGAGCAGTGAGATTGTCCTGCTCCTAGCCCTACCCCTGCTCACCAAGCCTTTAATGGCAAATCATAGCTGTGCAGGTGGGGGGCAGTCAGAGCTGGTTTTTCACCTTACCACGTGACTGCTCTCCTAAATTGAACAGCACTAAGCCAATTAAGATTAATTTTACTTACAGGGTAAGGTCTGCCAAGGCCCAGAGTTGTGGCAAAATTAAATGATTTATTCAAGGTCACAGCAATCAGTGATAAAGCTAGGAGTAGTACCCAGGTCTTTTGTCACCTTGTTCAACACTGTACTTGAAGGAGCTTTCTATTTTTCTTTTTCTATGAAACTGGTTCTATTTACCTGAGAAAACAGAAAATGTTCACTCTATGGTTCTAATCCAGTTATGTAGCAACATTTTTAAACACTTGATCACATAAATTGAATCATTTTGGAAATAATAATTTTGTTCTACCAGCATGGGCCTGGATAGTAGAAAGTGGCCTGATTTTATTGAATGATCCTATGATAATCCAATATTCAAACAGAATGAAGTTAAACTTGAGAAAACCAAGTGGATATTGAAATCCACCTACCTGAGACTGCAAAGCTCCAAGGTCCCTTATTATGGAAGGCTTTTTTAGACTAAAAGGCCTTTTCAGTTTCACAAAATTCTCTTGGAGATTTACAGTTAGAAGTGCCATCTTTTCACCCATGCATTGATGAACAGTTCTTATGCCATGAATCAAAATAAAAACACACTCATCATACATTCATGGAAAACTGCATTAATAGTACAGAGTTGACTGTACTTTCTGGAGGTATTTATATACATGCTCTGGGACGGGGGGAAGGGGGAAAGTGAGCCGCTCTAATTAAAGTGCCTGGAGCATCTGATGTAGCAGCATCCCCACACTTAAAAATGATAGTGAGGGTGCTTGAACTAAAGCTCAGCGAATGAGCTTTAGTTAAAGTGCCCTCACTGCCATTTTAATTGCGGGGATGCTGATACACAAAACGATGGAGTCTGCTCCAACACACTGTAATAACATCATGTTGGATCAGTCTTGCTGCTCATGTATAGGTGCCCTGGAGTTGTAAGTAGATGTTTCATTTGAGTTGGTTCTGATTGTCCCAGGTTTGACTTGGATCAAAACAGGAGAGGCACAGGCCTTTATACCTGTAGACCTTCCATGCTTCATGGCCATTCCTCTGCCACAGCCTGATAGGTTTGTACCTGGAATGACTTAGTGAAATGAGCTGCAGTTAATTTATAGAGGCATACAATGATGCATGTGTGTGGGAGTGGCAGGGGACTATTAGCACATTTTCTCTGACATACTTCACAGGTACTTGAATCAGGACAGGGGGTGTAAAGCTTTCGCCTGGGAGAAATGCAAAATCTGTTTGCAGCCTAGGAAATGGGGAGGCTCAAGTTGGTTAAATTATGGAAGAGAAATCATTCCAGCTAATGGACACATTAGCAAAAACACAGAACTTCTTTGAAAAATGCAGTGCAGCTCATTTCCCAATGATCTGTCTTGTTCATCAAGTTTTTATTAAATTTATACATATCAATTCAATGTTGATTTGACAGAAGAAAAACCTTTATTACTTTTGCTGTACGCTGTAGAATATGGAAGCATAAACCTACTATTCATAAAAGCAGAAAGGAGTGATGGCTGAAGGACAGAACCATGCAGTATTACTTATTATATTATGTAGATATGGATGCAAAAGAAATATTTTCCCTTCTTAATGATATTGGAGATAATTATGGTGACTACAGAAGTCCTTGACAATCAAGATGAATACTTGCACTGTATATGAATGTGTCCTTTGTTTAGTCAATGAATCAAAATGAAATAGAATAAAACCTTTTGTTTTTGACTTAGAAGAGAAATCTTAAAGTATTTCTCCAAAAGCCATCAGGGGTAAACACATTAGGCAAGATGTATTTGAGAAATGAAATTTGGCAGGGTGGCATATAAAATTATTGAAATAAAAAGAACACACAAGCTACAAATGTGCTGTTGCTGCCATTTGTATTTAAAAGTTCAGAATTCTAAAATGCACAAATGGAAAATAATTCAAAGGTTAGAGAACAGATCTGGAAGGGATGCAAAATCAAACAAATTGTAAAATAACAAATGCTATTGCTGAAAGAAACTATCAAGGGAGAAAATGCCAAGGCACAGACATGGCTTATTTGATATATACACTGGCTAGGGCTTGTGATAAACTCCTGAATTCAGGACCAGATATCTCGGGGAGCAAAAAACTGGTTTGACCCTGAATCATAATGTATAAGATCTGTTTTCTTGGAGGGTGTTTCTTGAAAAAGTAAATCTGATATCTCCCCTACCATCATCTTTTATTTTGGTTAGAACATTTTCAAATACCAAACTCTTAATGATAGGAAAACACAGATTAAAATATTTAAGAAGAGGATTATTTTGGTGAATTTAGCTAAAGAGGCTTGGTTAATGAAGTTTGGCACAAGTACTAATCTTAACAAAATGCTGTTCTTTATGGTAAGCCAGTTAGTTGAGATATGCTTAATGGGGAAAATATGGTTGCAGCCCAGATGTTTCCTGGGGTCTGATTCAAACTCAATTACTCTTAATAGCAGTGGTTTCTATATAATGAAGAAGGCTTTATGGTGAAGCCTTAAGTTGATTTAATGAATTTGGGGCCTGGTGTCTTCAAGGATTTTTAATTTTTTGAGATTGTCTGTCTTCTCCTTTAACACCCCTGTAACCCTGAAACCTGCGCAAGAGGTGGAATTCTGCTTCCCTTTTGGCACATCTACACAAGATGCTATGTTGCTGTAGCAACACGCTATGGTGACATAGCACTGGTGGGAACAAACTGTGATGCTACAGATATCCTGCCATAGCAATCGATTCCCTCACTATAGTGCATTGCTATGGCAATTTAGTGGCTACAAATAACTGTACACCACTGGCATGGTGCAGTAATGGCTGTTACTGTGCCTTAATTTAGTACTTCCTTTAGGTAACAACAGCACGATAGCAGCACATGGAGATGTGCCCTTTGTACAGCTACGAGTACATACAGATATTAGGAGGAGGTTAGATAATATTAGACGTGGCCACCTGATCTAACTTTGTTCACCCAAGTGCAGACCTTGCACTTAGACAGATCCCCAGTTAGGTTGATCTAAGTGCGAACTATATAGAAGTTCAGAGAGGTTATATCAGCCTTAAAATAGCCAATGTGATCCAAGTTAACTGTACCTTGGATATGGCAAGACTGATCTAACGGAACTTCTGTACAGTTCCAAGCACAGCCCTGGGACTGGGAAAGCCCAGCTGCTGGCCCCATGTTTGGGGTTACTCTTTTCCTACCCACCCCCTGGCACTGGGCTATTTTTAGCCTCTTGCTCCACCCCGAAGCAGACAACCTCTCATCCCCCATGGACCAGACAGCCCCCCTCAAATTCCCTGATCCCACAAGTCAGTCCTAGTGCTGGTTTTACTAGCATTCACTGGTGCCAGGAGCCAAGGTAGTAAGTTGGGGTTGGGGGCGATCAGAGGGAATAGGTTTTTTTTTTGCGGTGGGGGGAGGATTGTTCATTTGGGGATGAGGGAGTTGGGGGGCTAAAAATACTCCCTGTTCCCATGGGAAAAGAGAGCCCACCCATCCTGACAGCTGCCTGATCCTACCAAAACCTCCCAGACCCCAGCAACCCTTCTTGTGAACTCTGCTAGTCCCGCCCCCCCCCCGCCCTTCCCTGTAATACTCCCACACAGACTGTGCTTGGTGCCTGAATCCTGCCAAACCCTCCTGGACTCTTCCAACCTCCCCATGGACCCCACTTTCCCCTCTGATTTCCCCAAGACCTCCTGCAGCCCCTGCTTGCTCCCCCAGTACCACCAAACCAAGGTTCCCTCCAAGGTGCCTGTGTGGCTGCGTACAGTTTAAAATCTTGCTGCACACCAACCTTTTAATGCCATGCACCCACCCAGAGAGAAGCTGGGCGCCGAGCATGGTGGAGGCATTGGGGCTGGAGTAGGACATTTTCCAGAGGTAGCTCCTCCCCGAGGTGAGGTGAGGCAGGGGCAGGGACAGGAGCTGGGGCAGAGTGCCTCCTTGTGGTGCTGGGGAACTGCTCCAGCTGTTTTTTTTTACCTTGTTGTGGCCAGAATCCACCACCTCTTCCGCTGCATCTTGTGGGACATTCATTTAGTTACCGGCCAAGTCGGGAGGAGTTCCTGTCCCCAGCCCCAGCCCTGGCCCCAGACCTGGGGAGGGATCAGGGGGCCCCAGAACTATATCCTGCAGGGGGTCCCTAAAGATTGTTAGCTAGCCCTGCATGTGATTTCCCTCTCATACAAGTTTTGCATCACTATTTTTCAATTAAGTCACTGCTGATTTGCAAAGGCATACATGAAAAGAAAATACGGGCCTATAAAAACCATAGAAGGAAACCATTGCATGTAAACAGTTCACATGACTTCTAGTGGTATACAGAACTCTTTTACTGCTTACTCTATTTTACTTTTCTTTGGTACAATGTTTGGGTAAAGCTGTTTAATTTAATATGTAAGTACCTATAGGAGTTTCTTCATCAATACACACTCAAGTACTAAGGTTATGCTGGTATCTGATTTTGTGTGAGGGGAATCAGACCCTAACCCTCCAGCTGTTTGTGACAAGTGACAATTTTAACTCTTAAATCTGTTCATGAATGTATAATATCTGTGCCCATCTCTGCTTGATGATTCACTCCCGCACCGCCTTTGCCCGGGCAGCTGATCTTCCTCGCCAAGGAACCTCATGCGGACCCTGGAGGATTTCTTGATTACCTTTCGGATATCCCCCAAACTCACCTGCCATGACTTTGGGTGGTCCTTCAGTGAAGGGGGTCCCGTTTGAGGACGCCTCCAGAGTTGTCACACATTCTGGTGGATGTCCACAGGGCTCCAACCTTCCCTACCCCCCAGCCATACGCCAACCTTCGAGACGAGCCTCAGGATCTTTTGAAGCTATCCCCTGTTGATGTCTTCCTCGGTTCCTATGTGTCCTCCCTCACGGACGGGCGCCTCGGGCTCTGGCCAGACCCAGAGGATCTGGTGGCACTTGGCATTTGGGATTGTCCCTTTTGATGCCCTGCGCTTTCTACGGCAGATGCTGTTGGTCATCACTGCATTCTCACATAGACTTTCGTCTTTAAATGGGGTCTCTACTTCCCCAACCTGGTATGGTGTGCTAAGCTAACCTGCTGTAGACAGGGAACTAAAATAGATCAGACTGAGAAAGAAAAACACAAACGGTACTCTCACCACCATAAATCCCATGCCCTGGGAACAGCCCAAAGTGACATTAGAAGGAACTAAAGACAAGACTGCAAGGGAAACAAGATAAAGGGAAAAAGAAAAGAGAAGAGGAGCAACCACAGAGAGAGTCCCGTGCTCCCCTCACTCCTAATGCCTCTAGACTAGCGCATCCCCTGGGTCGGGGCCCATGCCTTCACCCCAGCTGGGGTTTCTCTCATCCCCTCCAGAACCTGCCTCCACCCTGGGGTTGCAGCACCCACTGCCTCCAATGGGAGCACCGGCTCTTGCTGTTGCCGCTGCCAGCCTCTCTGTGGGTTCCTCTGGTCCCTGCCAGTCTTCCCCAGTGCGGGGCTCTCTCAGAGCTCCTGCTGCCACCACTGCTGCTGGCCTCCCTGCCGGCCCCTTTGATCCCTGCCAGTCTTCCCTGGTGTGGGGATCCCTTGCAGCTCCTGCAGCCGCCACCACTTCTGGCTTCCCTACTGGCTCCTTTGATCCCCGCTGGTTTTCCCCAGCACAGGGATCCCTCACAGCACATTTTCTGCCCTCAATACAGATACAATTCCAGAATGGCTGTACGTATATAACCGTGTACTTGCCCAGCTAAGGTAAAGCATACTCTGCATACTCAGTCTATGTGTTCACACTTACATGGCCATGCTGCGAAGGTAATAGAATCACTACATGTATGCAGGTGCCAAAAATGCTAATGATATTGCTATAAAGTTGCCACTTAGATGCCCGAAGGGAATAAAATGTTTAGTTTACTTTCTCTACTGCCTGTCAGTTTGTTTCTAGGCCAATTTCATGTTCTGGGCTGGCACAGGGGTCACTTTGCAACTTTACCTGTTACTAATCCTGGATAAGAGCTAATGGCACAAAATACCATCTCCTCCTCTGAACTTTCTGAAAATGGAAAATATAAAGAAGGGAAATGAACTCCTGTGGACAGCAACATTAGCATTAAAATAGCAACATCAGCATTAAAATGGCCTCTATTAGTAATCAAAATATTTTAGTACATTTAGTATATTATTAATAAACAGGGATCCAGGTTTTCCATTTCTCATGGAAAAACAGAGTTAACCACAGATTTCCCATTTTTATTAGAGAAAATGTGGATTTTCCCTTTTAGAGGAGAAACCCATGGATTTCCTCATTTTGCAAAGAGCTATTCAAGCTGGCTAAGTTCCAGCCTGCAAGAGGTGTTTGCAAAATGGGTGGGAAACTCCCTAACCCTGCCCAGAGGGGAAGGGAGAGGGGGAAGGGTGGGGCCCAATGCTTGCACTTACTGGAGGCTGCTTCAGGCTTACTCTTCTTGCTGGAGGTAACGGGGCTTGGAGGATTGTGGGGCAGGGCTGCGGGGAAGCTAGCTGTGGGGTTTGCAGCTGACTAAGGATTCTGGCCAGGAGGAGGTTTTCAACCTTCCTGGTCCTGGCCAGAGTGCCCGGTCAGGTGCAACCTCCCACTGCTTCTGGCCAGCTGCAAACCCCTGCTCCCAGCTGGGGAGTACCGAAAGTGGCTGGGGGCTGAGGGAGCAGGGAGGCTGCAACCCCCTCCCCCCACAAATGCCCAGCTAGCTGCAAACCTCCCCCGCTCCTGGTCAGAGTGCCCAAGCTGGCTGGGAGCTAAAGGAGTGGGGAGGTTTGCAGCTGCCCGGGCTCTCCAGCTGGGAGGAGGGAGTGGGGGTATTGCAGCCTCTCAGC
>NW_005841978.1:2840056-2841697 GCF_000455745.1 Alligator sinensis | reverse complement strand
CCAGCTGGAGTGCTTGGCTGGCTGCAAACCCTGGATCACAAACGCTGTGCTTCCCACCCTGCTGCCTTCCCTCAGCCCCTCTGGAGTGCAGCATGTGCAACTGGTGCACCAGGGCACAGCAAGGCTTGCTGCTGCAAGCTCCATGCTGCCCTGGATATACTTCCTCTCTGTGCAAGGGGGCGGTGCAGGGTTGTGCCCCTCACTGCTACTCCCGCCTGCAATGGAAGTGTGGCCAGGGCAGCATGAAGCTCACAGCAACAGGAAGCTTTCATACACAACCCCATTGTGCGGCGCCACACCAGGTTGCGAAGACTGCACTCTGGAGAGCCTGGGGGAGGGCAGCAGGGTGGAGAGAATGAGCCCACAGCATGCTCCCACCCTGCCCCCATTCCCACCCCACAGATCTGAGGGCATGGGTTTCCCCTACCCCCCAGGAATGTGTGCTGCTACCAGGAGCCAGCTCTGCCCAAGCCCACAGCAGGCAGGAAGGTGTGTGTGTGTGGGGAGGGGGGGGAGCTGGCTTGTGCTGCTGCAGCAGCAGCCACTGCCATCCATTGAGGGCAGGGGACTGAGGACCTGGGTCCCTGGTCCCATAGCCCTGACATCTGGGGTCCTCTCTGGCAGGACTGGAGGGCAGTAACTGTGGGTGGGAGTAAGGGACATCAGCAGGGCTGTGGGACATCTCTAGGGGGCACTTTAACCACAGATTTGGGGGGGGGGGGTTATGAGAGAAATTGCAATTTATCAGAAAATTTGTGATTTTTTTTTTATCATGGAAAACCTGGATCCCTGGTAATAAATGATGTCTCTTAGTAATCCGCTAAAGAAGCTGAGGCAGATAAATATCTGGGACCACACAGGAAAAAGAGAACTGGAAGTAAAATAATAACCTTAAAGCTCTTCCTTTGTGCTTATTTCAGTACACCAGACCATCCCCAGTTCTTTGTTTATATAGACAAGAATCTTCCCTCGCTTTATGTTTTTTCCCCATTTCTTTTCAATAAATTCTGCTATTATTTTTGCAAAATTCAAAAGCTACCCATTTCCAAAATCTCTATGGCTAGAAACTATCCTGACTTCCTGAAAATCTATCCCACTCTATCCAATTAAAATCCATTAATCAGTCTACCTCTGCAAAACACTGGGGACACCTACACATGCATGATGAACAGAACCAAGGGGGTGATAATTCCCCTCTATCAGGTGCTGGTCAGACCACAGTTAGAATACTGCATGCAATTTTGGGTGCTGCACTTCAAGAGGGATGTGGATAACCTGGAGAGGGTCCAGAGAAGGGCCACTCGTATGGTTAAGGGCTTGCAGGCCAAGCCCTATGGGGAGAGACTAGGGCACCTGGACCTCTTCAGCCTCCTCAAGAGAAGGTTGAGGCAACCTTGTGGCTACCTATAAGTTCATCATGGGGACACAGAAGGGTATTGGTGAGGCTTTACTCACCAAGGCACCCCTGGGGGGTCACAAGAAATAATGGTCATAAGCTAGCAGAGAGCAGTTTTAGACTGGACATTAGGAAGAACTTCTTCACAGTTAGAGTGGCCAAGGTCTGGAATGGGCTCCCAAGGGAGGTGGTGCTCTCCCCTACCCTGGGGGTCTTCAAGAGGAGGTTAGATAGGCATCTAGCTG
>NW_005841978.1:2835395-2840034 GCF_000455745.1 Alligator sinensis | reverse complement strand
GTCATCTAACCCCAGCCCTCTTTCCTGCCTATGCAGGGGGTCGGACTCGATGATCTATTGAGGTCCCTTCCGACCCTAACATCTATGACTCTATGAATCTATGTGCTTTAATGCCCATTAGCCTATTTTAATTCTCATTAAAGCATCACAAAAAGGGCACTTTTGCTAATGTGCATTAAAATAGGGTAATGTTTCTTTTTCTAATACCTCTCCATGGAAGTACTACATTTAATGCACATTAGCAAAAGCACATTAATGGACGTGTAGATGCACCCGCTGCCACCTTGAACATAGAGACACAAGTAACGCAGCAAGGAGAACGAGGATTCACTCACCTTTTGTACTGGGTGCATCTACATGAGACATTCACTGCAGAACTAATTCGCTCCACAGTAAACCTCTCAGCATGTACACGTGTGCTCTTATTAGGGCACAGGAACCTAATACATTGTGCCACAAGGAGTTGTAAATACAAGTCCTACCCTGCTGCACAGTTTTTTTGTGTACAGGAGTATATGTCTAGGTGCTGATAGGGCTGGCTGGGACATGATGGTACTTCAGTGCAAGGGCTGCTTTCTGGTAGCCCTTGTACATCAGCCAGACCCTCTGCAGCACAGGGAGCCAGGGGGAGCAGCCTCAGGCTGGCAGGCTGACCTCCAGGGACCCATGGCAGCCAGGACTGCTCCAACCAGGCTCCACATGTTGTGCATGAATAAACTCCAGAGCTGATTGTTCCACAGTTATTTGCTCCTAGGCTCATGTTCAAATGGTGCACCCAAAAGCAAACAACTCCAAAGCAGTAAGCTCCAGAGTTTTTTCATGTCTACTAATTGTATGTGTAGACATGGCCACTAGGGCTGTGCAAAGCTTCAGTTGCTGATTTGATTCTGAGGAGATTCCGCCTGATATGGTGGCCGAATCTCCAAGTCCAAATCAAATCAGGAGACCCTTTAATCTCTCTGAATTGAATTGGAACCCTCCAAATTGATTCAGAGAGATTCAGAAAGATTCAATGATTCAGACATAGACAAAGCTTTAATTTTTTTCTACATAGCTCCATGTACCAGGCAGCCCATGAATGCTGAGATGCTGGGGCAGATGGAGCATCCCACAGGAATGTTGGGGGCAGGGTCCCCAGCATGCTCGGCAGCAGACCTGGAAGTGGCACTTCCAGTCCGCTTCTGGGTCTACTGGGGAGTACGTTGGGGGGCCCTCCTGCACCTCCCTGGCTCGGTGACTGGTGCCTCCTGGGTATGGGAGAGCACCTGGGGTCTCCTGGTGGCCAACTGGATAGAATTGCTCTATTATCTTTCTATATTAAAAACTTAGTGAAAACTAAGAGCTGATATTTTTCAAGGTGTGCCTTGTTTCAAAATACATTGAGAACCACTGCTCTCTATGTGCGCATCCATACATGCAAGCATGTGTGCTTGCAGCAGCATAAAAAGAAATGGTGCAAATTTGAGCTGGGGCTTTTTGCCTCAGTGCATGTGCCTGGACGTGCACTTTGGTGTGTGGCAAATTGTGACACTTGGGACAAAATAACCCTGTCTAGGTCCTCCTGGATCTGCAGCCAGGGGGAGCTAGAGCCAAGGGCTGGACCTGTGCTGTCCCCAGCAGTATAAAAAGCTGCCCTGTCCTGGCCCCAGCAGTACAAAAAGCTGCCCTGGCAAGTAGATCAGGGCTATTCACTCTCAGGAGCTTCTGGGGCCCAGCCAGTTGGTACCTGGGGACACTACCCTTGGATGACTGAAGCAACCCTGAGAGTTCCCTGCAACCTCTACCCACTGCAGCAGGCTGGCAGTGGGGGCTGATGCCTGGCTGTGACCTGCTGCCACCTGCCAGACCCGGATGGGGACTGCACAGCCAATAGAGGAATCTGCCCCTCTGGGCCAGCTGCCAGTGGGCTGTGGCTGCAGAGTTGGCCTTTGTGCGGCACTACCGCCATGTGTGCCCCCTGCCTAGCCATCTGGGCAGCTATTGCCTGGAAGATGTTCCCAGTGTGGTGGCTTGCTTTACTGTCAAAGCATGCCCTCCTGGCCCTAATGGGTCAGGAGGTTAGCCACCTTCTGCTGGGTCCAAGGTGCCAGGTCTGAGCAGGCAGGGTCCTGCCACTGACCTCCCTAGCAGGAATTCTTGTGTTCCCAATTTGAAAACTGAAAAATCCCTGATAAAAATAAAATCCCAAAGTCACTGTAAAATACCCGAAAATCAATGTTCCTCTAAAATTAAAACCAAATATCATTATATAGAGAGAGAAAGAGTGAGACAGAGAGACAGTGATCAGTTGGGCAATGTTTTATTGATATATCTACAGCAATTTAGAAGCCTACTAGTGTCTCTATCATCTTAATAAAATGAATTCTAAATACCTGTATGTTTTGCTGTCTGCCTTTGGTTTTCTTATCATAGAGCACTTAGAGCTCCCCTGCCCCCTTCACTAACCAGGATGTGGGGACAGCTGCCCCTGCAGCCACAGCTCCTGCCAGCAGGTCTCATTCTGTCTGGAAGCTGAGCATGCAGGGTGTGTGCTGGTGGCATGTGGGGTTTGCAGGAGGGGGATGGGAAGGAAGGTGGAGGGATGCGGGTGGCTGTAGGATGTGTGGTTAGGTGTAGGTGGATTGTGGTGGGGGGGCTTCTCAGGAGGGGTGGGTCCCATGCCCCCCACAGGGTGCAGACCCCTGCAGAACTCAGACTGCCCCCCACAGGTGCCACACCCCCCCAACAGGGGCTACACCCCCCCAAAAGAGGCAACATGACCCCTACAGGGGTTACCACCCTCCCCTGTAGGGCCCACATGCTCCACCCACCCCTCAGATTGCTGCCCCACCTTTCCTCATCCCTTGCTGCCTCCTGCAGCCCCCCTGATGGCTGCCCCACCCAACCCCACCCCAGCCCTCCTGATGGCTGCCCCGAAAAAGAAAAAAAGCCCCACACTCACCAGCACTAGCAGCTCCCATCAGGGTCATTGGGGCCTCATGGCAGAGCCCCACCATGCAGCATGGTGTAGCGGGGCCCAGCCCCAACCGACAGGCACCCGCACTGCCACTGTCCCATCACCCAGGTGTGGCTGGGGTTGGCAGCATGCTGCACAGCTCCACATGCTGTCAGGAAACTAGAGATGCTGTGGCTATCCCCCAGGCCCTGTGCTTTTTTTTCAAATTGTGAGGATGTAGTGATTGGGGAGGCTGGAGGAGTGGGTGGGGGATGGGGATGGGTGGGGCAGCAATTGGGGGGCTCGGGGGGCAGGTGGGGCTGGGAGGTGGGGCTGGGGGGGGTCCCCCCCATTGTCCCCTCCTCCCTCCTCCAGCCCCCTCCACCGACTACTTAGAGGAAGAAGCCTGGGTCCAGCTCTCTGAGGCTGGCATGCTGCCTGCCTTTCACAGGCAGGCAGCGTGCTTCAGCATTGGGATGATGGTCAGCCATAGAGACACCCTGGCTGGCTACCAGAGCATCTCTGTGGGGGATTGAGCCTCCAGTTGCCTTAAGGCCCCACTTTTTCCCTCTGTATTTTTTTTTTACTCCTGGATATCCAGGGGTCTAGTTTTGCCCTGTGCTGCAAATTTGCAGCATGGGGAACATTTGTTTATTCCCACACATGCCTCTTGCAATATCTCAAAGGGCTTTGAGATGCTGCAAGATGCACCTGCAGGCTAATGTGGATGTGCCCTATGGATCTAGGATTGAAAGTGAACATCAGGGATCCTGGTTTTCCCCTATTAAAAAAATCTCAAATTTTCTCATAAAAAGTTCAAAATTAGTGATTATAATGAAAGCCTCTGTGACAGCTGAAAATTATGTCTTTATGATAAAAGTGCTTGCTGAGAGCTCTATGAAGGTTAGACCAGGTGTTTTTTTTCTGTAATTTGTTCAGATATTAAGCTATATGTTGCTGTTAAGAGCCTAATTAAAGTAAAAAAGTAATGAGACCTAGTCAATTTAACAAAGCCTTGAAGTAGTAGGCCCTGTGGCATAGTAAAAATTAACCTTATCAAAAGAATGCAAGGCTTGTACTGCTATTGGTCAGTCCTAAGGACAGTTTGAAGTAGGGAGAATCTGGATGGCTGTAAGTTATCAGCATAGCTCAAAAGTTATAAATTGACTGGCACATCCAGAAATCATTAGAAGGAAGACGCAGCTCTGTAAAAGAAGCTCCTGATTTAAGATTAGCTGCTAGCCTGGATTCGATGGGCCCGTGGATCTCGAGGAGCCCAAGGACGAATACCAGGGTCCTTCCTGGTACTCCTCAGACAGCGCTGATCGGGGACACCTGAATTCGCTAAGCTTTGCAGAAGAAAAACTTGTCATACATCAGGCATAAGAGGGGACTGCCTATAAGTTGCCAACGCAAATTATTATTGTCTGTCATTGTTTGTCTTGTTACTACGCATAGTGGTGTTTTTGTTAAGTTAATAAACCTTTCTTACCTTTCTACCCCCAACCACACTCTCAATCCCTAATCCTCCACTGGTGGCTGGGACAAGCCCCCTCACTTCCTGCCACAGCCCTCCCCCTGCCCAGCTCTGCTGGTGCCACTCACTTCCCTTCCCCCCAGCCTTTTAGCCCTGCAGGTGCCCCTCATTCCCCCACACTTTGAGCTCTGTGCTGCCCTGGATATGTATCCCATATGTGTGTGGCT
>NW_005841978.1:2795014-2835364 GCF_000455745.1 Alligator sinensis | reverse complement strand
GGAGTAGCATGGGTCTGTGCCCCTCACTGCTGCTGTGCACACAGGGGATGCCTTGCCAGGGCAGCACGGAGCTTCCAGTGGCAAGGAGATCCCTGCATGGCCCTGCTCTGCCCTGCAGTGCTGGGTCACACCAACTGGGTTGTGGAAGTCCTAGGAGTGGGCAGCAGGGTGGGGAGCCTGATCCCATAGAAAGTAGACTGCTCCCACTCTCATCCCATGCACAGATCTGGGGGGGCATGGGTCCCTCCTTTCCCCTGAGAGTGTGTGCAGCAATGGGGAGACAGCCTTACTCCTCCACCCCCCCGATGAGCCATCCGCAGCCCTGTCTCACTGCCCACTGGAGTCCTGCAGCCATACATTGGGGCCCCAAGCCCCATGCACTACCCAGCTGGGCAGCAGCCGCAGCACCAGTCCTGTCCAACTCCCTCCTTCCTTCCCTGTGGGGGCCTCAATCGCTTCCCCCACTTACCTGCAGTACCTGCTCTCCAGGCTGACTGGCAGCCATGTGCATAAACAAACACATGGTGCCCCCTCCCTGACTGGCCTCCTCCAGCTCCCTCCCAAACCCTTGCAGGCTGTAACTGCCACCCTGCAGAGAACTGTTTGCAAAAATTCAAAATCTGCAGGTTTCTTCGGTAAAATGAGAACTCTGCATTTTTCTTCGGTAAAGGGTGAAAACCACAGTTTTCTCCATTTTTCTGTGGGAAACAAAAAACCCAGATCCCTTGTGATTATTAAGGTATGAGTCTTCCAGTAGAAAGTTTAGTGAAGGTTTAAGGGAAGTTTATAAGATTCTGTAGCAGATTATACCCTGTATATAACTAGTATTCCATTGAGTTGTTTTAACAAATGAAACTGGTCTATTTATATTTAGTAGTGTTGGGACAATGTTTTAGTTTTGAAAGTGCAGGATAACGTGAGAGGCAAGAATGTCTGGATGATATGTTTTATTGGACCAATTATATATTTGGTAGGGATACAGACAAAATTTTGGGTCACCAAATACCATTTCTCAGGCCTCCTTGCTCCAGCTTATATGAATATTCCTGGAGACAAAACACTAGGCTGTACAAAGAAAAAAAAATAGCTGCTACCTGAATAAATTAGAACAAATATGATAAATAATAAATGCAAGATCAGACTTTTTAACACATGGGAATATACTAGAAGACACTGCCAGAAAATCTACAGAACCTATATTTTAAAATAGATTCATTTAAAAATTAACAATAAAGTACATCCCAATATTCTAAGATAAACAGCATCAGTAGAATTGAATTAGTCTTTGGTCAACAGAACAGGGTATTTTTGGTATCACAAATATCATTCTAAAACACGTGGCTTGTTTCAAGAAACATGTCCTTAAATCTTAAAATATGTCCAAATCATGTGCATCTTGAAATGGATCACAGTTACAAAAAATGAGTACAGGGTATGGAATAAATCATGAAATACTTTCATAACTTTAAATACTTTAAATACTTCAAATATTTCACACCACATTCAGAAGTAACTCTCCCTGAGCACAATCTGAATAAGTACTACAGGATTTGTCCTCAGCTAAAGATTTCCTTTTCAATTTGAATTCAGATTAAGATGAATAAATTCAGTGATATGGGCATAGATGAGACAAGAATGCAAAACTTCCCATCTTATGTATGTATATCTAGTGCTTGCAGGAAAAGTGATTATTTACATGTAGGCAGAAAAGATTCAAATGAAGCAATTATTAGGGGAGAATATTTGATGAATGGCAGCAATATATTCAGTATTGCAAGCTCATATGGAGTTATTTCTAGATAGCAACTTTGGCAATGTACAAAATTTATTTTAATGAACGGTTAAGAGGCAGTAATGCCTTCAGTTAACTAAAGAATCATACACAGGCAGAGACATTTTGCTTAAATCTTCAGTGTTAGTTATTTACCCAGAGCAAATTTCATGGGTTATCTCCTCAGCTGATGTAACTGGTGGAAGTCCTGCTAGACCAACTGAACTGTGCCAGTTAACACTAGCTGGGGATCTATTGCAACAAGTGCAGCATAGTACAAGCTCCCTGCAGGAACATCAGAGAAAAATAAAATGATCCAAAACATTTGAGTCCCTTCAAACACTCTATTACTTACTTAATTGAAAGAAGCATAGAAAATACCTACACCATGACTTCCAAATCATTGAGTCAAGTAGTTCTGTTTGCAAAACAGGCTAGATCTTCTGATATAAAAAAGGTATTGATAGAGGAAAAAATACCAGAAGTCAGGCAGATCAAATAGTTAGTTTTCATTTATTTCACTAATGGCATATATTTCACTATGTGCGCAATTTTTAGAGATTACTTTCCTCACAGTCAGAGAAACAGACTTCAGTATTATTATTAATTTCAGTGGAGTCACTTATCCTAGACAACTCAGTGTGAATCCTCCTTCCCTGTAATATGTCAGGAAAATGTAGTGGAGAGAATAACTACAAAAATGTTACTTAGTTCCATAGAAACCTCCTGAGTTTTACCAGTAACAAGCATTATAAATCATTCTGTTTAATCATGTAGATGACTTCCTTCTGGGGAAAGTAGTGTCAGATGAGGAGCATTTATAATAAGGAACAAAGAAAGAAAGTAATAGGCAGAGGGAAAATTAAAATCTCTATATTCAACCCCCCCCCCTAATAATAGTAAATGTATGTAAAGTGTCTCTAATAGGAGAGAATTAGAAAATGTCAGGTAAATAAAACAGCCCAAAGCATCACTGGGAGCAGGTAAGACAATCATTTTATTAATAATATTGAGAAAACCAGGGAAAGTCTTTATTCCTAGTACTAAGTTCAGCATTTCAGAAAGGAGAAGACATAAACAAGTGTCTTCAGGTTCCTACTGTGTTTTTGAAGTTTGGAATATTGTTTCTTGGAGGTGAGGATGAGGATTTCTGGTGACAATTTTGGGAATTCCTTTTATGAATGGCTGCCTGAAAATTCAGGGGACTGGACACACTGGCCCTGGAGGCCCCTTCCAGTTCAGTGGTTCTAAGGGTCCTGGCAGATGTTACAGTTACGGTATAATTACTGTGTTAGTCATGGTATAAATATGCAACATGATACATGTCAAGCCAAACGATGGTGCCATAACATGGAAAAGGAGCCACAAAATTGTTACACATTTTATGCAATAGGGCATACAATTCTTCAGACCCCAATTACACAACTATACAATTGTTTAGCAGCAACCTAAGTTTTTAAAATCACAATTAAATACAAATGAAAGAAATAAATAGTGTATTACATATTTATTTCACATGTGGGGGGCAGAAGTATTAACCCATGCCACCTTTCAGTATTCCTATTGATTCTTGTTAACCCTGTCCTTTGTGCTGCTGTTCATGTAAACAGTATAAGAGCTGAGCAAAATTGTTTGCTTTCTTATCCAAATGATAAATTTGTCAAAAAAAAAGTAATTTTGATTACCTCAAAACTATTAGTAAATTCACAAAAAAAATAGCTAAATAGCTCTGAGGGTGGGAGGAAGGAGGAGAAGGAAGAAAAAGAACAGCAAAAGCAGAAACAGAAGAGAAAGAATATAGTGATAGTTTTAATGAAGAACTACTCCCTCATTTAGAAGAGTTGGTAATTGGGATATGGTCCCTTAGTAAAGCTAGTTAGTCATTTAGGCTAAATACAGATAGTCAAAAAGCCCAAGCCTGAATCTATTCAATCTTCACAGGTTAGTCTAAACTGTGTAGATTGAACCAATAAGCAAGTGAACAGACATTTACTTTTGATTCTGGAAATGCAATCACATGTCTGCAGTGGTCCAGTGGCCCAAGGCTAGACCACCCACCCGGTGAGGAGGGGTTTGCAGGGGACGTGCAAAGCATCCTGGGATGCTGTAGGACTATGAGTTAATTTGAATTGGGAGGGGATCTGGGATAAAAGTTCAATAAACAACCTAAATCAGTTAAGTCTGATGCTACATCCCTCCAAGTTTCACTTAAACTGGTTTTGGCCATTTTGAAAGCAGTGCATATGCACTGAACTTCTGTTGTGTTACATATTTGAACTGGTTTCCAATAACTTACACCAGTTATGTGTAATTTCTGTCCCTAACCTTACAGCTAGATAGGGCCTGTAGACATTGCATACTATTCCAGAATAAAACCTGTTGTGTAGTTCTTCTCTTCTCTATATGCCTGCATTTTTTAACCCAGTAATCAATACAAAAAGGTAGAAGAATAAGGGAAGGAAAAACATCACAAAAGAGGAAAAAAGATACGGTTGAATTCCCTTTTTTTCCCAAGAGCTCAGCATTTATTTCTCCGAGTTGTGGGAGATTCAGATTAAATTCCCTCTGGTAGGGTATTAAGTCCACATCTCTCATCTTTGACATGGTGTGTTCTGGTGTACGTTGCACCACTCTCAATCTTTACTGCTGAAATTGTTCAGCTGTGCATCAATAATTAAGTATTTACTGGAGAAGGCACTTGTACTCATGTTCCACAGACTGGGTGAAAATCCTGATCACTGGACTAAATAGTTCTTTTCTTTTTTACCCTCAATGATTAAGTTTTGTTTACATGGGGGAGAGCTCTGACATACGGACTGGAGGAAGCCTTCACCTTAGAAAGTCACATAGCATGGTGGTAAGGGCCTTCTCCAAGAAGGTTCAAAAGCTTCAGAGGAAGAAATTAAACTGAGACTCCCACCTCCTTGCTGTGTTTTGTAACTTTCAACCCATGGGTAACAGAGTCATGCCTTTTCCAGTAGTGATTTTGTGGAAGTATTCTATTACCTTTGCTTTTGTTCCCAGTGCTTAAATGGGATCAAGTATTTTTGCTTTTGTTTTCTTTGCAGAGAGGGAAAAATGGAGAAAAAAAATCCATTTTATTTTTCCCCGTAGCTAAAACAGAACAACAATCTTCCCCTCCCCACTCATTAGTGCTATTCTTTTCAGAAGAAAGTACAGAACACTTAACTTTCTCTAGCTGAAAGACTTCCCAGTACTCTTTTAGGTGGCAGAATGTTTTCCATCTGTTTTTTTGAAGTAGGGGTTATGGACTTATGCCAATACTCGCTGTTTCTGTCCAAACAAGTCATTGATTCTTTAATCTTCAGCCTTACTTGCTATACTGTCTCAGTGCCCCAGCAATGCTGCTCCTTCTTCTGTTCCCAAGTGAGAGAGAGGAAAACTAAAGCCACCTCTCCCATATGTCAGACTTAATAAATCGATCAAGATAATGAGTGTTGTGCCATCTGCCCCTTACATAAGGGAAATATTAATCAGGGCAGACCTCCCAGATGGGCACATATTCTTTCTGCAACCAATACCATGAATCAATGGAAGCAAAAAGAATCTGACAGGACAAATGATACACATTAACTAGCATCCAACAGGAGACAAATCAGATGTTAACTCCCTTGACATCAGATGGGGTTATATTCCCACTTTATTCCCATTTATTTGACTATGCAGTCCTGATAACAGAGTAGAACCATCAATTGTATAAGGCTCCATAACAGGCCTCAAGGAAAAGACGTTCAGCCACACATTACCCTACCTGACATCATACAAGATATAGAATACCTTTACATGCTTGTGGTACAACCAAGATAATAATCCATACATAGCTGCAATTTCTTCAGAACAAAATTTGCCCATGGATTAAAAGTTTCCCTAATGATTTAACAGTTGTTAACCCTTGCTACAAATTGCTAAACCAAAAACATTTCCTAGAATCATAGAAATGTAGGGCTGGAAGGGACTTGCAGCCCCTCCTCACCCCCACTACCATCAAAGCAACCTATACATATCCATTGTCTAACCTATTAGAGCAATTACAGTTAACACTGACATAACCACAAGGCATAACGGCCTAACTTGCCACAGGTAAAACAGGAGGGCAGCGCTGGCTAGTGTCTGCTGCTATGAGGGTTGTTATAATCTACTCAAGAGATCCAAGGGCCACACCTCCCACTACAAGAGAAGGCCAAACCCCGCACAGCCCATATACACCCAAACCCAAATACAGTGATTGGTCTGACCCTGAACAGAGAAGCAAGACCCTTTAGAAAAGGAACTTCCAGTTCTAAGTCTCAGCAGGAGCATTGGCACACCCCAGGCAAAATCCCCAGCCCTGGCTTCAGCCAACAACCAATGTTTCTGAGGAAGAAAAAACCCCAACCTTGATATGTGTAGTGGAAAGAAAGGAAAAAAATATAATTGAATGTGCATGCATATAAATACATTAAATATATATAAAACACACATAAGCATGTATATATAAATCTATATATATAAATGTGAATGTATAATCACCTTGACACACAATGCTTGATTTTTATAACAACAGATTAAGAAAGTGGAATGATTGTCCCAAATATCTGACTCAATCAAACCACCCACCCAATACTGTCTTTTGTCTTCTTGTAAAATCTTTGTGGGAAAAGTCAAGAAATGAAGCATGATTTGAAAGTCAATAAATGTGGACTCTGATAAATCAGTGAGAGAAACAAATTTCCTGGTGGCAGACCACTCATTAAAAACACCATGTCTCCAACTCCTTTACAGTCAAATCTGAAGACACTTAACTTGAGCATATCAGGTGAATTCAACTGTTGAAATATCAGAAAGAAGGACTGGAACAACTGAGATCCAAACTATTTACTTTGTTAAAATTAAGGGTGATCAAAAATTAGATAGAATAATTTTCCATTGGAAAATTAAGTTTGCTTAAAATTTTTCATGGCAGTATGTCAGTTTTAACATATTTTTAAATAAAAATCAGAGTAAATTGTATCCATTTTCCCATTACATGTCGATAATGCTGGAATGCTTTATTTTAACAAAGGGACATTTTTGATTCACCTGTATTATTTTAATTTATTTTGTTTTGATTTATATCTGAATAACATTTTAACATATCATATTATATATTTAATATTTTATATTATATCATTTTCATATTAATTAAATGACATATGTTTATATTTCCAACTTAATCTGTTCATCTCATGAGAAACTGTAAAATTCTGGCCTTTCACGCAACCTCAAAATGAATGCAAATGTAAAATTTTAGCACATGAAAGTTCTTATCTGGTATAAAACAACAATATTTATTGCATTTAAAAGTAAATAAAAAGCTACGATAAAGTATGCAGAAAACAAACCCCCTTAATAAATAGGTCCCAGAATTTAGTCCCAGGAAATGATGGACAACATTTCTGTCAATATTGTTTCCATTGACAGAACAAACCTTTTACCCACAATTCTACATTTCATTAAATGACTTTATTTTGGACACATTTTGGTTTAGTTTTGTTTTTCCATACTCTTGACAGCTTCCTGTGACTGATCTCAATTATGAACATTTTCTCAGGATTTTATCCCACAACACAATGAAGCCTCTGGTCTTGACCCAGTAAACAACATGAGCACATTTTTAACTCTAAGCATATTAATAGTTCCACTAAAAATTAAGTAAGTTTTTTCTTGGACTAGGTCCCATTCATCATTTCATATGTTAGATATAAATCTATATTACCCCAACTAAGGAATTTTCAGGCCTATGTGGATAATGTGAATAATATAACTTAGCTCTTATTAACAAAAAAGGTCAAATTAAAAGTACCCGTTTGTTCATAGTTCAACATTATTAGTGAAATATTTCTATAACATGCTATGTGGTCACAAGAAATTACACCTACTAGGTCTGAAAAAGGGCACTGAGGGAAATTATCCCTCTGTATCTTTGTTGTCTCATAGTAGGAAATTGGAACATTTTCATTTAAAGTTTCTCTAACAAGTGTTAAAATCTGTTAATAAGCAAGTAAGACAAGAGCATCTTGTTAAACAGGAAGTTTTGGACTCTTCACTAACTTCTGTTTTCCTGACTTTAAGACTGCCAAGTGTAGTGCTCACTGGGTTCAATAAATAGAGCCATACATGAATGAGGAGAACAATAACAATCTTTAATTGTGGAATAGCAACAAACTATTGTACACCACATCTGTTTCTCACTAACTGATCCCTATCAGTCTCTTATTAGGAAGCATCTGTAAATGACAACTTCTGTGCAACACCCCCGGCAAAATTATGTAAACCCCTCTAGCCTTATTGGCCAGGGGAAGCAGAGAATTCTTCAGGCCAATTGGTTGGGAGAGGAATTGGAGTGTACTTCTCCCTGACTGGACATGGCCAAGGTAATATCATGCCAGGGATATAAGATGAGCTAGGCTGGTTTTGGGGAGGAGAATTTGCTACCAGCTACTGAAGGGTGAAATCTCCTTCAAGGGAGAAGGAGTTTGCAGATAGTGAAAAGGGAAGCTCAGCTAGAATGGAGAAAGAGGGAGAATTGTCCTGGTGTCTGGAAACTCCTCTCTTCTCCTTTTCTTCCTTTTTTTTTACTTTTGAGGTTTTAAGGGATTAATACTAGGGAAAAGAATATTGGTCCTTGGGTTTTCTGGCTAGGATTTAGGCCTGGCAGTTTAAACACAGTTGAAAACCGGGAGTTTCTAATCCTGCCAGTCTTGGGCCAGGGTTGAGGTTTACAACTTTCTGCTCCCAGTGGAGCTGTGACCCAAACTACATGCAGCCCAAGCCTAGAGGGTTGGCCTCGTCTTTCCCCTTGTTTCTTTTGATGGTCCTTTGCTTTAGTCAAGCTATGTGGTTGGGCCAGCTGTAGCCGTTAATCAACCTGGTTCCTTTTGGAATTTTTTTCCTGCAGTTTTGTTTCAGCATGCCATATAATCCATCCCAGAAGTTTTGGGGTGCGTGCATGCTGTCTGAAGCCACAGTCTCTCCCTACACACACATACAGTCTCTCTGGGGGAGCAAAGATTGGCATGCTGCCATTGCTTGCACTGCAGAAGGACCTACATGCTCTAGCAGCTTCCTCTGGTGCACCACAACCTATAAACTAGGTCTTGTAGTTAGTAGTGTTTTACATTGCATTTGGCATTTCCTGTAATAAATCTGCATTTTATACTGCTTGCGAGGCAGGGGTTGTTGTTTATATGGGACACCCTAGTAATTTATTTAGTGTTTCCCAGGTGGTCTGGGTGGGAGTTTGAGCCAAGGTAAAATATATTTAGTACAGCAAAATTGAACCTGGCCCTTGTTGCTGCTGACTGGTGTCCAGCAGAAGGGTTATATCTATCATGACATCCTCCCCCTTACCAAAAAGTGCAAAAATGAATTAACACAAAATTCCATTATTACCCATCTACAGAGGAGAGATTACTAGCACATCTCTCTGAAGTGAGTCTTTTCAATTTATATTCCTAATCCTGCCTATCTGTAGTTCTTTTAGCAAGTGTCTGTTGGCCTTTCAGGATGTATATAATTTCCTTCTCAGCCTGACAAAATATCAGATCCAGTTTCTGATATGTTTTTGGTGGGAAGCTTTTCCTTCAAATATTTATAGGACTTGACCCCTTATGCCATTATTCAAATGACTTTCATTTTTGGTGGCTGTGCTTGTGCACCTAGCACATAGTCCATTAGCTATAGACCACTGTGGCTGATTTCCTCTTTCTGCATTCTGTACTTACATTTGTTTCCAGAGGTACATTTCTTTCCAGAAAGACACAGTTGCTTCTTGTGTTCTGGTTTCTTCTTAAGAAGACTGTCCAGGTTTGGGACATGCTGGCCAAAAGGACCATTTGGAAACATGAATGTTGGGTCTTCTTGTACTGCCAAACCACATATAATTGGATTCAATTTATCACAAGCTGCCAGACCCCAAATTGCTGGCACTTTCACTCTTTCACTTTCACTTTTTATTTTGGATACTAGCAGTGCACCTCCTTCTCCCTGGTACATATGTTCCTGAATAGCCAGTTATTTTAATGTTTGTTGAACTCATTTTTGATCTCAACTACCTTCATACTCTGGTAAAATATTAACCTGACCTCCAGTGTCCACTTTAATTTAAACTATTGTTCCTTGCATGTCTGCTGGTAAGAATCCAGTCCCTCACACTGAATGTGCTTGATTCTACCACGTCTTTTAAAAATTATTCTGGTTTGTTCTGAATTGCATACACTTGAGGTTTTTGTGTTTGGGATCTGCAGCACCTGGACAAATGGTTCCCCTTGTAACAGTTAAGGGAGCTTTCCAAACACAGCACATTTGAGGCCATGTTGCCTTCCACACTTGGTGTACATCTTCCTTTTTGGACTGACTCCTTTAGCCTGATCCTTGCTAATGGAATATTTCATTTGATAAGGTGGCTTCTTCCCATGGAAAAATCCCACCCTCTGAGTTAGCTTCTTCTGGCCACATGCTCTTTTGCCTACCATGGATGACCTCTTTTGGTGTATTAAGTTCTGCAACCTGGGCCTTTACAGTTTTTGTTTCCCAGAACATTTGGATAGTCTTTCCTAGGGACAATTCTCCTTGATGAAATAACCTTCTTATAAAACAGTGTCTGTCATGCCACAGATAATCCTATCTCTAATCACAGTTTTTGTTGAATTCCCGAAAGCCTGGCAATAACTTAGTCTCTTTTGGTTCTGACCTGTACTTTGTTCTTTTTTGTTTGTTTGTTTGCTAGTTTGCACATAATGTATTTGTCTTTTGAGATTCTCATTCTTTTTGGCATGCACTACTTCTCAAATGTGGACAGTATTTGTATTTACTGCATATTTGGCCTTCTTCAAATGTAAAGGTGTTATAAATAGCCAGGGCTTCCTCCCCCACAATATGCAGAAAGACTGGGGATCTGATTTTGTCATTTTTCTCTTTTGACCCTGTGACTTCTAGGTAGCACTCGAATCATTGTCTGAATGCCACCACTTCTCTGCTATCTTGCCCAGCAGAAGGGGAGATGGAGGTTACAAACCTTCCATGACCCACTGGGTGCATCTACCCACATGTTTTACTGCAAAGCTGATTAATGGGCTCTGCAGTAAAGCATCACTATCTGCACATGCACCAGTATTAGGGTGCAGTAAATTAACTCAGTCATACAGTACAGTAAGGGCCAGTGCTATCTTATGGTGGAGTAAAGAAGTGTAATGAACCATGTAGATAGTGACAGGGACTGGATGGGGCACAAGGGTGCTAAAGTACAGGGGCTGCCTGCCACATGGCTTTGCACTTTACCACTCTTGTACCCAGCCAGCTCTTCCACTGTTTGACACCATCACCCTCAGCCCAGGGTTGAATGCCCCAAGTCTGCTGCCAGCCCAGGGCTTCTCCACCCTGGCTTAAACTGCTGTAGTTCCAGGCACACATGCAGATGCTGCACCCAGGAGTAGCTGACTCAGGAGCAAACAGCTCCAGAGTTTATTGTGTCACATTAACTGAACATGTAGATGCACCCACTGTCTCTAACAAAACTGTGTAGGAAGAGCACTAAATGAAGCAGATTAGCTATGCTGGGATGTGTCCTGGCACAACTGATCCACTTCTTTGGGCATAACACATGGTACCCATTGCTCTGCTTATTGATACTGCTGGAAAATGGGTAATGGGTTCTTCTAGGGCTTCAAGAACCTAGCCCTGCAGACCCTGGGAATGCCTGTGTGTGTTCATGCCCTTCAAGCTCTAGGAGTGTCCTCCTAGCTTTCCTTACTTACTGGGCACACCTACACAAGACGTTTACTGTGCAGTTGACTAGCTGCGCAGTAAACAGATCAGGGTCTACATGTGTGCTCTTATTAGGCCAGAGTAGATTAAATTATTCCAAAGCAGAATAGTACTTATAACTACAAGTATTATTCTGCTGCAGAGTAAAAAACTCTGCAGCGGTGCACATGTAGATGTGCTTGAGGCATGAGGGTGCTTCAGTGCAGGGGGTGCCTGCTGACTAGCTATGCACTGAAGTACCCTTGTTCCCCAGCCAGCCCCTCCATAGTACGTTGAACTTAAGGGAGCAGCCTTGAACTAGCAGGCTGCCCCCCCAGGTCCCTTGCCAGTCAGGGTTGCTCCAAACCAGCTCAACATGCTCCGGAATTTATTGCTTCACATTAATAGGCACGTGTTGATGTGCCCACTGAGACTTACCCCCAGGACCTCTGGGATACATCTCTGTAAGTGAGGAACCTTGGGTTTTCCCCACTTACCATAATATGCCCCCAGGATGTCTGACTTTTCTCACTAAGAAACACCCTGGTGATCTTGAGTGTGTGTTTCAGTAAGCAGAGAAAATCAGGCAGGCAATATCAGGGCTTAAGGAGCTCAATCCCACCTGTGAATACCCAGGGTGTGCATGATTAGGGCCTCAATCTCCTGAAGCATGTGTCCATGGGAGCTGGAGAGAGCAGGCAGCTTTAGGCTGCCAGCACTCTTGCGCCACCTACTGCTAAATAGTGGCACAAATAGATACCACCTTTGGCATAGTCACACATTTTGGGCATCTGTGGTGTAGCAAGGGGTATGGACATCTATTTGCTTGGCCTTCTTGCTGCCACACAAATATTATGATAGAATAAAGGGCACAAAAGGTGATATCTGTTTTCACCCTTACAAACATCCTCATCCTACCATGTGGCTGTGTTGCTCCACTTTCTTTCAGTTTCCAAATTCTACAGTTTGGAACTCAAATTCTTTCAAGTTATTTATCATTTGCCACTTATGAAAACAGGCAGTGATAACTAGATTCAATAAACACAGGTGTTCAGGAATGAGAATGCCAAATATATTTAATTGTGGAGCAGTAAGCAATCATTGAAGACCCTATGTCCATCCCTGACTAGCTGGGCACATCTACATGTGCTCTTAAGGGGATTTAATAAATTCTGGTATAGTTCATGCAAGAGTTTATTGCTCCTGGGTGAGCTGTTACCATATGTACCCAGGACTGTAGCATGTTGAGCCAGGATGGAGCAGCCCCAGCTGGCAGGGGGTGCTTGGAGCATCTACACATTCATTGTGTTAGAGTAAATAACTCCACCAGAGGATAGTATTTAAGTTTGGCAGTACTAACCTATGGTGGAGTTAATTAGTTTACTCCATCCTAATAGCACTGCACATGTAGGCAGTGATGTTTTATTGTGAAGCTAATTAGGCAACTCCACAGTAAATGTCTTGTGTAGACATGCCAACTGACTTCTATGTGGCTGCTCCCTGAGAGACTATTTCCCAACTCCTTCAGTCTGCTGTTAGGGGACAGTTCTAAATTATAACTTCTAACCCTATAGTCAGAATATATTTGTGGCATGAATCAAGGAGAAAAATAGCTGAGTGAAGACTTATGGGACTGAGTCTTATTTGTCCTAAAATCAATTTAGACATTATGGCAGGTAGAAGGCATCAGCTTTTTCAGTCCTTTTCCCTGAAGAGTAGAGTGAATTACTTGTAGCATAAATGAGTATTAAGCCATGATATTTATAGACATGACAAGGGACACAAGGTTGCAGAAAAATAAAATATCTTTCTAAAGATTAATTTAGTAAAATTGGAGCTATTTTAACATTTTTCTTACTAGGTAACGTGTTCTTCTAGTGAACAGGAAATACATCTTTACTGATCTTGATGTGGCAGGCACTTTCCTGTTCCAAATACATCTTTACTGATCTTGATGTGGCAGGGACTTTCCTGTACTCCCGAGAGCTTAATCACTTCAGCTGAAATTTGAACACAGTGACAAGTTTCAGTCTGATTTAAAAGAAAGTGAAATTTAATTTTCATGCATTTTAGTTAAATCAATGTTGAAAGTTTCTATTGATTACATGGCTTTTGTTTTGATCCTTTAAAAATAACTTGAAATCTGATAACTATATGAAACTATTCAGAAATGTTTTCCACTCTGGTTTCCAGTTCATTCTGCTCTAAGCTTATATTTCCCTGAGTCCTGACAACCAATCTTTGCATGTAACTATTTAGAAATGAAGAATTTTTAATAAAAAGGCGTATTTTTTCATTAAAAATGCAGATGGTTATTTCTAGACAAAATTGTTAAAACTTTTATTTACCATTGGCTCAAAACAGTGGCTCTCAACTTTTTCAAATTCAAGTCACCCTTTGGAACTCTTAGTCAACTCTTACTTTTCACTATTTTTTTTATTATAGAAAGAGTAACAGAGATCTAGGTAGAGTCAGCAGGTGATCAGGGATCTAAAGGTGAGCCTGGGGGGCAGAGGTTGAGGCCAGGGGCCCGCAGGCGAGCCCCAGGGCTCAGGAGTGGTGATTGTTGAACCCCAGGGGCCATGTGAGGGCCACAAGGCTTGGAGGGAAGATGTGGAAAGCTACCAGACAGTAAAGAAGGTTGACAGCTCCTACTCATGCTTCTGCTCACCAGCCTTCTGGCAGCAACTCAAAGGAGTACTCACCAGCAACTGCTAGCTCTACCCAACTCTCTGTTACTCTCTCTATAGTAAAATATTGAGTGAAAACTAAAATTGACTACTGCTCATAGCATGTGCTAACTCTAACATTGAGTTAGCACCTGCAAATTGTAGTATCTAACAACATCCTTCAACTCATGACTCCAGAGCCATTACAAGATGCATTAAATCCTCTAATATCAGGGCCTTTAATTTGAAATTTAAAAGTGACAAAATGTTATAATTATGGCCATTACCAAATGTGCCATACTATACTAAGAGCAGAGCATTAATAGAGACAGACATTTCCATTGCTTGCTGATGATTGTATTATTATCATCTAAAATACAGGAGTCAATAACCCTTTATAATTTTATCTTATCCATTTCTGACTGCAAATCCAATATTAGTTTATAAGCAGCTACTAATCTTTTTAATAATCATGATTGGCTATTTGCATCATAGGGACATTTAACAGTGAATTTCACAGTGTAATCATACATTGGTTTAGAAATAATTTCCTTTTATTCCTTTTACAATATTTGCCTTATAATTTCAACAAATGACCTCTTACTCATTTTCAGAGATCTACTGATTTACATTCTCTAGAATAGTAACATTAATTATTTTATCTTCCTCCAAGGCAAACTAGAATAATCTAAAGTTTCTTATCTAGTCTTTGTTTCTGACATTGGCAAACTGGAGGCAGATCTCTGAGTTCAGTGGAACATATTCCCAGAGATTCCTGGTCCTAGTGATGATAGTCACAATAGCTACAACCATGATTGTTTTCTTATATAACCACAAAGTTTAAAAGCAATTGGCTATTTATAGGAATCTTCTTATCTTGAAATACTCACAAATACATTTCAGTGGGCAATATCATCTGAATTTTTGTCCCCACTAATTTCTTATATTTGGAGTTTTCTCAAGTAGCTTTCTTTAACACAGTCCATTGGGCTGTAATCATTTGACAAATATATGCATTCATGAGAAAAATATTTACTTGTCTAATTAGGAATGGACTCAAAAAACAGTTAATGAAAAATTTTTAAGTTTTTAAAAACACTTATTTAATATTTTTCCTGAATATACCTTTTCACATGTTGGATTTCTACTGTCATCTAGTTATAGTTCAAAAGCTTTTATTAATGATTTAAGATAGTACATAACTTATTTTCACTTATAATGGAGTTTATTTAAATCTACTGTCTATACATTTTTCATCTCAATGGTTCCCTGTAGTCAGCATGGTAAGCAAAATAAAATCAAGTTTACTTTATCTTTCTGCCATGAAATTTCAGACTTCATCTGAACAGTAAATAAATTACAACTTTGTAATGAAAGTACAGATGAAGTTTCTTACAATCATTAAGGATCAGTTCAAGATTGTGCCCTGGTTCCAAAATCTTTTGGTAGAAGATATACAGAGCAAGCTTGAAAAGTTTGTTTACTGGCAATGGAAGGTGTTCAAGAAAGAGCCAAGGGGATGAGCTGCACTTGGACAGAACAGAAGTACTGTCCTCTTGGTCTGGGGGATTGCTTAAAATAAGTTTACTAAGTAAATAAGATCCTTAGTGCTTGATCAAGAGGAGCAAGGGGAGAAGATCTTTAACAGTAGACAAAGAAGAACCTTCAAGTAGCTCACAAGGATACCAATACATCAAACCTGGAGACTTTTCAGGCATGGATCAAATATAATAAAATACCTGCACACTAACACAAGAAGCATGAAGGACAAACAAGGGGAAACTGGAAGCTGTGACTAACAAAGAAAAATTATATAGGACAGTTGACAGACACATGGTGGGAAGAGGTACTTGACTAGCTAATAAACATGGAGATTTAGATTGCAGCAATAATATAAGGCAGGGAAAGGAGAAGAAAACATTTTGATAGAACTTGTGCTGCAATCAAGGAAGTTAATAGATAGATAATATGACAAGGTATACTCTAGACAACTAGACTGTGATGATAGAGATAATTGCAGGAAGCTGCAACTAATAAAAGTCTCTACATTTCTGTTCAAATACTGTAATAGTGATGGACTTTGCAAGTGCAGCCAAAGTTGTAACAGCAAGCAGTACCAAGAATTTTAGGATTGAATTCTGTTACAACTTACAAGTAGTGAGGGAATTTATAAAAGGAGGCAACAGAAGTTATTACAACATGAATATGAATCTATAAGTCAGGAAACCAAAATGAAACACTGACCATCCACATTATAGGGGGGAAAGGATTGCAAAGGATCACATTCAATTAGATTGTGCATGAAAGTCACCTGACTGAGGTGAAAATTGGTACAATATGCATATTTAAAGCTGTATATACTTTTATTTTTCATGGTGTACCAGTGCACACCTTTTGACGAGCAATGAGTCCCAGTTGTATAAGTTATAATTAAGAATATTAAAAGAATGGGTGACAGATATACTATTTTTACTCAAAACACAAGAAAACGTTTCCCCCCAGTTAGCATGGGGGGAAAAGACCCTTGTCTTGTAATTACATACAAGGAAATCTCACTGAATACATTGTCTATCATTAAACTGCTTCCAAAAGCGTCATGTGCTTAGCAATGGAAAATTAACTATGAAGTTGATTAAATGCAGCCAACACTGAGCATGAAAATAAAACATGGTCCATATTTGGCAAATGTGTTGATGGGAGCCTACCATAAGGATAATTTAGTGCAACTCATCTGAATAAGAAATGTGGTACTGCTCACTAAGCACAGTCCCCCTCCTTGCTGAGGTCATAGTGACCTACAGCATTATATATCCAGAATCCCTCTGTTGGTTCCTCTCTTTGTCTGCTGCATTTCATTAGTGTGGCCCTTCCCTACATGAGGTGAAGCTGGACTAGTTTGCTTTGTGCCTCATCTGCACATACATTTTTGGATAATCTCAGGACTTGTGACAAAAACACCCAAATCCGTTCTTGAGTGGAGTTAATTAGTACATGGATCCTTTGTGGGCTCTGTCTGGAGTATACAAACATACTGAGTAGTGCTGAGCAGTTTAGTCACTGTGGAGGGCAGGGCCATACTAATCATATGCTCTAGGCAGAGAGAGGGCACAACAGAAGGACTCTGGTTGAACTGATGCAATGCTGTGGCTCACCATGTCTTGAAATGCTATGGACTCTGGTGGGGCCCAGTTCAGTGACCTATGTGGTAAATCATGAGCCTTTTGAATTAATTCCATGCATAATTTATACTAGATATAAATAGATGCCAAAATGGTGCTTAAAAGTGTGTTTATGAAACATATATGCTAAAACTTGTAGCAGCTCTTTTTTTAAAAGGTAACGTATCCATTCTGGGTATATATGCAAATTGCTACAGCCATGTTGAATTTCCATGTTATTGTTTTCAAATTTGCTTCTCACTTTCACATGCTCAGGGAGACCAGGGTGTGATGAGAAGGGGAAGGGGTTGCAGGGGAAAGAAATTGGTGAGGGGGTAAGAGGGCTATCTGATACCCCAGATTTATTTTCCTTGCTGGAGCAGTGGGAAGGGGACAAATTCAAGGCAAACCTCCAATAATTAGATTCTTTATTTGGAAAACTATAACAAATGTATATATTTTTTTCAGATAGAGAATCTAATTATTGGGGGGGGGTTGTCTTACAATCAGGGTCATCTTTTATTTGAGCAAATATAGGAGCAGAGTTAAGGCAATATAGATTATAATAGGTATACTTAACATTCTGAAAATTATTTGTTTTATTAGTTTATTCTGTAATCCCTTTTTAATCAAATATTTCAACAGTTTATCCCATGCTCACAAATCAGAAATGCCTGTTTCCAATGGTATAAAAATAATAGATAATGTAGTATAAATCAAATGAAAATGAAATATAGCTCATCCTATGCTAAGACATTGTCTCAGTGCTATTCTCACAAAGCTATCCTGTTCCAGGATCTAACCAAGAAAATATTGACAATAGTCAAAATGACAAAATTGTCTCCAAAATAAGGGTGAGTCTCACTTGTCCATGGTTAAAAATGCCATTGTTATTATTATTATTAAGGAAATAAGACAACTTTAAGCAAAAGTAAGAAGAATTTGATATAGTCAAAGTTGGAACTGCTCTGATTTTCTAAATTTTATTTATTTATTTTTAAATGCCTCCAAGTTTGGAAGAGTTACAGAGTCAAAGAAGGAAAAATGTCTGCAAATGTGAGTGCATCTTCATTAACTGTAATAACTTTCATTATTACTCAACTGACTATGAGAAAAGCAGCATCACATTGACATTAAAGACGTTTGAGAAGATGATCAGACACAGACCCGCCTGGTTTGAATTATCAAATGAATTAATCCTAACTAATCCCCAATGACAAAGAAGGCATTGAACAGTTATTGAAGCATTAGCTATAAGTAGTGCTAAGCTATTACGAAGATTACAAAATGAATATGTAAGGGGACAGCATTTGGAGCAAAGAGATATCATATCAGAAAATAAAGAGCTTTTGCAAATGCTTAATAGCCCTTACTTAATAGCACCTTTCTACCCATCACACCCCCACAGACTCCAGCCTGCACAATATGTGAGATCCTGAATAAAATAAAATCATGCTGTGAGGATGTAAGAGTAGCTTTTCATATATTGCTTTTGAGACAGTACCTAGAACATTTTCTAAGTCCTATTTAAAATTCTCCTTCATTTTCTCTGTGATTTTATATAAATTTTGATTATGGCAGGTGTAAAAATGGTATACGTTGTATTATAAAGGCAGGGTAAAGAATAGCAGTTCTGTTACATATAAGATTTTGATATTTGAAATGTTGCCTTGGTTTGATTTATAAAATAAACAAACATTCTAAATTCTTCATGAAATGGAAGGAAACCCTGGTTCCAAAGCTGTCTGCCTGATAGCCTGCTTTGAAAGCTCTGTATTGACCATGCTGTGGAAGACCAAGCTTTGGACACTGGACATGATGGATCCATGCTTTGGGCTAGTCCTTCTGTCAAGGTACTGGGGGTGTGTGAAGCTTCAGTCGTGGATTCAAATCAGAGAAGATTCAGCTTGATTCAGAGGCCAAATCACTGAATCCGAATTGAATCAGGAGACCAAAAAAACCTCTGAATCAATTTGGAACCTCCAAATTGATTCGGAAAAGATTCAGAAAAAGATTCAGAGATTTGGAAGGCAGTCTTTCAGGGGAACAGAAACTGAGAAGAGGGAGGGGGAGCAGAGGAAGAAAGACTGACATCTGTAGCTTGCCAGTGACTGTGATCTTTCCCTGAGTCCCCTTCCAATCATAGTGCTTTGGGGGAGGGATGTAGAAACAACGTATAAGCCTCTGTCTGCAGCCTTTCTGTCCCTTTTGTGAGCTGTTTCTGTCTGAACAAAAGAGGGGTGGGCAGCTGGTCCAGAAACAAGTGGGCAGGTGGAGAGCTAACCAGAACCAGGAAGGTCCCCTGTTACAGGCTACCATCTCTGCTGTTTTCATCCAAACCTATTTTTAACACACACAAGTGGCATGAGTTTTACTTTTAGCAGTTTGAGGTGCAGTTTCCCAGAAGCCCCTGCACCTATCTCCCTGAAACTTGGCAGGCTTCATGCTCCTAGAAGGGGCTACCATTTCTGCTGTTGTCATCCAAATCTGCCCCAAAATGACTAAGTTATAGGTATTTCAGTAATTCCCGATTATAATCTATGGCTGAATCACCAAATCTCTCCGCATCAGCGCTGAACCTTCCGAAGCCAATTCAGGTGAATCAATTTGGGACAGTGATCTGAATCTCTAAATTGAATCACTATCCTGTGAATCAGCCGAATCCAAATTAAATACTTCGCTATTCACACAGGCCTCCAAGGGACCACATGAATGAGCTGTCAGGAGACAAGGAACCCCACCTGGGTTCCTTTAGAATTTCAGGAAAAACAAAGTTTCCCCATGAAATTGTTCAGGTTCACCAAATCAGCAAATTCATATATAAAAACAAAAACCCTGACCATCTCTATATAGTATGCTATGTAAACAAGATTTTTTTCTGTTTGGGTTTATGAGCTAAAAAAAGTGTTAATAATATTGTGCTGGAAATAGAAGGTAAGATTAGAAGTGACATATTACCTGCAATTGAAACCCCTTTATGTTTTTGAAAAAGTAACCTTTATCTTATTGTTTCACAGGTTAATTTCCATGTTCACTGTATATAATTAAGTTCCTTAGTTATTTGTCAAGTACCACTTTTATTTAATGACTTATTTTCATGTGGAGAAGCTAGGTATTTCCCTAGTGTTAGTGTTTCACCACTGCAAAACTATTAAAAATATATTTTAAAGAAATAAATATTTTGAGGAGTCTTTCTGTTTCATAAAATATTCCAAGTGTCTTGTTTTATTATTTTTATATTCTTACAATAAGGTTATACTCAACTTTTTCAATAAGAAACAAACAAAAAAAATGAATGGTGGCAATAGGACATATTTTTAGCTAATGTAGATTAGGTGGCAGGACTCAGTCTCAATGATACACTGTAGCAAAAATATTTAACTTTCAAAAGAATATTACTGGGTTTTTGGTTGTATCCATGTTGGTCTAAGGACATAGGCAGGCAAGGATCTTTGAGTCAGTAGATGTGATATTTTTTATTAGACAGTTGGAAAAAAAGTTCTTAGTCTGAAAGTTGGCTAAGAATTTTTTTTCCAACTACTCAGTTAGTCTAATAAAAGATCCAAAAGAATATTAGGTATTTTTAAAAGCACAAGATGAAAATGAAGGCCTACATTAAGCCCTAATGCTTACACACATAAACCAAACATCAACAATCAGGAATCAGTAAAATGATTCTCATAAATCATCCAATATATAATTTCCCTGGATTTTGCCCTGAAGCATCTGGTACTGGCTAAATCTCAAAAAGTCCAATCTGATATGGTATATTCAGTTAAAGAAAAAAACAAACTGATATCTTGTTCCTGACAGTTTGTACTACGTGCTTTTGTGTGTGAATGTATGTGTATAATTCTGTGTATATAAACAAATAGATTCATAGATTGTATGGCCAGAAGGGACCTCAGAAGATCATTGGGTCCAGGCCCCTGCACCAAGCAGGAAAAATAACGGGGTCAGGTGACCCCAGCAAGGTGACTGTCTAGTCTCCTCTTGAAGATTTCCAGGGTAGGTGATTGCACACCCTCTGGAGGGAGCTTATTCCACAGTCTGGACTAGGCCTGTGAGAAGTGGCTGGTATTCACTTCAGATTCAGATTTGGTCAATTCAGGGGACAGTGATTCAAATCACTGTCCTGAATCGATTTGGCTGAATCCAATTTAGAGATTCAGTTGCTGCCAAATCAGCTGAATCTCCAAAACACACAGGCCCCATCCCCTGCCCACTCTTCCAGCCCCGCCTGGCTCTGGCTCTTTGAAGAAAAAAACAAAAAAGCCCCCACTCACCAACTGCTGCCAGGTGGGGGGCAATCCCCACTGCCTCCCACTACCCCATGTCACATGGGGAGCTCTATTATGAGCCCCCCAACCCTTGCCCACTCTCCCAGACCCCGACCCATGCCTGCCCCACCCACCCCAGCTCCCAGCCCTTTAAAAAAAAAGCCTCCACTCACTGGCTCCTGCCAGGCAGGGGAGTGATCCCCACTGCTCTCCACTACCCCGCGCTGCAGACAGGAAAAGTACTGGACCAAGCACTGACCCCTATATACATGTATGTTTATATGGGAAATAATGCATATTTTGGGCCCAGCTTTCAAGAAGGACATGGATAGAGTGGAAAAGGATCATCACAGAGTGCCAAAAATGACTAGGGAGCTGCGGAGCAAGATTTATGAGAAAAGGCTAAAATAATTAGTGTTATTTAGTCTCAAGAAGAGAAGACTGACCAGATTTGATAACAGTCTTCAAATAGTTGAAGGGCAATTACAGATAGAAGATGGGCTTTTTTCTGTGGCTGTAGAAAGTAGGACTAGAAACAATGGTTTCATGCTATAGCAGAGAAAATTTATGTTGCAGTTTAGAAGGAAATTTCTGACCAAGAGGGTGGTCAGCCTAGAGAAACTGTGGAATGTACATCCTTGGAAGTTTCAAGAACAGGTTGCACAGACACTTGGCTGGGATGGTGTAGTCAGGGGTGATCCTGTCATGATCAGGGGCCAGATCAGATAATCTTCTAAGGTCCCTCCCAGCCCTACTTCCCTAAGATTCTATATGTACTACAAATACGCTACAAATGCATATGTACGTGCTACCATATTTAGTAAATGTGTATGTATATAGACACACACACACACTTTGGGTCAGTTCTGTATGTATGTGTATGCATTTTAAGGCTGTGTGAAATTTTGTTGGCCGTTTCATTTGGGTGCTCAAAACAGTAAAAATGAAATTAAATGAAGGGCTTCAAAACAGCCTAGAAATGAAACTAGGGCAGTCAAAATGTTTCAGAAGTTTCAAAACATTTTGAGTTTTGAAGCTGAAGCTGGGCTTGCCTGAAGGAAAACAGAAAGTAAGGAAGGAGAGGGGGAAAAAGGGGGAAGGACTGCTCTGACACTGACTGTGTAGCTGGCCAGTGACTGTGATCCTTCCCTGAGCTCCCTTCCAATCCCAGTGCTCTGGGGGGAGGGATGGAAAACTAGCATAAAAGGCAGCATTGTTTTTACTGGCCTGCTTTCTGCATTTGGGTCAGTTACTGAGTTATCTTCCAGAAGCTCAGGAGCATTAGACAACAAAGGTTACTACTACCATTGATTTAATTTCCTACTTGCTAGCCTAGCAAGTAGGATTCTGCAATACCTTTTGCTTTCTTTCTAGACCCTTTTATTTTATTTTATTATTATATTCATTGATTTATTCTTTTCAATTTCATAATTATATTGCATATTAAAATATATAATTTATATAGGAAGGCACATATATATTTATATACTTTTATAAAGACAAGACACTATGAAACACACTATGAAGCATGCTGAAAAGCCAGCTGGCAAACCTTCAGAGAGGGGTGGAAAAAGGGGTAGAGGGAGAGGCGTAAGTCCCTCGCTCCCCCCAAACTGAGATGCAGACTCTTTGCTACAACAAACAGGCATGAGGTTTCCATTACTACAGGCAGCAAGGAGAGGGGAACAGTACCAGTGCTGCTGCCTGTGCCTGAGTCTGCATTCCCTTCAACAGCACCAGCCATAACCCCACCACCATCACCACCATGACAAAAAGCAGCAGCACCAGCACCCATATGAAAGTCTCCTCCACCCCCATTTCACTTCCCATGCTGAGCCTTCCAGTGCCAGAGGAAGAGCTGGAGCTGGTTCTGAGTGCCCTAGCAAGGGAAATTCTAGGGAAGGAGGGTTTGTGCTTCACACCCATCAAGTTTCCCCTAGAGCCAGTTCTCCTTCCCTAAAAGGAACTTCAGAAGAGGCTGAGGTAGAGGTTGCAGAGGCAAGAGGCTCAGCTGAGTCCACCCTTCCTGTTGCTGTGCCTCTGCCTGCTGAGGAGGGGGAAACTGCAGCATCCACACATTTACCCACACCCCAGAAGTGAGCAGGTAGTGTGGTTTGTAATCTTTTTGAGCTGGCAGATGATCTCACATATGCTATCTGCCTGCACTGCCAAGCCAAAACCAGCTGGGATAAGAGAACAAAACACAAGAACACCACAGGGATGCCGATGCATCTCCACAGGCACCACCCCCTTGCCCTTTCACCTCCTCAGCCTGGCACTAGTGGGAGCATGCCCAAAGGGAAATCCTCCTCTTGCTCCAAAACCCTGTCCCCTCAAAGCAGAGGCAGGCCACCCTGGAACAATGGGGGAAAGGTGGACAGAAAGTGGGGTGCACTGCAAGGGTGAGTGAGATCACCCAGAGCATTGGGGGGATGCTTGCTGTGAATGGCAAGCCCTTCTCCTTAGCCAAGTGGCCAGGGTTCAGGCAACTCATGGTATGAACCTTCAGCAGGACTCTGGTGCCCTCCCTGTATAAGACATGCAGGGAGCACTTGAGGGAGAAGGTGTACAAGGCAGGTCTGCAGGTGGCCTTACACTTCACCTCAGACATCTGGAACAGCCGGTGTGGAGATCACGCCTACCTCTCCCTCACACGGCACTGGTGTGACCAGTCAGGCCATTGGTGGGCTCTCCTTCAAGACAAGGGGAAGGAGGAATCCCACATGGCAACAGAGATCATGGGGGCCATGAACCGCTTGGTGCAGGGGTGGCTTGTCGGGTAGGGTGAGTTCACCCACAGGCTCATGGTCACCGACAATGGGGTCAATATGGTAAAGGCAGCTTGTACTGCCAACTTCATTGGAATCCACTGTGTGGCACACAAGTTGTACCTCATTGTCAGGGACACCTAGGAGGGTGACAGGGCTGACGATGATGGTGCCAGCACCACCAGTAAGCTCATTCCCAAATGCAGGAAGGTGGCAAGCTACTTCCACTGGAACATCAAGGGGGGCAAGATGCTGCAGGACAAACAAGCAGAGTTGAATATCCCACAGCACAAAATCATGCAGGATGTGAAGACTTGGTGGAACTCGACGTACCTGATGCTGGAGAGGCTGATGACGCAACAGAAGGCCATCCATGAGATGGCCTTGCTCAGGAAGTTTGGGATCAGCGGCTCCTTAACAGAGCTGAGTGGGATACCATCTCCCAGATCTTGCTGGTCCTCAAGCCCCTCCTTGAGGCCACCAAGACCCTCAGTGCTAGTGATGCCCTCCTTAGCCAAGTGATACTTGTAGTGAGGGAACTTAAGAGCCAAATGAAGAGCTTCCAGGGTATCAATGTTCCTGGATGGGGCAAGCCGCTGTCACCAGATGTGCAGGCACTGATAAAGTGGCTGAAGGGGGGCATCAGGAAACAGCTTGATCTCTTGTGATCCAGTATGATCCATGTGCTGGACACCATGTGTAACCCAAGGGTGAAGGGAAGCATGTGCAGCAGCCAAAGCCTGAATCAGTGGATGGAGATGCTAGTGAAGAAAGTCAGGGAGGCAGAATGGCAGTGGTGGAGGGACGTGGAAGAGGGGGATCCACTGTCCCATGCTAAGCACACCACCCACCAGCCAGTCTCCTCCTCCACCACAGGTGCTGCCAATGTGGGCCAAGGGCATGGTTTCCATGTTGGGGTCCAGAGGCACCAGACCCCACCAGCAGGCAGGTAGCACTCAGGGCTCAGTGGCTGCCTGTCTTGCTGAGGATGTGGAGCTGCTGCTGTGGGGTCCCTTGGTCTACTGGGCAAGTTGCAGCCAGATGTGACCAAATCTGGATACAGTTGCCTGCAAGCACCTGTCCTGTCCATCAACCAGTGTTCCAAACAAGAGGGTATTCAGCGTTGCTGGGGCTGGAATGACACCCCACCACACCTGCTTGGATCCTGGTTTGGTGGAGCAGCTGGTGTTCCTGAAGGTGAAACTCCTGCTGCTGGGGTTCCCCAAGCTCCAGGTGCAGATGGAATGAATGCCACCCTCCTCACTCCATCCACACCTATTTCCTTTTTTCATTTATTAAAATCCATTTAATGCCCCACTCTCAGAGCTAGAGGGGGCATCCACTGCATCACCAGTTAGCAGGGGAAGAACATGTCCCTACTGAGCTTGCATGCCAGTATGAACTTTGAGGTATAGACTTGGGCTATTGGGAAGGAGGAGGCCCGAGATCCTGGGCATGACCACTAGAACTACACTCTGCCAGGGTCAGGAGGCCTGGCAGGACTGCTGGTGGAGTGGCAGCCCCAGGAAATGCCAGGTCCAAGGATTCCCTGGGTGAAAGGGGGGTAGGAGGCACCATAACCTCCAGGCACCACATGCATGCACGCAGTCCTGGCTGGGGAAAGCCCAGACCCATCACAGCTTTGACAAGCCTGAGGCTTGCTGGTTGCAGTGGAGTTGTGAGACTCCAGGTGAGCTCAGCTTAGCTGCCTGGAATGCCAGCTTTTGGGTTGAAAAATCCTTTGTCAGGCTGAGGAAGGCACCTGCAGTTGGTGTGTGTGTTGTTCCTGGATGGGAGGAATAGTAAAGAAGCCAGAGGCTGACATGCAATGCAGGCAAGAAAGCCAGTCAGTGAAAATATCTGGGGGTGAGGGACAAGCTGAGGTGGGGTATGGCAGGGGGTGGGGGGAAGATGTAGCAGTGCAGGTACAAGTGGAGAGGTACCTGGGGAGTCAGATATCTGGCATGTCCCCCCGCCCCACCCTGGCTGGCAAGTGGCGGCAGTGCCTGCCTTCCCCACCACAGCTGGCAAGCAGCAGCAGCGCCTGCCTCCCTTGTGTGTGTGTGTGTGTACACACACACCCGCACACACACACAATATCAGTGGTCCATAACCTTTTTAGACTCAAGGCACCTCTCAGAAAATGCTTGCTCTTAGTTTTCACTCATTTTTTGACCACAGAAAAATAATAAAGCAATCTCTGTTGCAATGAACTCAGAAATACCACAGTTTCCCTTTCTCTTCCCCTTCCTCCTCTTGGTCCCAAACTTTCCTTTTTACTGTCCCTGTTCACTCACTCCCATGTGTCTGCCCAGGCAAGCCTGGAAATTGTGTCCTGCAGCAGTGAAACTTTCGGTATTGGCAATTCCTTCCTTGAAGACATGAAAAATGAAAATAGCAATCCCTATGACATCAACCATAAAAGATTTTTTGAAAATGCATTGATGGTAATACTGATAAATCTACACATTGCTTGTTTGTATGTTTTGACAAATTTACAGGGCATACTTTCTTGGATAGAGCTGTGAAGGGAGAATGAGGGAAGAGATACTAGTGGAAGACTGTCTACAGCAAAATGCAGGAGATGGAAATACTGTTATAACTATTATACTTGATCTCAAACGTTTGAGGTTATGACCACCTTTATTTGTCTTTCATGACTGTCATAGTAGTCATGACCAGACATCTGAAAAATACTTCAAGGCATGGTATTCTTACCTATTGGTTGATTAAGGGGCAGAAGACTTAGAGATATGTTTTTAAATGTGAGCTTTTTTCTGTTACATATAGTCTTGCTTGCTAAATAATCACTTTAAAACTGTTTGCAAATATTATATTCATGAAAAAATTCTAAATGTATACATTGATAGCATGTAGTAAGCACCAGTTTCATCTAGTGATGAAGACTACACAACTGTCTACCTGCTTTTTGATTTCAGGGTACAGTAAACTCTCTTGTAACCAGCACCTTACGAGCCAGGATGTTCTGTTAACTGGCAAGCCAGCTTGCAAGGAAAAGTGAAACCGGAAGTGCTTACTGTGGCACTTGGGTTACTCTGAGCCGCCACAGCCCAGGGCAAAGCAGCCTGTGCTGCTGAGCCCCCATGGCCTAGGGGCATAACAGGCTGCACGAGGCTGTGTGGGGCTCGCTTCTCTGTCCCACAGGGCTCACAGGAGGGGTGGCAATGTGGTGGGAGGGGTGGTGACATGGTGGGAGGGGCAGAGGGGTGCCCCAGATGCTGCGGGAGAAGCAGCAGTCTGGACTGCTCAATTAACCGGCATATTTTGTTATTCGGCATCCTCCATTCCCAGGGGATGCTGGATAACAGAGCTTTTACTGTACTTTTTTTGTTCAAGAGTAAAATCGGAAAAAAGGAAAGTTTAGATGCAAGTGAAAAACAAAGTTTACAATATATGAGAAAAGTCATTCCCTCAATTTGTCTACACAGCATTTGATATTTATGTGGAAATGTCCTGCAGATCTGTGTGTGCAAAAGGTCCTTAATGTTGATTTGTCTGAAGTGCAATGTTGATAAAGACATCCTGCTGGAATATGTCACTCACTGAAAGAAAATGTCAAACATTGCTTTTTCTTCTGAGAAAACTGTGAGGGTCTGAATGCAAACTCAGTGGTAACTCGTCCACACGTAGCTGTCAATTGATTTATTGGCAAGTGAAGCAAGGAAATTGATATTTCTAAGCCATCAGATGTTTTCAAAATCAGTTAGATATTCATTTATAACAGGTATTTTATCATAATTCTTTTATTTAAATCAACACAAGCCTTTTTTTTTAAGGAATAGCCCCTTCACAATCATCCACACTATTTTCACTTTTCAACTGAATAAATATTTCTGATTTCTTTCTGAAGACCCTGAAAAAAAGTTGTAGAAGGAAATGCTAAATAGGAACCTGCAAGAATTTAAAAGAGAGGACAAAGAAAAAAAAAACCTCTGAAGTTTGACATCCAAAAGATGGTCTTTGAGTACTTTTGTGTCTTATTTCTATGCTGTGGTAGCTATATAAAATGCACTGCCCTGTTAATAAATGAATAAATAAAAAATAAACAAATAAAATCTATTGAAGATGTACTCTGCTTGTTTCAAATAGAGTAAAAAACTGGGAGACCAGAAAATATACATTCATTTAACATGACAGTCATGATTTCCATTCAAATCAATGGAAATGCTGCAAATGTTAAACATATGCACATATGAGTACACCCATACACCCTTTCTGGACATTGTCATGCAGAGAAGCAGCAGTAATATCTCTGTAAACATACAGAAGCATTAAAATACTTTCAGTTTAAGATCCAAGTGTGTTTGTGTATGTGCATGTGTATAATCACATACACACACAAGGATAATGGGGAAAAAGTTATAGTCCTTGATATTTCTAGTTCTATTAATGTGAAATACAGAACTATAGCAGCAGAGAGAAGGTAACAAGAAGCCTTCTGACTATACAAAGCACAGGCTCACTGAAACACTATGCCCATATTTTGCCTCACTTGGGTGTATTTGTAGGGGGAATTGTTGACCTCCAAATTGCATGCAATCTTGCATGCAAGAACAAAGATTATTTTGACTCTAATTACATGCTCTTGCAGCAGTGCATAGTAATTACAGGTGCACCCTCCCAGCATGCAGAATATAGTCTCCCAATAAAAGTGTTATGAATATTAAACCAGCCTTGGTCATAGCCATACACTAGCCCATCCTTTCAAGAAAACAACAATATAGGCAAAAGTTCTGACAGACCCTTGTTTTTTCCAGCCCTGACATTAATCAGAGGAATTTGAAGAATGAATAAGGAAAGTGTTAAGAAAATGAGTGGCTGAGTAATCAGTCTTCCTAATATTATTCTATTTAACATGGACTCATAGAATCAAAGTAAATTAGGGTTGGAAGGAACAACTGGAGGTCCTGTAGCTGAGGGGGGACCTGGTGACCATCTATAAACTCACTAGGGGGGACCAGAAGGGGTTGGGGGAGACCTTGTTTTCCCTAGCGCCCCCCGGGATAACAAGGAATAACAGCCACGAGTTGTTGGAGAGTAGGTTTAGATTAGACATCCGTAGGAACTACTTCACAGTCAGGGCGGCTAGGATCTGGAACCAACTTCCAAGAGAAGTGGTGCTGGCTCCTACCCTGGGGGGCTTTAAGAAGCGGCTTGATGCCTACCTGGCTGGGGGCATTTGAGCCCAGTTTTCCTCCTGCCCAGGCAGGGGGGCGGACCTGAAGATCTACAAGGTCCCTTCCAACCCTACTTCTATGATTCTATGAACCTCTGCTCAAAGCAGGGCCATTCCCAACTATATCATCCATGCATGTAGTATCAATAGATAAGTACAACACTTTGCAGAGACAATGAAGACAGAGCCCCTAATTTGACAAACTTGGCAGCTAGATAAAACATGATTATTACAATGAGAAAAGTCTTTGGACAAGCAGGAGAAAGTCACATATTAATTATTCCAACTGTAGTTGGATTTTTCTTTGAACCCCTCCTCAACAAGAAAACAGAATTAGCAACTAAAAAACAACAAGGTGAGGGTGGGGCACTTTCGCTCCAGTGTGACAAAGCAAACTTATTTCCTTTGAAATGATAGAAAAGTGTGCCCAGTTTATCAAAAAAATTTTCTGAACTGTTGTATATTATAAATATGACAATAGAAATCTAGAAAGGGATGCATTTATAGCCTTATTACCCCATATGAATCCCATTGCCTACAACTGGGTTCTTCTTGACCCATTTGATAATACTGGCTGCACCTACATGTGAAATTAATGCAACATAATAAACTCCAAAGCAGTTCAAGCTGGAGTCAGCTGCTTCCAGGTACGGCATCTATACATGTGCCTGGGACAGCAGCAGCTTGAGCTGGGGCAGAGCAGCCCCAGGCTGGCAGCAGGCTTTGGGGGTCAGCCTCAGGCTCTGGGTGGCAGCATTGAGTAGCAGAGGGGCTGGTTGAGACACAAGAATGCTGAAGTGTGGAGCTATGTGGCAGGGAGCCCCCGCATTTTAGCACTCTCATGCCCCAGCCAGCCCCGCCACTATTTACACATGTGTTTTATTGCACTTAAATACTCCACCATAAGATAGTGTTGTTCCCAACAGTATTATCTCACAGTGGAGTTAATGCATTTACTGTGCCCTAATACCAGCTCACATATAGACCACGGTGCTTTAGTGCAGAGCATATTAGTCAACTCTCCAGTAAAGTGCACATGTAGAAGCACCCATTGGGTGCGTCTGTATGAAATGCTATGTTGTAATAGCTCATTGCTACAGTGACATAGCATTGGTGGGCATGAACTGTGATGCCATCACTGCTGCACAGTAACTTGTCCCTACTGCTCAGTAGGATCAGAAATGACCCATGTGGCACCAGGACTATGCAGTACCAGCAGTTATTGTGCAGTCATTTAGAACTTTAAAGAGTAGTTACAGCTGTCTGTGCAGCTGGGCACATGTGTAGATGTGCTCACTAAGTACAAACTACGACTCCCAAAATTACAAGAGGTTGAATGACAGTGGGTGTGTCTACATGTGCATTAGATTTGGGAGCAGTTTACTCATGAGTAAATTACTCAGGAGTAAATGCTCCCAGGCAGGGGTCTACACGTGTAGGGGACCGGGAGCAGATTTGCTGCTAATGGCAGCAAACTGGTCTTTTTTGTTGGGGCTCTGTAGTGAACCCCAAGTGCCACCAGGGGGAGCTTTATTCTGCCCCTCAATGCTGGCAGGGCACACAGGGCCAGGAGACAGCCATCTCCTGGCCAGGGGTGCAGCATTGCTCCCTGCGTCGAGTGGGCTGCCAAATTTGCAGCCGGTCAGGCATCTACATGAGCGTTACTGAGCTGTAACTACTCACACGTACATTTTCTACTTGCATTTACAGGTAGCAAATTTACTCATGTTTAGTGAGTGTAACTTTCCGTGCCTTTCACCTGTGTGTTGAGTCCATGTGGATTTTTCTGGCTTCGCCATTGCTTTAAGGGAAGAACAAGCTTGCTAATAGACTGGACCTTGGTCGGTATCCCAGGGGTGGTCTCACCTGCCACATCTTTGCTGGAAAATTAATTTTGATGGGGAGGCAGATGGATTGTCAGGTCCCTCCTGGTATCTTCCTTCGGTCATTACGCTTGTCCTTCCACCTCCCCTACACCCTGCCTAATGCCAACCGAAGATGTTGCTCGAGCGACCTGGATTATGACACACTCTTGGTGTCTTAGACCTTTAGATTTACTGCGGCAGAACCAAGTCATTATTTTACTCATTTGATCACAGCCGCACCTTGCCTTACTTATGTGTTTTGTGGGTCAATGACTGTTGTATTCCCTGGCGTCCCGCTCTCTACTGGCACCTTATACACGGCGTGGCTTGGTTGTCTTCTGGTACCTGCTCTCCCTAATTCTATGGAGATCCAGTCTGTGCTGTGGATCTATTTCTCCCACAGTGCCGCCTCTGGTAAATTATGGATCCATCTCTGGCTTTGTCTCTTCAATGAAATCCCTTCCTGGGGTAGCCACCACGTCCCTGTGTTGGGACCACTTTCAATATCTGACCCCTCTGGGCTAGTTGGGGACCTCACTTCTAGTCTTTCTGGTTGCTCCCTTGCTGGGCTGCAGTGTCCCGGCCCACAAATTGGCCCTGGCACACTGTTACAAAGTGTGCCCAGGCTGATGTAGGAGCCAAACCCAGCTCCTTCTGACTCAGCAGTTGTTTTTTTTTTCCCTTCTTCACTGTGGTGGGCAGGAGCACTGTGGTTTCACTTTCACAGTGCTCAGCTTCCAGCGCAGCATCCCACCAGTTTCTCTCCTCGTCTGATGGAGGTAAGTCTTTTGCACAGTGGGGTTTACTGTGCAGTAAACATGTGCACGTGTAGTCATGCATGCTTAGTGTACAGTAAACTATGCTACTTCGCAGCAAAGCATCTTGTGTAGATGTACCCAGTGTGCACTGTTGCAGTAATGATACACAAGGACAGAGGCATAGCATTGCAGCCAGGGCAGCTGCAATACACAGGGGCAGCAGCAACTTTTTATTTCCACCATGCCACCAGTGCAACTGTGCAGTTGTGGCAGCAGTGTTCTTTTTCTGTGCCCTCCCTTTTCCTCAAGTGGGTGCTGGGCCAGCTGCTTCAGTTGTCCCACCCTAATTATGCTACTTTACAAGGAACTCCTATAGCAAGAATGCAACACAATTCCTGCAAGAATGCAACCAAAGTCCTGTACTTTACATGGATCTTCTATTGGATCAAGTGAGAATATGAAACCTTTAATACCACAAGTCATGTTCCATTGCTTTTTGACAAGGAAATGCATGGATAAGGATCAGAGAAGCCTTAGCTTACTCGTTTAGATGGGGAGAAGTGTGTTTGGTTGAGTGGCTTTATATTTTATATCTTTCTCATATGTTCCCTACCTGTTTAAGTTTATGATGCCTAAAGATAATTATACCTTATTAGACATAGGACGGGAAATAGAAGGTTTGAACTGGGTAGATTATGAATGAAAGGAAGCGTCTAGAGCTTGTGTGAGCCACCATCATCATTACTCTATTACAATCCTCACAAACATCTTTGCCATGAACATTTTCATAATTTCCTTTAAAAACAGTGGGCCCTTAATTTGAATTTGCCTTCTGAATCAAACTCCCCATCCTCAGTTTGAAGATTTTGTTCAAATCACCTTTTCCCAGCTGTTGACACTGGTCACCAGCTCCTACTCATTTCATATTTTACCACCTAATTCCACACCTCTCCCCATTTCCTTTGTTCATATCCTTTTGTCATGGGACGGGGTCCTACAGGATGGCCGTGATCTCCCCAAGGCCCCCTTACCATGCCAAGTTGGCGCAATGGGCACCCTTGATTCTCACCCGTCACGTCTTTGATGGAATATATGTGTGTGTACAGGCAGCCTCCCATATATTAATATATATATAGGAGGCTGCCTTTACGTCCTCTTGGACACGGTTTGCGGCACACTCAGACCTTATGGACTCCCGGACCCCTGGTGGGTCCTGCTTCAAGATAGATGGCACAATGGGTGTTTAAGGGCACCCTAGCCTTATGGGCTATGCGTGACTCCAACCACCCCTTTACCACGCCTCAAGCCTCATAGATGGAACTGATGTTGTTTGGTCTGGGCCATGTTACAATTTGGCCCCCTGGTCCTCCTTGGGCTCTCCACGGCCCTGTCTCACACTGTGCCCTCTCTGGCACTCAGGCTTTCTGCGGCCCTGCAAAGTGCTGTGCCCTCCCTGGCACTGGGGTCGGTGCACCCCCAAATGCTGCACCTTCCCTGGCAATGGAGTCCTCACACTGCCGTAGGTCCCCTATGAGGCCTCCTCTTTCTCCTAATAGCCTCACCCAAGCCACTGGTCTTAAACAGTAAACAAAATACAAGCCCCTGGGCTATAACATAAATTCCAGCCACCCAGCTATAACCTTATTCAAACTGCACCGGGGTGCTCCATCCCTCACCAGTATCAGGTACAGCCTCTGCAGTCAGGCCTCTCCCCTTTGCTTGCTCTGAGAGAGCTCCTTCTCCCTTGGCTGCTAACAGGGAACTGCCCTCGTGGCCTCAGCCCTGGGTTTTATGTGTGACCCAGGCCCTCCCTTCCGGTCAGCTGACCTCTGGCAGGCGTGGGCCACTAGCGCCCTCTGGTTGCCATGGTAACCAGCAGCTAGGGCTCCCCACTCCCTGCTAGGGCTCTTTCCCTAGCAGTTTCCACTCTTTATAGGAGCAGGGCACCTAAGAACTCTGCGACACCTTTAATTGATGATTCTTCTAGTTTCTCCCATAATGCCCATGAGTTGGAATTTCCTTCCAAATCTAGTATGCTACAGAATCTTCCACAACTTTTTCTCTCCTCAAGATATAAACACCCCTCAATGACCTCCTGCTTGCCTTGTTTTGAAAGAACTGAAAGTCTGATTTTGTACCTTTTGAAGTCAATGGAAGTTTTCATAGATTCATAGATTTATAGATGTTAGGGTCAGAAGGGACCTCAATAGATCATCAAGTCTGACCCCCTGCATAGGCAGGAAAGAGGGCTGGGTCTAGATGACCCCAGCTAGATGCTTATCTAACCTCCTCTTGAAGACCCCCAGGGTAGGGGAGAGCACTACCTCCCTTGGGAGCCCATTCCAGACCTTGGCCACTCTAACTGTGAAGAAGTTTTTCCTAATGTCTAGTCTAACTCTGCTCTCTGCTAGCTTGTGGCCATTATTTCTTGTAACCCCCGGGGGCGCCTTGGTGAATAAACCTCACCAATTCCCTTCTGTGCCCCCGAATTTGTCTTTGTTTTCAGTGAGATGAGGATAATTTGTTCATACAATCTCCCTCAGTAAGGCATTCATTGGTCAATGTAGACCACAAATTAGACTGTAAACTTTTCAAGACATAACATTTTTTTTATCTGTATGTAAAGTGCAGTTAAATATTTCAAATGCCCAGAAAAAGGGGGGAAGAATGGTAGCAGATGTGAATTTTGTTTATAACCCTTGCTCATGGTAGTCCTGAAGGATCTCCTTTTTATTGTCTTATTTTTATCTTCAGTCTTTTCTGCTCAAAAGAGATAATAGTCAAATATAGCTGTGGATATTACCTTCTTGACGTAGTTCTGAACGAAGCAGGAACCAAGTTCAGAGGTTGAAGGAAAAAAAACAAGAGATAACAAGAAAAATCATGAATACAGATTGGTCACCATCTTGCCTGTCAGAGAATGAAAGGGGAATCCATGGTCAGTTCTATCAGACACTGGCCGAGTCATGGATAATATCTCATTCAGGAGACACACATGAATTGATTCAAATAAAAACAGCTTTATATGGTAGAGTAGAATCCAGATAATATTTAAAATATTAAAAAGATAGCACATATGAAAAGTTTATATTTTTTTCTCCCCTTTCAGTTCTTAAAAAAAAAAAGTGTGGTTTTAAAAGGAATTTAAGATAGCAATTAATTTACTGGTATTGAGACTATACAAAAGATAATGTAGTCATTATACTGATGACATACCCGTGGCTGTAACATTGTTTATGAGTAACCAGTACTATTTGAAAACAAGCAACTGTATTTGTATTTTCTTGGGTGCTAAAGTCAGTTTTATTGATGTATGTGACGTTGATATATTGTCTCATAGGGACATTGAAAATGGAGTTCCTGTAAATATGCAATTTATTACAAAAGAATAATATTGATAAAAATATCCACTTTGTATTAGAAAAATTACTGTTTTCCATTACCCATACTTACCATAAATCAAAATTCAAAAACAAACTTCCACTTTTACATAGTCTTTATGCTAATTCACTTACTACTTTTAATAACTGAAATGGGGGTAATTTTGATGGAGCATTTGTTCTCAGGGCTTAGCTTTAAATGCATTATTCATTCATTGCTTTTCTCTACGATGTAGAAAAGAGATGCAACTATTTTACACTAATGGTCCAAGAACTATAATATATTTTTTGAAGTGTCACTGAAAAAAATGCAAACATACTCACCATTTGAGAGGATTTTTTTTCTCGTTTATAACAGGTGTTTGTATATACTGTATTTAAATAAAATCTTAAGGGTTGTATGTTTTTGTTGTAATGCTAATTGTCAGGACTAATACAAGTCTAATCTCATCATGGAAAAACTTCCTTCACAGCTTGGGGCAAAATATTGATTCCCTTTCCCCCACCCCATCCCTTGTTTTTCCTTTTGTAATGCGTGAAAAATATTTTCTTGCACGTGCATTGCCAATTTTAAGGTAGCAAATAGAGATAATGCCACTGAAGACAGCAAAGCCAAAACTGATGCTATCAGCAAAAATTGGGCCCAGTTTTAATAGCAAATACATTTTTTCAACTCATTCATCAATCTAATTTTTTAGTTACAGCTTTGTCCTTTTATAATTCTATAGTTGACGCTCTCCCTTGAAAGTAACAACAGTACAAAGTGCACCACAGCTGGTAAAGAAACATTTGTTTTTCTGTTTCAGATATTTGTATAAACTCTTCTTGACTCTTAATAGATTTTTTAAAATAATGATTTTAAATCATTTGTCAACTAAACCTGAGTTTAGGGGCAGAAGAATCACCCAAGACAACAGAATAATTATCTGCCATTTGTCTCATCTGCCTTTGTTGTACCATAAACATATATCTTTTTGTTTCATTTTATTTTGTTTTATTAGGTAGTATAGATATATAGGTCTTGGGAGATAATCCCAGGAAGTGGGAATAAAAATCCTTTATGTTGCTCCTATTACCCCATTCAAAAATTTAAAATAAACAGGTCCCTGTCAAAAGGTGTTACACATCCATCATGAACACATATGTCATAGACATATGATCGATATTCTATGAGGTAAAAGGACATGAAGTTTTACCACACAAGACCTTCTTTGTAAATACTCATGTGCATGCATTTACCATGCAGAAAAATGGGAGCTAAACAACAGTAGCTTGCTATTGTGAGAAAATTATATATGATTTCGGCCTTGCACAGACATTCAGTTCCTCTTGAGAGAGTCACTGGTTTTCCAGGAGAAACTATAAGTGTACAGCCTTTTTCTCCTGGAGTAAAACTGGCCACTCTAGAAGAATAACCTGGGAACAACCAGGGTTAAATCACTGCCAGGAGAATTTCTCCTATCCTGGGACAGTAAATAGCTGTACATGCTATGGCTTCTCTCAGAAGAGAAAATACTCCTCCAGCATCTTCCCCACACCCTCAGGGAGACAGTGTGTTACTCACTGGACTCTGCTGCTCCAGAACACTTTCCCTTTGCAATCCACACATTGGGCTGCAGCGAAGTACAAGCTGACCACGGGCAGTCTGGTAGCTTATGCAGTGCTTCAATCTGTTGCCAGGCAGACAAATGCTCCAGAGTATGCCAAGATGTGTGCTCAGGGTCTCCTCTGACTACAAGCACTCCACATTTGTTGTTCTTATAATTTGAATGTCTGTACACGTGGGTCGGAGTAAGTTTCTCTACCCAGAGAGCAAACCTGGGAGAATTCTCCCAGCTTACTTGAATGGGTGTATGCAACCCTAACTTCCACTTACTACAGAGTAAAACCATGTATATGGACAGGTACTGTAGAGCAGCTGAGATATGGTAAACCCTACCACATTTATCAATAGGAAAGTTCATTTTAGGTCTATGCCTTTAGGCATATGGGTAAATTTACAAAATTTTGGAAATATAGACGTAATTTTTCCTTCTTCATACCCCTTGAAAAGTCATTGTAATTATTAATTTTTCATAGGATGTAAATTTTTCCCCTGTAGATTTGAACCCAAGGACTTATTTCATAGTAGAAGAGTACCTCTGTTTCATGACAACTTTAAATCAACAGATGAAGCATAAATAAATACTGATAAACAAGAAGATAATTGTTAGCTGCTGAACTTTTACTACTTTCATTATCACAAAATTTTTAGAAGAGTAGTAAAATATTACGTCTCATATGCCAGTCTCTTAAATTAATTAATGGAACAGATCACCCTTCATAAATTAAGATGAAACTCAGCTCCCTCCCCAGTATAATCCATAAACTCTTCAGAGCACTCAGGCTACTAATTGTATTAAAGTACATGCAGTACAAGATTATGATCTGATATTCTCTTTTATTGAAGTCTAAGTGGATTTTAAATTTCCCTCCAGACAGGTAGCTTCAGTTCTTTATATGTCATTATCTTTTTCCATAAATCTTAATAATTCGGTTTGTAATGTAAAGGCATAGTAATTTTTTATCTATTTAAAATGGGGAAAATATACAACTCCAGTTTCTGTTTAAAGAGCATTAGGTAAAATGGCATATAATCTGCAAATGGCTGTAAATTTGGAAGTTTGTAAAGGGAGGTGGTGCGAAATATTTTTCAAATCATGAAAAACTGGGATGCAAAAACCATTTCCCTTCCAAATTAAAACAATGTGAAAACCTGCAGAAATCAACAGTTCTTAAAACTTTATTTAAAAAATATTAAAAATAAAAGGAGAAAGTGCAAAAGCAGGTAGCCCTCCCAGAGGTTGAGCATGAAACATTTGTCAGAACAAAAGTACTTGTGTCACTAGAGACTGAAACCCCCTCCCCCAGTGCTCTTCATGGGGTTACACATTTAGGACTAGCTATCCATTTTCCTCTCTGCAGAGTGCCCCTTGATAGCCTAATGTAACATACACTGGCCTACATTTTCCTACAAGTTGAACTGTCCAAACTCAAATGACACATGTGCCTGGACCAAGAAAGAGAAAAGTTGGAGGGCATGTTCTGAGACAGCCCTGTGAGCTTCTTTCTGTGGCTTTTCAGAGTTACCACATTATTTAGCCCAGAAGGAAATGGGTCATCCTGTTCATGCTCCCCTCAGCTGCTCAGTAGAGGATAAAGAAAAAAATACAGTTTCAGAGAAGTCCAAGTCCAACGTGCCAAAAAGGGTGCCAAAGGCAGCAAAAAGTGTTTGAAGCCGGGGGACAATGCAGGAAGGCAAAGAAGAAAGTCTCATTCACCTCCTCCTCACAAAAAAGGCAGGCACCTCATTTTTGTCCTTCACTTAGCTGAGTCTAAGTGAGGGACAAAAATACCTGTGGTCAAGGAACCCATGCAGCAACATCCACTGGAGGTCACCATTTCTCTTGGTGATGGGTGTCTTGTATAAGTTGCACCAGGTTGGATGGGCATGCTTTTGTGCTGCTTCCACTAGGAGATGGCTCCAAGTTGTGTGGGAAATGAGGATGCAGGCATGACATAATTTGATTGTCCATATATACAGTGCCTTCCTAGACTTCTGAAACAGATCCCACCAGTGATCTCCTTTGAAATGGACAGGGACAGCAGGGTACCAGGCCCATCACTCTCATCACTTCACTGTCCATGACTGGAAAAATAGGTAGCAATAAGGGGGTCTGTTTGGCAAGCTGCTTCAGGGAGGGCCCACATTCAGACGTGGCCCTCCCAAACAGTAAATGCATTTCTGGGGAGGAAAAATTTCACTTCATCCAAGAGGTGTAAAAAAAGGAAAGCAGATAGAATCCAGGCCCAGAGAGCTGGCTAGGGCTTTTGCTGAAAGCCAGGCAGACTGGGCTGAGGCAAGAAGTTGGATCATCTTATTGTTATGTGACTGGACTAAGGAAGCAATGAGGTTTCTGGAGGCAAGGCTTTGTGCCCGCCTGATACAAGGCCAGGTTATGTAGCCCTGTGGGGTCAGGCCAACTCTCAGGATCTCAATATTGCTCTGTTAGACAGGAGGGTGTGATACAACTGCACATATTCAAAAACACATATCAAGTAGGTGCATACACACACACACTACCAGCTCAGGCACATACACATCCAAACCAGCCTAGGCACATGCATACCTATCACCAATTCAAGCACATACACTATACACCCCAAAAGTTAGACACAGATCACTAATTCATATATCATGTACACAGTGCCATATATATATATATATATATACACACACACCAGTTCACACACACACAACCCACCTACACATACACCCAGGTAAGTTCCTAAGTTGGATGGTACAGTGTGTGTGTGTGTGTGTGTGCTTGGGGTACCTGGGATACTTGGGGGAAGATTCTGTTGAGAGAGAGAGAGTTAAAGTGTAGCAAGTGACAGTTGCTAGAACCGGGACTAGAACCAGTGGGCTACAGAGAAGATGGCTAAGGAACTGAGGCTTGGGGTTACTTAAGGTAGACTGGGGCTGGATACTGAGGCAGACAGCTGAAATATGGGGGGAGGGGAAGATAAGTGGTGGCAAGGAGGAGACAGCCAGGAAAGAAACTGAGGCCGAAACCTGGTTGCTCGGGGGAAAAGGAAAAGGCAGTGGGGATAAGACAGTGGCAAAGAAACAGGGGGTTTGGAGGCAGAGAGGAGCTCAGGACAGGTGTTGGAGGTGGCAG
>NW_005841978.1:2775046-2794846 GCF_000455745.1 Alligator sinensis | reverse complement strand
CTCCCTTTTTTGAAAATGGGAACCACATTGGCCCTTTTCCAGTCCTCTGGCACCGCACCAGAGCACCATGAGTGCTCGTAAAGCCATGCCAGGGGTCCCGCAATGACCTCTGCTAATTCCGTCAGCATTCTGGGGTGGAGGTCGTCAGGACCAGCTGGTCGTCACATCTTGTGTGACCCTAGTGGCAGGAAGCATGCCCAGGCAAGGGTCAGCCCCTGGTGTACTGAGCATGTGTGCTCCATGCAGGGATGTGCATTTTTGGCTGTCTGTAATGTTGGGATACAGTGGTCAAGTTGCTGGTTCTGCAGGGTCTTTTTTCTTTCAAATGCTGGGTTCTTGTCTCTGTTCCTGGGTGAGGTCCGTGGTTCCTGGATGAATCAATGCGAGGTGATGGCCTGGTTGTTACAGGCCATTCAGTAGAGGCCTGCTACCATTGTATTTCAATCATTCCCAATCACTCTCATTCATCCGGGAACCAATTTACACGGGAGGGGTACGTGACTCATACAGTTGCAATACAGGGGGTGCCTGGGCAAAGGACACAAGATGAAGACTTGACATTACTTTGGTTCACTTACAAGCACAGGCCTAAACCATACAATATTCATATGAAACAATACAAATCAATACAAAAATTATAACAATACAATATACAACAGTAAAAATCAATACAAACCTAATAATACAATATAAAACAGTGGATATCCAAAACCAAAAACTTGCTACCAAAATAAAAATGTTAAAGTTTATCCTAAGTTTGAGCTTGCCTATGCTTGTCTATAGGGAATAAAGAGGGAGAGAAAGAAAAGCCAGAAATAACTGGGGAAGGGTAGGGAATGCATATCTATCATATACATATATATGTATTAAAAAAGAAAAACTGGGGGTTTTGCTACAGTTACAGACCAAGGGCTCATCCAGCATTTCTGAAAATTGCAGGTACCTGCCCTAGGGTCTCAGTCTTAGGAATACCCACCAGGCCCAGGCAGAACTGCAGTAGAAGGTTTGGAGATGATTAGGATCCAAAGGAAAAGGTCCTAGTTGAGGTTGAGGTTGAGGTACCCGCCCCTCCAACACAAGAAAACAAAGGCCACCCATTGCCAGGGGAAGTGTTCACTGATGAATATAATGCACTAAAGGGCTTGCAGGCAGAAGGCAGACACCCTGCTCACCAGGTTCATCATGCCCTGATGCCCCTTACTGGTAAAGAATAACCTACTGGAGCCACTGGTACCTGATCCAGAAATAGTCCACATAGACCTTCTTTTCTAAAGCCTTTTGAGCAGGGTCATTGATGAATCCACAGTGGCACACCATTTTAAGAATAGCCACTGCTGGGTTGCTGATGGATGAGACCTAGCCATGGTAGGAGAAGCAGAGAGAGAGAGAGAGAGAAGGTCGGGGAGGGCAGGGGAGGGGAGGGGAAAGGAGGTATGCACAAGCTACACCTGCAGAATATTTAAGAGCCTAGTAGTTAGGGAATTCATCTGATATGTTGGTAGTCATCTACATACCAAGTAAATGCCTGTACCAATGGCTAAAACAAATAAGTCTCTTTAGTCAAATGGATCTTTACTATTCATTCATTCATTCATTGAAACTCAGATATTTAATAGTTGGGTGAAACAGAGAGGCTGACTCTATAACTTGGCAGTTACAGCTTTTGCCTTGGATATGGCAGACTAATTTTCAAGCCCCTACCAGCTTAATCCTGAGCTCTTGTTCTGTTTCTGTCACTAACACAATAGTCTTCAGAAGTCTCTGTAAATGGTTAAAGTAGTTTCTGAAAAGAAAAGAAGACCTGTACATTTTGCAATCTGTAATATAAGTGATGATCTGGGAAGCCAACATATCTTGAATTCATATCCACTTCCAGGATTTTCCACCCAAGCTATTCCTTAGGAAACTTTTTGCATGGTGTCTGCTTCTTTCTATCTTCCAATCCTTCAAAAAAGACCCTCCTACTGAATTTATACCACTGTTCCATACTAAGTCCCATCCCATCCCATCCCCACCATAGCTCCACTAAACTGCATTCTACTTCCTCTGCTGGGTACTCTTCTCTGAGGTGTGCGTGTTTTTAACCACATTTTTTTTCATCACCCACTCCAGGACAAGATTTCGAGGGTAAATGACATCAGAAAGGAATTTAAAGCCCTACTCTACTTTTCAACAACTTTTGGCAATCTAAAGTCACCATGGAATGCTGTACCAATAGATGAAGTTACAAATCATTACCATAATTAAGAGGGGCAAAATTACCTTTTTAATAAATCGAGCCCAAATACAATATCAATTAGTCAACATCCTCAGAGACAGAAATCCTGAATAGAAATTGGCCTAGGAATATATTTCAGACAGTTGTATGTCCTAAACCTGAAATTAACTAAAAATTAATTAGAATTTTTTACTTTGGTAGCTTACTGGAGGCTATCCTTGACAGACGATCAGGGAGACATTCTGTAATGAAAAACAAGTGTTCATATTTGTCAAAAAATAATATATGACAGAGAAGGTCAAAACTGAAAAGACTGGCTAGTTCAAAATCTTAAGCAGAGTGTATTTGCTCTACTATCCACAAGTGCAATCAAACATCATCACTTAAAAACATGCAGGCAGCAGATAGCTGGAAGAATTTCATTCTTCATTGAATGAAGAGGAGATAAAAATTCTATTTTACATTTTACCTATATCACTGTCAGAATCCAGAGAGGAAGTAAATTAACCATAGATGGAATAATAAACAATGTTGATAGGTAATATGTTGTGAATTTCTGGTTAATTTCTTTTGTTGTGCTTTCATGGATTAATATAGGGGTGAGGTAATTGATCTGGGAGATGTCTACATAGTGCTTTTAAATCATGGCAATCTTTCAATTTATCTGAATGAGAAAATTAATACATAAGGATACAGAGATATCTTCCTTCCCCTCTTCTTCCACCGTAACTAACCCAGGAAAAAAAGATGAAAAGCTTAGGAGATTCTACCATCCATCATAGAGACAAGCTATATAGCAAAATAACTTATTTACTATAGGTGCATCTACACACACTATTAATGTGCAGTCAGCTTTCCCCAGAAGTGTGTTTACATGTGTGCCTGTAAGGAGCAAATTTGCTCCCAAAGGGACCAGTTTAGTAAAGAGATACTCCTTCCCTTTTCTGCCCCCCATCAACATCCAACGGGAGTTTCAGGCTCCCCTGGGTACCAGCCCTGGGCTGGAAGGGGGCACCAGAGCAAAGGGCTGGAAAACTGTCTCTTCCCCCAGCAGCTAAGGGCAAGGAGCTGGAAAACAGCTGCTGGGAGAGGGGACAATTTCCCAGCCTCCTGCTGCCTAAACTGACTGGAAGCAATTTGCTACTACAGGTAGTGGTCAACTGTGCAGCAAACTAATTTACTGAGCAGTAGATTCATCTACTGTGCAGTAACGCATCTCATTTAGATGTGCCCTATATTGGCTAAAAAGCCATAGCAACATACATTCAAATCCTTATTAGATAACACATTTTTCATTAAAAGCTCCATTAAAAATGAAAAGCTTTTATATGGATTTTTAAATGATTGGAAATGTAACACACAAAATTATTCAGTTGTATTCAACAAAGATATCTCTGCATATAGGTGGTGTTCAGTTGAATTCCAGAAGAGGCTATAAAGTGCAGAGGTGTAGAATAGCACACTGATTAGGGTATTTAGGTCCTGGCCCTCATGTTTCACAGTAGCTTTGAGGAACTGGGGCAGATCTGTGTGATCTTCATAGTAAAGTACTTTCTACCCTGGATATAAGTATAAATAGTATGAAATATATAAGATTGGATTCTTTGCCAGTCTTCTCTGGCAAAAAGCAAAAAGGGGGTTAATACATTCTTTTTCCCTGGAATAGGGGAAATTCAAGATAGGAAATAAAACCGATGAAAACCTGGTTCCAGTGTAGTCAATGGCTCCCAGACTTCAGTAAATTCAGAATTTCACCCTATTCATTTGTTAGCCAAGTCCCTACCACCATAGAAGTCCACTATCCACTGGAAAGCATAGATAAAGCATAAAAAAATTAATTGGATTTTGAAGCATGGGAGATTTTTTGAACATTTCCATGATAAACCTAGAACTTGTAGGCTGAGGTGGCTACAAGTGTTGTTCTAGATATAAATCTGTAAGCTAGCTAAGAAGCAAAAAGATAAGATCCAAGAAGATTATGAATTATGAATAGATGTATATGATAGCTACCTTCCTGATATAAAAGCAAAGTCTTGAAAATGGAATAGATATTTTCTCCTGTCTGATCAGTAGTCTGGGAGCAGTGTTTGGAAAGGCTTATTGATCCTGAAAGCATTTGTAGTGGCCTGCAAATAAAACAGTCCTACAAGTTTTTTCTCACATGGATTTGAACAGCTAATATCTCATGGACACTAGTGTTAAAGATTAATATTTTATCTCACTTGAAAGCTGGGATTTTAAATTTACAGATGGCAGAAAGTGTACGTTTTTGGCAGTTCACAAGATAACATACCTTAAGTCCATGTTAGTTTTTCATCAATTCCTAGGTCTGGTTATGCTTTTGTGGCATTCTAAAATAGCAGCTACGAAAATAATGCTGGAATAAGAATCTGGGACAGGGATTCAGAAAAAATGATAATCAGAGTAGTCTAATTTTAGGGTCTGTCTCATGACCCTGTAAGGCTAAAAACAAAATCTTTCTGCCATTTAAAGATAAGTCTGAAAATCCTTCTTTTTTTTTTTTTTTTTTTTGTGCCATGGGCACAGAAAGGAATATAACAAGTCCTGGAGTTTGTGCTCAGTACAGTTTTTTCCCATTCCTGCAATAATGAAATAATAATAATAATGAAATAACAACAAACATATTCAATTGAAAATAGTCTCTGCATGTCTTATAATTACATGACTCTTCTTCTCTATTTGATGGCAGAGTAACCAACTTCTCTTTGCTCCATAGCACTCTTCACTCTAAAGAGAACATTAATCTATAGCCCCATAGTTCAATATGCCCTCTGAGTGTAACAATAATCTGCTTCTAGTGACAAGTTGACAGCAAGGACTAGTTAGGCATGGGTCCTTGTTTCCTGGTAGTTGGTAAAATTCCATTCTGGCTCAGTGCAAAAGGCCAATAAAGCAATTTCTAAATTGTCATTTTTCATTCATTTGGGTAGCATCTGCACTGCTCTCTCCAAAAACAAAGTGACACTTCTTATTTATCTTTGCATTAGACAGGTAAATGCATCAAAGTTGGATTCCTCTGGCAAACATAGATAAACAGCTGTAAATGCTTTTGTGCTAAAGTGGATCTCCATAAATGTGGATCTTCTGCTTTACTCCTGGTGAGGCCTTCCTTGACTATTCCTTTAAATTCCTTTCTTTTTCCTTAAATTCCTTTTTTATTTTATTCAACAAAAAGGTTGTTTTGGGTCAACCCAAATTAGGGTAAAATATTCAAAAGTTCAAAACATTTTGCTTTTACATTTTAAAATGAAATATATCAGTCTTTCAGTTCGAAATTTTTAAAAAGTATTTCTTTTATTTTACAAGAAATATGACAAAATTAAACATAAATATTAGACATCTCTCTCTTTCACACACATCTATATATCTCTGTATATGCACATACATTTGCATATGCAGATGTGAATGAGAAAGAGAAAAATCATATATGAATTGCTTAAGTCTTAATTGTATTTCTTTAAGCCAGGCATATTTTAAGCCAGGCAACCTACAAAGGTTAAACTCAATATTTATTAGACTAAATAGCAAATTCCAGAATTGAGGCAGGACCCAGAACACACATAGTTTCATAGATCACATTCACAATCTGAACTGCATTCAAAAAATTATCAAAAAAACATAATCCCCTCCCCCCAAAAATTGGTAATACCTGTATGTATTATTATTAGTTAAAATTTGTATTATGGTTGTGTCTAATAAAAGTCATGTGGTTCTTCACATATACACAGGGGCAGCGCATAGGGGGGTGCACATAGGCGTATGTGCACCCCCTGAGCATGGCAGTACATCCCCTACAAAAAGACAGCATCTGTGGGCAGTCCGTGATTGCCACTGGCCACTGCCGCCAGCGTCTGTGGGTGGTTGCTGACTCCTGATTGGGGCTCACCCCCTCAGCGGCCGACAGCACCGGCAGCGTCTGCGGGAGCTCTTACTTACTGCTGCCATGCTCCCGCTGCTGCAGGGGGCATGCGTTGTTCATGCATACACAGACAACACAGTATTCCTTTCTCAAAGCATTTACAGATTATGCTCTGTGCAATAAGTGAGTATATAAACAAACTGGGAGTAATGAGGAAGGGAGAAGGGAAATACTAATAGGGACCTGCATTTATGTAAGCTAGATATGTGCACAGCTAAATGGTGTACACAGATAAATTTTAAGCCAGTAATGTACATAGGGTATATTTTATATATACTTACATATATTATAATGATAAATATCAGGCATTTTTACTAGTCCTTAATATAGCAGTTCTCAGTTGCCAATTTCTTTGATTGGAAGTGAGTGTTGCAAGAGCACTGTGGAAGCTAGGATATTGGCTTTAGAGAAGGTGTTTCCTGCATGAAGAGTAGCATTGGCAAACATATAGTTTCCTGTAGGAAAGGATAAAAATGGTGATGAAGGCTGGTAGGAGCACATAGTATGCTAAGACACAAAATCAGGTAAAGATAAAGGAGGACTGAGCTGTAATGGGCCTTTAAATGTCAGAAACCTGTACTAAACATAGAGGAGAAGGAGAACCAGTCAGAAGGCAATGATTGTAATAATGACAAAGGAAAGTCATCCATGCAGCAATGTTTTAAGAGGCTCTATGAGACATGATAAAACCAGGAAATGGCAAATGAAGAAGGACTTCAGATGAGAGTTACTGGCATAGATGGAAAAGAAAAGCATGTGGGAAAGAAATGGCAAGACTGGATAAAATCTGAATCATCTGATACAGGGAGTCAAATTGGCCAATGATGTTTATAGGCTTGAATAACATAGAGGGCTCCTGCTGTATTAGTATTAATGAATAAAAGGGAAGTAGAAAAAGGAAACAATTAATTGAGTTCTGACTATTCAAATTATAACAGTAGGATCACAGACAGCTAGGCTTAGAATGGATCTCAGGAGGTCATGTCGTTCAACACCCTGCTCAAAGTAGGATCAACCCTGTCTATCCTAGGTAAGCATTTGTCTAACTATTTTTCCAACCTGATGGTGAGGCACCCAGGAGACTATAGCAGAAAGACAAAATTAAATACATGATTTGATGGAGGGAGACAGGTCAGGTAGAGAGAGACAAATTGCTGTATCATTAATAGAACTGGTAGATATGAAAATTCCACCTCAGTGTCTTAGGGAAGTTTCCATTCAATTTTCTCATGCCTACATCCCCCTCTGTGGACCAAACTCAATTCACTGAAGTACATTTCTTATTATACCACATGGCCAGGGGTGTCCATGCGATAAAAATAAAAAGCATCAGTATCTCTCTTCTTTCTTAGCTAGTAACATTTAAAATGGAAAATATCAAAATGGAGTCAAATGACCATGTGAATGTCTTCATATCAGTGTCTCTCAAAAACTGCTCCAAACAGAAATGAGGTGTTAGCACCATTGTCCATCAGACAGTGCTAAGGGATTGTTAAAGCACAATTAACCCTTAAATGGGACATGAAATATAAAAACAGACAACTCAAGTGTCCTAAAATCAAAGTCTAACTTTATTAGTACAACAAATCTTATCTTAGCAGTTTCTATACATAGAGAGAGAAAAACACTTAGTACAATGATGTCACCCAATCCCAGATGTTACTTTGCTCACCAGGAAAGGTGGCCAAATCAGTTCCTGCAAGAAAAGGGTGGGTCGTTGGCTGGGATGATCCAGACAGGTCTTGAAGGCTGAATTTATGAGGACGCATTTTTAACTTTTTTGCTTCCCCCTTTTATATTTTTCTTTAACTTCACTCTTTTTATGACTCTTTGCTTTTGGATTGGTTTCCCTGTGGTCAGCATACTTTCCATATTTTATCCTGTCAGCATATTCCTTTGTTCACCAGACCCATCACAAGCACACATCTTCATTTGGCCTTTTTCTGGAATCTTACTTTGGGTATTGTCCATTGGTCTCCATTTTCACCTTTCATTAGCATTTCCAATCATTTCATCACTCTGATTCATCTGGTTAGTGGCAAGTTCAGTTAATTTGAGCTGATAACAAAACTATTACTATGTTGTGTTAGAAAAACTTCTCACAGTGATAGAAAAGGAAAGAAACAGCATGCGAGCAAAACTCAAGGTCATAACCTGCTTGTGAGAGGCAAGGCCAGCAGATATTGCAGACACCAGCAAAATGAAAAGTTCAGATAATAACAAGGCTATACAAAACTTAGGCAATGATTAAATAAGGCTGAATATAAAATAAAAGTTGAAACAATACTGTAATTCACCACTCTATAAACAGGTGCATCTTTAGAGCATAAAATATGACAAGCTAACCTAATGGAGGTGGGCAACAACTCTCCCCCCTGCAGTCCTTTGGTAAAGGAAGGGGAAGTTAAAAAAATAAAGTGATAAAAATCCATCCCAATTGGAATATAAATAAGTAAATATAAATTATTTTCTGTCTACTAAAGTAGGACTGTATGATCATACAGTTGGAAAGGTCCTCATGAACTCATCTTATCTACAGGGAAGGGCAGGGGGAAACCTGCAGTATGGGTGCCAAAAGTGGCATAGAGAACCTTTATGGGTGCCATGTGGCAGATCAGGGAGGGGACTTGCAACACAGCGGCAGGTAGGGCAGGAAGCATAAGGCAGAGCAGGAGATCAGGCAGGAAGCACAGGGCAGGAAGCAGAGCAGGAGATCAGACAGAGAAAAAGCATCCGAGTGGCATGCAGGAATCATGTCAGCCAAAAAGGTTGGCCTCCACAGGTCTAGTTCAGTCTCTAGCCTTGACAGGATCATCCCTAACTAGACCATCCCAGTCAAGTGTCTGTCAAACCTGCATTTGAAAATTTCCAGGGATAGAGATTCCACAACTTCTCTAGGTATCCTGTTCCAGTGCTTGATGCAGCCTTCAGTTAGAGGACACAAATTCTTTGATTTGAAACAAATAATTTATGATTTGTCTAATAGTGTCTTACCACAGCTAGCCAATAGCAGTAACCCTACACCTTTTATGCAACAAAGTCTTTAAACTATGTACTAAGTGAGACTTTGAAATGGAGTTGTAAACTCAAAGCAGGGTTGTGAAATATATGATGTGTAAGCCAGATCTGACCCATGGAGCCTCTGTATCTGGCTCTCCTGACCAAACCTGTCAGCGGTGAGGTTGGCTTGCTGCTGCCATCCCCAGACCTCTGCCCCTGGACCCACCACCGCCGGCTACCATATCACTGCTGCCACAGTGGCCATGGCAGCCACCCCTGCACCCCAGGCAGGAACTGGCCAAGGGCCAAGGTGAGTTTGACACCCCCTGTAATAAAGGATTTTGAAGCAATCTGGAAAGCAGGTGAAAACTTCAGGGTACCTCAACATCCATGGTGCTGAGAGATCGTTTTATATTTTATTATTGTTTTATTATATATTTTAAAGATGTTCAAAATTACAGTGAGATGTTTCATGAATCCTAAAATTCATGTGAATAGAAGCTTTTAGGCATGCTGTCTATCCAGAGTTCAGGAAGGGGATATGTATATTCATTACATATGTATAATACGTAATGGTGATAAGCATTACACATACCTTAACAACTGATCTGAAGAGGGCATATGCATTTTTTAAATTATAAATTCATAAAGAAGAGTTTTCAAGCCTCGGAAAACAAACATTAAATCACACCAAACTTAAAAAAAAATCTTCCTACGCAACAAACAAAGAGAGGAACATGAGAATTAGTTTTCTGCAGATATAGCCTTCCACACTGAATGGTCAATCTGTTTCCTTCGGATGATATGTAACATACACTGTCATCATTTTGACAGCAAGAGAAAATAAATAAAACTCTAGACTGCAATAAAAATATCTTTCTGGAATATAAGAAACAGTCATTTATTTCCCTTAATGATTCTGTTTAGCAGAATACAGCTGGAGAAATAAGGACAGTTCCGATTTCTATAGCATCAGTGTACTGATTGTGTGTTGCTATTGCTATAGCCATGACAAATCACCAGCTTCAAGACAAGATTCAAGCATCACACCGTTAGTTGATGTAAACTGACTTAGCTCAATCTGGCTCAGTGTTCTTCAGCTATTTGCCATCAGGACCTGCTTCTCTTTAAAATCCTTAGTTTTAGCATATGACCCTTTGGTATTTTATCCTTCTATGACATTATGAGTATATAGTAAGCAGATTAAAAAAAAAAAGATTAAACTATATATATATAATAGAACATATATATATATATATATATATATATATATATATATACATATACACACACACACACACACACACGTATATACACACATATACATATATATATATGTATACACATACACAAATACACACACATATACATATATATACACATATACATGTACATATACATATAGTAACAACAACTAAATCAGAATATTTTTACCTACATGCATAGTCCCATTGTACTCACTGGAACTACTGCTGTGAATAAATGTTATCAGGATCTGGCCCTTAGCACAAAAAAAAAAAATCTTTAGGGCAAGTACTAAGTTTAAATCTTATGGGTGAGGAAGTGAACGAGGAGAGTTAGGGACCCTCTCTTTATGTTACCTAATAATTTACATAAAAAATAAATAAATTCCAAGCATTTTTCAAACAGCTGTACTACCTCTGTAGTTTGTAGCAAGACCTTGAAATTTGGCAGGGAGAACAAGCAAGGCAGCAAAAAGCAAGTTATAAGCTGTTGAAAAATCACCATTCCTCATCTGTGCTGTGTTCACTACAGCTCATTCCTAGCTTCCTACCAACCATTTGGAAGGTTCTATTAGTACTGTAGATTAACTGCCCAGGCATCTAGCTTCAGCATACTACATCAAACTACTCCCTAAGGGGACAAAGAAAAAATATATCCTTCTGCTCCCGCTGTTCTTTCCTCACCTTGGGAAAATATGCTTTCTCCTGGAGACAGGTGTTCTGCACTAAGCAAAGTAGGAAACCCTCGGTTTGAGCCTTATGCCACTTACTGATTAGTATTAGTAACTTTGTGCCCTTCATTGCAATGTTGGTTTAAATTATTTGCCTAGAATTAAGTAGAAAAGCTGTGGCCTTACCAGGGTTAAAATCCAGATGGCAAAGGCTGAAGTGTTGTTGTAGTCGTGACAGTCCAGGAAATTTACAAGCAGCAAGGGTTTTTCTTCAGCATGATCCCGAAACCTTGTCAGACTTCTCTCCCAACTATAGAGTTGGTTGAGTGAAAAATACCTCAAAAACCCCTTGTCTCTCATTGTCAAGGACAGCACTTGTGGCCATACTTTCTCTTACTGTAGCCTCCTGGTTCAATGTCTAAACACCTCCTCAACCTTTTCAGACTCCAGCCACCCCTCCATAATGTTTGTGAATTGAGTGGCACTCCATCTCAAAATGAAGTTATTTACCGAAAAACTTACTTCATTTTACTGAGGATGGAAAGAAGAGTAGCTAGAAAGGGGCAAGCACAGGGTTGGGCAACTATTTAATTTGGAGGGACACTTAACAAGTTTTGATCAGCTGTTGAAGGCTGCACACACAAATCTTTCAGAAGGTATCATTTTAACAAGTTACAGGTAAAAACTAATCATATACTAAACTTACTCCTGTATATTGGTGTGTGAGTGAATGGTGGGGACGTGAGGTGTGTGTTGGGGAGCTGTTCATATACTAGGTCCTAGGAGCCAGCTGGGGGATGTAGGCAGCTGGGAGGGGGGCAGGGAACACATGCAACAGAGCTCACCTGGGCAGTGCAGTGCAGTGCCAAGTGTGGTCCACCCCCTCCACCCCATCCGGTCTGTGGCTGTCCCCACAGTGCTCCCCACCCACTCCCACCCAGGGAAGCCCACACTGTTCTGCGAACTGCACTTGCCCCATACCCCACACCTCTTGATGGCACCAGCACCGGCCCCTGCCAACATGCACAGCTTCCCAGCAGGGCTGCTGCATCTGCTGCTGCAGCCACCCAGGTACTGTTCAGCTCCCCCTGTCTCCAGTGGCTCTTCTTCCTGCTGCCCTGGTTCCACTCAGAGCAGCAGGTAGCATAGGATACCACATACCCAGCCAGGTGGAAGGTAAGCTACAGCTGGGCAGCTTCTGTCCCAGTGCACAGGGCTTTAGGTCCAGTTCCTGGCCATCTTCCACCCACCTGGCTGCATGATGAGATAAGCAGCCACCTGCAAGTGGCTGAGTGGGTGGTATTCAACCTCACTGGGAAGCTGTGCATGCTGGCTGGGGCAGTGTCAACAGCAGTCCGGGGGAGGTTGCAGGCAGGAGCATGGTGCAGGTGGCCCTGGACAGGAGTGGGCAGGGCTCAGTCCCACACAGACCACCATGGGGGCAGCCAGAGTGGATACAATCAATTGGATCTGGCCTGCAGGCCATACTTTTCCTGCCCCTGGACAAGAATGTGCTTACCTTCTCATACCACACAGCCTGCTTGAAAGGATCTCACAACAGCCTGGATGTTGAGGAGCCCTGGTTGAGAACCTTCTCCTCTGCCCAGAGCCTACACAAAGTCATTCCAAAGCCTGTTGTAACTAGAATGCATGTCTCCAATATCCAAAGGTAACCTAAGGGGTTACACTGAGCAGTTAGGGTACAACTTTTCTGCAGCCAACAAAGAATCAAGGGAATGATGCAGAGAGCATCACATTGATCTACCTTAGACTCCAAACACCAAATGACTAGGTACACTTTTATAGCCAAGTTGTCTTTTGGTGCATGTCCAAAGCTAGGTTTCAGCTCAAGGTTCTGGATCAGTAGCACTTTCACTACTCTGCCATGGTACCCCAGGCCCTAATGTCATTCATAAAGTAATTTTAGAGCAAAAAACAAATATAGGGGTTTTGTAGAATTTTTTTTCTTAAAAGATTCTTTGGAAAAAAATTGCAAGTATTTGTATTATTTAAAAGGGTCATTTTTCTTTAAAAATTGTTTTGACCAAAAAATGCTAATCAAAACAAATAGTGTGATCTGCAGGGATCCAGGTTTTCAGTTTCCCATGGAAAAATGGAGTAGAACACAGATTCCCCCACTTTGCCAGAGGAAAACACAGATTTCTCATTTTAGCAGATCAACCCATGGATTTTGCAGTTTTGCCAAGAGCTCTCTGCAGGCTGGCAGAGTTACAGCCTGCAAGGGGCTGGGAGGGAGTGGGAGGAGGGCAGTCAGGCAGGGGTGCCATGTGCATGTATATGCACACGACTGCCAGGCAGTCTGGAGAGCAGCTCTCACAGGTAAGGGGGGAGGGATTGAGGCCCCCATAGGGAGGGAAGGAAGAAGTTGGGCAGGGCTGGGGCATAGGGACCCATGGCTGCAATGTGTGGCTGCAGGACCCTGGTATGGTGTGGGAGGGGGCTGCAAGCAGTTCAGCTGGGAGGTGCAGGGGTGCGGCCAGCTCCCCCTGCTACGAGCACTCAGAGAATTTGTGATTTTTTATCAGGGAAAGCCACTGGTGATCTTTTATGTTAGGTACAAAATAATGTGTTACTAGGAAAAACCATGGAGAGGTTTTAAAGATTCATGCTTAAAAGGAAGGTGGCTTCATTAGAAATCACGTGAAGCTAGAGCGTTAAGGTTCCTTCTTCCTGGCTTATCCTCAGACCCAGAACATTGTCTTTGAAAGCCTGTAATGGTAAAAAGATATTTGCTTTTCTGGGTGAGGAGAAAAAGGGGATGAGATGGTGGTCAGTACAACAAAATAATGGAGCAGGTTAGCTGTATACAGACACATATCTCCCCATGGATTCAGGATTTCATGTGAAATATTTATTCACCTACAATAAACAGCCATATCAGTGTGCAGTATTTATAGTATTGGCTAATGTGGTAGGGACTCCTCTTGCTGGTACCATGTACTTTACTTACATATGCACATACTGGATACATGCATAATTCATTTGACTGAATATTATGCCAGTCCCAAATTTTTGCCTATTGCTTACATTGTGACAAACACTGCTCATTTGCATATGGACTAAGTGCTTAAGTCATATAAAGGCATAGTAACTTTTAGCCCTGCTGCCTATTTTATTATTAATGTGTATTCTGGGAAACCTCATACTAAATATTACCATCTCCTTTGTAACTAATTCTTCTCTGTTTAACCATGACAGAAAAAGCAAGGGGAAACGTCTGTCAAAGGGCTGCCAGTAGAAGCCTTGAAAGTGATGGGAGCTAGTCCATTTAGAGGCTGTAAATATCACACAATTGACAGAGTGGTAAATAGCAGGGCTGTGCAAAATTTTGCCAGCAGTTTCGTTTCGACACTGTTTCAACTCTTGTCGAGCTTGAAACAGTGAAATCAAAATGAAACAGAGAGCTTCAAAACAGCTTCAAAATGAGGCAAGTTGAAACATTTAGAAATTTTTTAAATGGTTCAAGTTTCAAACCTCAAGCTGGGCTTGCCTGCAGGGAAACAGAAAGTAAAGTAAGGAGAGGGAGGTGGAAGAGGTGGGGAAGGGGGCAGGGGAGTGCTCTCATTATTGACTGTGTAGCTGGCCAGGGACTGTCATCCTTTCCTGAGGTCCCTTCCAATCCCAGTGCTCTGGGAGAGGGATGGAAAAGCTGCATAAAAGGCAGCATTGTTTGAACTGCCCTGCTTTCTGCCTTGGTGTCAGTTGAGTGAGAGGGCACCTTAACACACACACAGTGTCATCCACCCATGTCATGAGTGTTGCCTGTCAGCAGCCAGAGGTGCAGGGTCCCAGAATCCAGACTCCCCCTGCACCTATCTCCTTAACAGCTGGCAGGCTTCATGGCCTCAGCAGGGGCTAGCAGGCCTGCAGTTTTCACCCTGCTGTGTCTTAACACACACACAGTGTCACCCATGTCACGAGTTTTGCTTGTCAGCAGCTTGAGGTGCAGTTTCCCCCAAACCCCTCCACCAATCTCCTTGAAACTCAGCCTGCTTTGTGGCCCCCACAGGGGCTAGCAAGCCTGCAGTTTTTACCCCACTGTGTCTTAACACGTACACGTGACATGAGTTTTGCTTTCAAGACCTTGAGGTGCAGTTTCCCTGAAACCCCTGCATCTAGCTCCTTGAAACTTGGCTGGGTTCATGCGCTCAGAAGGGGTTACCATTGTGGCAAGTTTCATTCAAATCAGAGTAAAAATGACTAAGTTATTAACTGTTTTGAGCTTCCCCATAATAGCCTATGGGCGAAACATCAAAACAGCAGTGAAACAGCGAAACTGGTTCAACGAAATGAAACAGAACAGTGGTTTCAAATCAAAATGGAATTTGAAATGAAATGCTGTTCTGTTGAAATGTTGGTCAAAATGGAATGCTGCCATTTCTCATAGCCTAGTAAATAGTGATCCTGCAGTACATAACGCTGTAGTGTTATTAGTTTTATGTATTTAAGGGGTATGACTTACATTAAGGTTGAATAAGTGCATATGCAACTCCAGGTAAGTATGTGGCCTTTTTTTCCCAGTACTACAGCTGTGCACTGACATGGAGTATCTTGCAACTAGTTCTAGTAACTAGTGATTCTGGCCAAGATCACTTTGGGTGTAAACAAGCAGTCGTAGGACCTGGCCTAGGTTTAGGTGGTTTAATATCAATGCAATGTGGACACCTGCACACATTCACAGGACAACTCCAGGAATGGAAAAGTCCAGATATTCACCAAGCACTGGTGCTTTAGGTCACCTAAACCCGAGTTGGGATCTTGTGCATATAAGCTTTTGCAACTTGCTGGGTAGAGTAGCAGGCAGCTAGAGTAAGTCAGGGCTAGAGAAGGAAGGGTTAGGGACTGGCAGATGTGCAGGGGATGCTGCCCAGTCCAGAGAGACAATAGTTTGTGAGGGGGTTGGAAATAGCCTGGTGAGGGGGTTAAAACAGCAAAGCCCCAGAGCTACAGTGAGTTGCTGGTCTTTCCCAGCCCTGGGACTGTGCTGGTGTATGTAAAGGTTTTCAGTAGCCTGGGTTAACTGTTGCTAAATCAGGTTAACTCTTTGCCATTCTGTTAGTTCACCTATGAGATGAATTAACTTTACATTAGGTGCACCATTTTTAGGGTGACTTAATTCCTTTGAACATTGGGGCATTTAGATGGCCCTAACCGAGGTTAGGGTAATCTAAATATCATAGTTTTACACCCTTTAATACTAACATATCTAACTTTATCAGCAACAGCCACCACTAGCTCCTGCATCAGGCTCTGAGGGTATCAAATTAGAGCAAGGTAGCAGCACAAAGCTAAGTAGTGACTTTACCTCTGAGGTATCATATTCAAAGCCAGCTAGATGGTGCTTTCTGCCATATTAATTCACTAGCTTCTACATCAGAATTCACAATATTGTGCTGTACAGACTGTCCTTCATTACAAGTTAGAGACAACCTTCATTTTGCCCCTCACTTTTTGCAGGCCCATAGCAGTCACACAAAGAAACTGACTTGGCTCTGTGTATTCTTCTAGACTATGCAGTCCTTTCTTGAATATTGCCTCTACTCCCATTGGAAGAAAGCCAACAGAAGGAAGGAAAGGGTTTTCTGCCAACTCCCTAGCAAATCAGGATAATGGGAATAAAGATCTGGTCCTTTCACATTCTAGATAGAAGAAGTGGTGGTTTAAAGTAGCCCCAATTGTGAAAACTTCTAAATGCCTGATTCAGAAATCATACAAAAATATTCAAAACTTGAAATATGTTTTCTAGTAACATGTTAAACATACAAGCCACCTAAATTTTAGTTATTTTAGGGAAACGAGGGAGAAAAGCTGTGCTTGAAAATAATATTCCAGCAAGGTTCATATTTCCAAAGACATGGCCTTGGTCTCCATGGTGACTAAATTTCAGATATGTACAGTAGTTAGAATTGTAGAGGAGTTATCACCACCTACTTAAGTGAAAAAAAACCCCAAAACATTCTTAGTTTTCAGTGCTTATTTTTTTATTCCTTTTCCATTACTGGCCTGAGAATTAAAATATCAGTACTTCATTTGTTATGCCAGGTGTTTACTATAGGCAAATGCTATCCTTTCATCATTAGGTACACCTTTATTTAAAATAACACTTAAGGATGAAATTCCTATTCATATAGGCTATGTACAGACAGTCAAGAAGCCTGAGGAGGAACTGATCTGAGTTGCATGGTTTTCTGTAAGTGGTCTAGTTTAGATTGGTAGTGAACAGTGTAAACATTCACCCTTCGGGAGAGGGGCGCATAGGCTGCCTGCACTGGCTGGGGCCTGCAGGTTTGGGGGCACTTCTGCACACCTCCCAGCATGCTCTGCAGGCTCCTCAGGCTGTTGTAGACTGTTAAGTACAGCTGAGCACCCAAGTCACTACTGATTGGCTGCCAGGCATGGACAAGAATACCCCCAACCTCATGCCCTGTCACCGTGGACCCTCCCCCATGCCCCAACCTAAGCTTCCAGAAAAGCCCCAGGGAGACTGCCCTATATCATGAATTGCATATGCCTCCATGTCCCAGAATTGCCAGACCCTACAATGGTATCCTGCCACCTGTGACCAAAAACACAGGCCCAGGAGCTTGTTGTCCTGCACAAAATTCACTGGAGCCTACAGGACATCATGGGTGCCCATCTGGATGTGATGTGGCAGTTGGTCACCATAGGATGCAGCTTTGTTCCCCCAAGTCAGTAGCTGGACATCCTACATGGGGCAACCTACTGCACCCTGTGCCAGCCAAACATTCTGGATTGGACCACCAATTTTCATGTGTCCAATGGGAAAAAGGCTACCCAGGACACCATGAATACTGGGGTGCTCTGGCTCCACATCCAGACCTTTAAGCACCAGTTCTGGACCTGTGCCACAAGCACTGATTGGTAGGAATGGATCCTCCTGGACACACGGAACAGTGATTTAGGTCCAGACTTACTGCATGTGCTAGGCCTGTAAAGATAAAAATCAGGAAAATCTGTCTGGCACCAACATATGTGACTAACACTTGTTGACAGGGATTACATAGTTGCAAGACATTGAGACCCTTTAACATACGTGACTGAAACTTATCAACAGGAAAGCAGCTGTCTCTAATGTGTTGAGTGGGAATAGATGAAACTTGTCAACAGGCTGAGCAGATGTGGAGCAGCATCTCAAGAAAATAGTGACTAAAAACCACAGGACTAAGATAACAATTTGCCATTTGACTGGTTAGAGCCCTGCCATAGCATGCAGAGAGATCATAATCAAGAAAGAATATAAAAAACAAAGGACTGAATTTGAATCTTGAACCTGAAAACTTGGCCAGCTTTACTTCATGGTAGTCAAGACCCATGCCATAAGATTGTACTTCACAATCAATTTTGCTTTGTCAGTGTCACAACCCAAAGGGTGTGATTTTTGTTTTTGTGTGCGCTTTGGCACCACTGAATTATTTTCCCGCCAAATTGTAGCTTTCTTTGCAGTGTGCATTTCTTCTTTGCAGCACAGATATGCACAGTGCAAAGAGTTCCCGCCATTTGTATTCTAATTCGAGCCCCATTATTGGCTTGCGTTAAAAGGGAGGACTCCACGAACACCAGGAGGAGGAGACTTCATGCTGTGTGAAGATCTCTAAGCACTGTGGAGCCTATCGAACCCAGCGCATTTCAAGCAGGCAACAGGGGTCTGATCAGCCTCTAGCCTCTCCCCATCGCCGTTCGCAATCCTCGACGTATCCCTTCCCTGCGTGTTTTCGTTCCACGAAACCTAGCAAACTTCGTGTGAGTCTATTTAGAACTCTTCGAAAGGATCCACGGAGCCTCGACAACTCCGTGGAAGTGATCGAATATCGTCTGAGTCCTCAAACGAGGGTTTCAGTGGAGCTGTGCCTGGGAAACTGTCCAGCCTACACCGCGACCATCTTCGGTGTAAGTAAACAATCTTGAATCAACCATTAAGCGTCCGTGCCTAATTCCAGCGTGTCGCCTGTTCTCTCCGACCCAGCGTGCCCGGGCTGCTGGCCACAGCGCGTGCGGCGCAAAAAAGGGCCTGGATCGCTCCTCGCCGTCCGCACATGGCGACGAGGATGGGATCAGGAGAGAACACATTAGAGCTGGAATTAGTTAAGAACTGCCCTTGGCACGATAACAAATGCCAAGTGAAAAGTTTTGAGGAGCTGGAGGCGCATATCGCTTACCACCAGGCGGGTGGAACGGGTGAGATATTTGTCAGCGGACGCCTTTCGCTGAAGGGAGAAGAGGGAGCCTCCGAAGACGGAGCCCCGAGAGAGAGAGAAGTGTATTTGCTCCCTGCGGCGTTCGGGTGTGTAATGAGTGACGAGCGGGTCCTGTTCAGGCCCCTCGATACTGTGTCCCTCGCCAGAGTCAACGCGGGAGGTGCAGTAAACCCGACCCTCACCCAGGAGTGTGCCCAATGCCTACGATATGCTTGGGAGAGTGAAGAGCCGGTGTCGATCGACCGGTTCCTTCCCCTCATGGCGTCTAGATTAAGGGGTTGCGAGCTTCCATCCGAGCTCCGTGAAGATCGGGAGATGGAGGGACGCGCTGCGGATGAGAGAGTGGCCCCACGGTACGACAAGGGGGGAGAAGTAAGTGCAACATTCTGTACGATTGCTGATTTAATGAACAAGAATTTAAGTTTAAAGGCCCAGCTGCGTATGGCTGTTCAGGCAGTCAAAGAAGCGGCTGAGAAAAGGGATCCTGAAA